>NW_012102632.1:2322845-2335109 GCF_000951045.1 Mandrillus leucophaeus | reverse complement strand
GAGCCCGGGCCAGCAGCCGAGAGGGGGCTCTGAGCGGAGCCGCGGCTGCCCTGTCATTTTAAAGGCGAGGCAGCTGGACGCTGTTCAAGCGGAAACGCAGAGAGAAACTTCAGCCCCCGGGGCAGAGCGTTGGCAGCGAGGGGAGGGGGCTCAAGGGCTCCTTGCAGGCGCACAAACCAATCTGGTCTATTCTAATATGCTCTTCAAATGCATTTTCTTCAGATATTCCCTTTACAGTTAAAAAAAAAAATCACCCCAAACAACAACGACAACAAAACCCTCTTAAAGCCTTCTCCTGCAGTATGTTTAACAGCAAGCCAAACATATCTATTAAAGTTAGGGGCAAGAGCAGGGGGCCGGTTTGGGACGTCTGGTCAATGCAATTAGACAAGAGAAGGAAATAAGATGTAAAAATACTGAAGTTGTGCTTTTGTTAAAAAATATATATTCTATATGTGTGTATATATGTATATATATTATATGTATGTGAAGCGGGAGAAAAATGATTACTATTTGCAGAGGATGTGATTGTGTAGTTGGAAAGTGCAAACTGAAGATTGTTGAAATAATAGCTTTTCCAAGGAACTGGCAGGCTACAAAATAAACATTCCAAATTAACAGTGTTCTTGTGCACTTACTAACCAGTTTGAAAGGCAAATAAAAAATCCCATTCTCACTAATAGCCAAGACACAGTAGCTAGGAAAATAAACTTATCATGAAGTGTGAAAAAAACCCAAAACAAACAACCTTCTGTACTGGGAGACTACAGAAGACTTGAATCTATTATGACACACACCTTATTCTTGGACAAGAAGAAGTAAACAGTGTAATCCTATCATGTCCTCTTTATCTGTCAATTCAATGCCATCTCTATCAAATTCCAAGTAGAATTTTCTTTTTAACTTGACATGATTCTTAGTGTCATGTGGAAGAATAAAGAGAACAGGCAACAAAATGTTGATAAAGAAGAGCATAAGGGAAGCTAGCCCTGCTGGATACTAAAATGAAGAAATGCTTGCATGCATAAATGAATAAATGAATAAATAAAATACATTGAGTGCTTACTATTTAAGGAAGTGCTCTACATGGATTAATACATTTTATTCATCACAACAACTGTATGATGCAGGTACTGATACTGCTGCCATTTTCAGATAGGAAATGGAAGCCCAAAAGTGTAAGTATCACACCCAAGGTCACACAGGTAGGAATACGGGATCAGAGGTTTGATGCAGGCGTTCGGCCTGTAAAAACTATGCGTCTATATGCTTCAACCCCATCACATGACACTGCCTCTGTCACAAAGCAAAAGCCAGCACATTACTGGCCCGGACATGACTGTTCAATGGAATGGGATGAAGAGCCCAGAATTAGAAGTACATGAGAAACTGTGGTGTTTAAGGTGGCACTTCATGTTAATCAGATAGATAGTTTTTATTTTATTTTATTTTATTTTATTTTATTTTATTTTATTTTATTTTATTTTATTTTATTTTATGATGGAGTTTCACTCTTGTTGCCCAGGCTGGAGTGCAATGGCATGATCTTGGCTCACTGCAACCCTCTGCCTCCTGTGTTCAAGCAATTCTCCTTCCTCAGCCTCCCAAGTAGTTGGGATTACAGATGCGCGCCACCACTGCTGGCAAATTTTTGTTAGATACAGGGTTTCACCATGTTGGCCAGTCTGGTCTCAAACTCCTGATCTCAGGTGATCTACCCACCTCTGCCTCCCAAAGTGCTGGGATTACAGGTATGAGTCACCGCGCCTGGCCCAGATAGATAGATTTTTAAATAAATGATATTGGAATAACTAGATAGTCATTAGTGAAAGTGTGGGGAGCTCATTTTCTACCTAGTTCCCCAGACCAAAACAAATTCCAGATCCATCATAAATTGAACATAAAAAACCGAAGTCAAAAAATAATTAGATGAATATGTACATAAAAATTCATCATAAACCTAGAATTCTGAAAACCTTTCTAAATATATCATAAAACCATAAAGGAAAAGACTGATATATATGATTATAAAAGATCCAAATAAACATCTTCATGGAAAAAGACACCATAAACAGAATTCAAAAATAAACAACAAACTGGAAAAATATTTGCTATCCATAAGAGATGGGGTTGCTAAGTTTAACAAATAGAAATATAAACCTGGTTGAATTTGAATTTCAGATAGACTACGAATGATTTTTTAGTATGATTATGTCCCGTTCATCATTTGTCTGAAAGTCAAATTTAACCTGATGTCCTGCATTTTAATCTGGCAGCCCTAACATAACAGCAACATTTTAATGTAGATATCTTACAAAGAACTCTTATAATCATTTTTAAAAAAATATGATCACCACAATAGAACAAAGAATAAAAGAGATGAGCAGGCAGTTCACAAAAAAAGAAATATAAAGGTCCCAAACAGGAGAAAATAACCGTCCTCTCTAGCAGTGAAATAAATGCAAATAAAAAATTCAGGAAGTTGTACTTTTTACCTATTAGCTGGCAAATTTTAAAATATTGAACAAATTCAGTGCTACTGAAGGGTCTGGAAAAATGGGCATTCTCTCTCACTGTTTATGAGAATGTGATTTAGTACAATATTTCTAGAAAGCAGTTTGAGGACAAACATCAAGTTGAATGCTTTATATACAAACAAATTCATTTTCAAGAACTTATCTAAAGACATCATCTGACAAGTGGACAAAATATATATAGCAGATGTTTGTTGCTTTGCAGAAATATAGTAGAAAATTGGAAACAACCCAAATATCTGTCAATAGAGGATTAGTTATTGAAATATAATTAAATCATAGTACTATGCAATGAGACTTACTGTGATGTGTGATGCAGGCATTATTCTTTTTTATTCTTTGTTTTTGAGACAGGGTCTCCCTCTGTCATCCAGGCTGGAGTGCAGTGGTGTGATCTCAGTTCACTGCAGTCTGGACCTCTTGGACTCAAGCGATCCTTCCACCTCAACTTTCCAAGTAGCTGAGACTACAGGTGCACGCAACCACATCTGGCTAATTTTTGTTTTGTTTTGTTCTGTTTTGTTTGTTTGTTTGTTTTTGGTAGAGACAGGGTTTTGCCATGTTGCCCGGGCTGGTCTCAAACTCTTAAGCTCAAGTGATCCTCCTGGCTCGGCCTCCCAAAGGGCTGGGATTACTGGCATGAGCCACAGAGCTGGGCCAATGCGGGATTATTCTAAGCACTTCCTGTGTGTTAACTTGTTTAATCATCAGAATAAAACACAATAGAAACACTGTGAGTAAGAAGGTACTATTAGCATCTCCATTCTGCAGAAGACAAAACACACAGAGAGGAAAGCAACTTTCTCAAGGTCTTACAGCTGGAAAATTGAGGACTAGGATTTAAAGCAAGGTGTTGTCACTCCAGAGACCACAATCTCAGCTATTATGCAGTGTTGTGTACTGAATGGAATCCCATGATAGCATGCCAGAATAAATGCATCCATAGGGTGGAATACCAAGTAGGTGTTAAAAATGACAATATAATTCTGTACTTACTGACATAGAAGATATTTATGATGTATTGTTAAGTGAAAAAAGAAAATTTCAAATCCACATACATGTATGATTCTATCTGCATAACGTTGAATCTATTTATATGTGGCTATACATATAGACTGAGAGAAATATCTGGATGAATAATCACTGGCATATTAACAGCCTTTCTTTCTGAGTGATGGGATTTCAGGAGAGTTTTTGCTTTCTTCATTGTACTTTTCTAAGTGACTTAGGTTTTAGTATTAAGAATATATGTTTTTTAAATATTTAGAAAAACAGGAAAATAAAATCCTGGGGGAAATTCCCATTTCATGATTCCATGCTTTAGTGTCTTGATAGTCTAGGCTTTCTGCAAACTTGTTATTTCTCCCTTCAAATTCTGACAGCTGAGATACCTGGCTAGGACTCAGCCTGGAGGATCATGGGAGTTCCCAGCAGCAGGTGAACCCCAAGTATCCCCCATGCCGCTCCTGCTGCCTCTGACTGGCTGAAGAAGATCATGCACTGGACTATGTCAAGTGAATCTTGCTGCTATCAAAAAGGGTGCTGAGAACACAGGCAGGTCCCACCCATTCTCTATGACTAGTGTTTAATCTGTAAAGTTAGATATATAGGTTAGGGTTCTAATTGCAAAATACAGAAATTACTTAATACAACTTACACTGGTTTAAAAAATAAGGCATATTCTCTGGAAGGTTTAGAGAATCCAGAGAGAGTAAGACAACCAAGGCACAGTAAGAACCAAGATGCAATTTATTCTAGAGAACTGCTGTCATCATTGCCTCTAAGGTTTCTCCCTCTACTCCCTGTTTCTGCTTCTGTCTGGGCATCAGTTTCATCTGTTTAATTCTACACTGGTGTCCTCTCCTCCCCAATCCATGAAAATATGGCAGTCACCTGAGTTTTATGTAACATCTTCAGTCACCCAAAGAAATTAATTTTCTTGGTTCTTAGGTTTAAAATTTCCAGACCAGGGCTTCTTTAACCCAACTTGGGAGAATATCTATTCCCTGGGGCATCAGTCAGGATAGGCTGGGTTATGCTGTAGTAACAAACAGTTCCTAAATCTCAGTGCCTTAGGACGACAGAGTTTACCTCTTGCATGTGCTTCATGTCCATTGTGGGTTGGCTGTGGCTTGGCTCCATGTTGGGAACTTTACTTGGGAAGAAGTAATTTACAACTGGGGCATTTTGGTCTCATGGCAGAGGAAAAGAGAAGACACAGGAAACCTTGGGCTAACTCTTAAAGCTGCTGTCAGAGTAATTCACATGACCAAGTCTAATACCAGTGGGATAGGGAAGTCTACAGCTCTGTCAGAGTAACAATACAGCCAACAATATAGCTTCACGCACCTGTAAACTGTGGCCAAGGGAAGAGGATGGGGTCCTAATAGAATATGACATTTATCACCACAACCACTGGATGGGACAGACAAGGATGCCATGTTATGATACAGCTCTGTGCAGAAAAAGGGGGCAGGAACACTGGGGAGGCAATTGCATCAATCTTGACCAGAGTGATCATTCAGTTAACAGACTGTGAAACTGCAAGTAGGCTAAGCAGTCCTTGGGGACAACTGGGAAGAAAGCTAGACTTGGAGTCAGACAGGTCTGGGTTCAAGTTCTGGCTCTGCAACTCACTACGTGTACAATCATGGCCAAGTCGTGATACAGATTGAGTGACCCTCATCTAAAATGCTTGAGACCAGAAGTGTTTTGGATTTCAGATGTTTTGGATTTTGGAATATTTGCATATACATAATGAGATAACTTGGAGATGAGACTCAAGTGTAAACATGAAATTCATTTATATTTCATATACACCTTATACACAAAAGCTGAAGGTAATGTTATATAAATTTTAAAACAATTTTGTGCATCCAACAAAGATTTGGCTGTGTTTTGACTGAGACTCATCACATGAGATTAACAGTGGAATTTTGGTTTCAGATTTTGGATTTCAAATGTTTTTTGTTTTGTTTTGTTTTGGTTTTGCGGGGGACAGAGTCTCACTCTGTCAACCAGGCTGGAGTGCAGTGGCACAACGTCGGCTCACTGCAACCTCCGTCTCTCAGGTTCAAGCAATTCTCCTGCCTCAGCCTCCCGAGTAGTTGGAACTACAGGCATGTGCCGCTACACCCGGCTAATTTTTTTATTTTTGTAGAGATGGGGTTTTGCCATGTTGGCCAGGCTAGTCTTGAATTCCTGATCTCAAGTGATCCGCCTGCTTCAGCCTCCAAAAGTGCTGGGGTTACAGGCATGAGCCACTGTACCCGACCAGATTTCAGATTTTTAGATTAGGATGCTCAACCCGTATTTAATGTCTTCTCAGTCATGAAACTGGGATAGCAATGTTTGCAGGACTGTTGTAGAGATCAAATGTAACTTTGAATGTAAGCCATCTAGAAGAATGTCATAGGTGAGCTCAGCCCTTATTATTAACTTTTAAAAAGAGATAAAGCTGCCTACCTGTTCCTATTTAGTGTCCACTGGGAGTAAACCAATGTAATCCCTCCAATTTATGTCTGAGTTATTAACTGTGGCACTGCCTTTGTCACTCCCAAAGTTCAAAACACAGGTCAACTTCAACAGAATTAGTTAAGTCTCACTCACTTGCACCTGGTTTCTGTGGGTGTTTCAGCCCCCGAGCCAGCTTATGTAGAAGCCTACTTTCTTTGTGGTAAGGACAAAAAGCCCTAGAATGACACCAACAGTAGCTTTCAGACCAATCTACTTGCTCTGTCCTGCACAGAAGTGTTGCCTTTGTCATGAGCTTGTACCCAGAGATACCATCAAAAGCCCAGAGTCTTTATCTGTGGGATCCTGATACATTCATAGGTATCAGCACCTTCTACACAGCAGGCGACTTGCATCTGTGACCACCATGTCACAAAGCAGAGATGTCCTTCTAACTTATTTATGCCTAATTCCTGCCAAAGGCTCAGGGGTGTATTTCAACAGTGAAACTCACAAGAAGCCAGTTGGTAAAAAATTTTCCCAAGCACTTGGCTGGGATGGTAGGCTTTCTGCATGAGGAGATGTGTAGCAAGAGGATGAAGGGCACTAATGCCCTATGGCCAGCTTGTACTGGCTTGTAGAACACAGTTGTTAAGTTATCAGAAATTTTGCCAGGTGGTTTTTAAGCCATTGGTAGCTTGAAATCAGCTATAGTGGGAATATTTACACCTCAGAAATTGGTAAATGCTACAGGTCAGAGTCCCCCATCCCTAGCCCAAACCAGCTGTTAAACATTTCCCAGCACAGCCTTGGTGAATGGCCACTCTCTGGAGGGCTGCCAAGGGACTTCAGCTCTGGTACTGGGTGGGGAAAGTTGTCCCAGCAGATCTCTGACATTTCTTCCAGGCCCGAGGCTCCTGACTGCCCTGCAGAAAGGGGACTTGTTGCATGTGGTGGGCAGACTCGTGGTTCTGGCCAACCAGAGTCCTCTCTTGAGTCTCACAAGGGGAGGACATCTAGGCAGACCAGTTTTGCCACATGTAAGGAGGTTCGGGCAGCAAATTTCTTTTTGCCTCAAATCTATGTTTTGATGCTCTTTTTCTTACTCCCACTTACAATTACTAGTTAATTAAATTGGCTCTATAAAATACATTCTGAATGCCACCATTCTTCCAAACAGCAGCCAGCGTTATCCCTTTAAAATCTAAGTCAGAAAATACCACTGCTTTGCACAGAAAACAAACAAACAAACAAACAACAGTTTTTACTTTCACTCAGGTTGAAAATCAGTCTTTCAATATGACATATAACCCCAGAAAAGATCACTTCTATTCTTCTCTGACCTCCTTTGGCTCCCTTGTTCATGCTTCTTCAGCCAGGACAACCAATGAGTGATTCTCCTAGCATCCCTGGTTCATTCAGATCCTGGCTTTTACATGTATTGCTGCTTCTGTTTGCACTATTCTTTCTCCAGAGATCTGCAAGGACTGTTTTCTTCCTTCTTCTTGGGCTCCCCTGTCAAGTAATTTCCATGATTGTTCTGTACAAAACAGTAACTCTTTCCTTTTCACTCTGTCTCACTGGCCTTGCTTTATCTGTTTACTGCATTTATAGCCTCTCCCCTCCCCTGACCTGTGATGTACTTACTTGTAGAATCATTTGTGGTCTGTTTCTACCCACCAGATTGCATAATCATGAGGGCAGGGACTTTGTTTTCCTGGATTCTGTGTCATGGGGAGTTGACCCCAGTTGGGGGCATGAATGTTCAGATTGGGTGCCTGGCACAGCAGCCTCCTGAGGATGGACAGGCCCCTGCCTTGGCATCTTTGGCATGCTGGGTGGTGGGTGCTTGCTCCTAGGAGAGGGTCTCCCCATGAAAGCTCAGTCTTGGGCTCCAGCCCTGTTTGGCCAGTTCCTAAACTGATCCCAGCCTGAGAGCCTCATAGACCCAGTGAAAAGAGACCTAAAGACCTCAGAAAACATCTCAAAGGCTACTTCAAGAGGTGGCTTGGAAAGGGCACACTAGACAGAGTTCCTTTGGAGGTGACTTTGAGGCAGCCCCTTGCTCTCTCTCTCTCTCTCTCTCTCTTTAGCCTCCTTTTCTCCACTGGACCAGGGCATGCGGAGCCCTGAGCTTTCTGCCCACTTTGACATTTCTTAATCTATCCCTAGATGGGCCAAGGAGGCAGCTTTTGAGGGAAAGCTTTGGAAAATTCCCAGCTGTTGGCCGTTGTTTACACCTAAGGTGCTGTTTATGCTTCTCCTCTGGGCTCCCTGCCTCTGCAGATGACACAGCATGGCCACTGTGGGGTCAGCTTCTCCTCCCACCCCTTGCCCTGCACTTCAGGGTCACAGCCTGCAGGCTGATTCATGCCCTCAGAGGCCAGAAAGGCAGCGGGGAAGCAGGCATTGGTGACAGCCGGTCCCTCCTCTTCACATTTTGGGAGGGTTGATGGATGACCCCATCCTAAATGAAGATACTCAAGGAAAGGAGATGATTCCTGCCAGCTGGACCAGCCTCAGGGTTTGCAAAGCCCTTTCTCGTACATCATCTGCATTTCCAACCACTGCTTTATAGGCAGGGCAGAGCAGGCAGTGCGTTATGCCTGCTTTGCAGATGAGGAAACTGAGGACAAAGACCAGTTGAGTAGCTGGTCCAAAGTCTCAGGACTTCAGCAGCAAATTCCAGAACTAGCATCCAAGTCTCTGGAGTCCATTTCTGGTGCAGTTTCTGCCACATCCAAGCACCTCCCATGGCACATTGTCAGATTGAACACCTGATATTGGAGTTGTTACTGTGTGGCTCAGTAGCATCATACCCCCTGCTTTAATGCCTGATATGGTTTGGATGTGTGTCCTCTCCAAATCTCATGTTGAAGTGTGATCCTCAGTGTTGGAGGTGGCCTCCTTCAGGAACAGCTTGGCATCCCATGAATAGCTTGGCATCCTCCCCACTGCAATGAGTTCACTTGAGATCTGGTTATTTAAGAGAATCTGGGACCTCCCTTCTCTCTCTTGATTCCTCTCTCACCATCTGAGACACTATGTTCCCCCTTTGCCTTCTGCCATGATTGAAAGCTACTTGAGGCCTCACCAGAAGCAAATGCTAGCACAATACTTCCTGTACAGTCTGCAGAACAGTGAGACAAAATAAACCTCTTTTCTTTGTAATTATCCAGCTTCAGGTATTTCTTTATAGCAATGCAAAAATGGACTGACATAGTGCCTCCCTAAGTTCTGCCATTCCAAGGGCTTAGGACATTTGGCTGGAAAGGAAAACTCAAGATTATCTCTGCTGTGGGTCCCTGAAGGCTTGTGGTGCAGAGAAGGGGGCTAGATCCAGCAAGAGGAGGTACCAGGAGGTGGATTTCAGCTCAGCCCAGGAATGCTCTCCCTTATACCTGCAGTCACCTGAAAAGGGATGTGCTGCTCTTCTGTGCCCTGTTTCCAGATAGGTGTGCTCTAAGGAAAAACACAAAGTATGAGGGAAAAGACATGACTGAAAAAATATCCGTTTAGCTTATAAACATGTGCACTGCCCTCTGTCACCTTCTAAAGAGGAAGGACTCTTAGCTGGCCTGCATCTTGGGTTTGCATCTAGGATCACATCATGCTGAGTGGAGCATGGAGAAGAGAGCTGGAAAGCCAAGACAGGCACAAGTTGTTCTGCTTAAGGAAAGAGATAGTCAGCAGAAACTCTCTGGGAGAGGAATGGGAAGCAGAGGAGAAGCTTGTCCCAGGGCAGGTGGCCCTGAAGGAGGTTTGTGAGCTGAGGCTGGAGCACGAAAAGAAGGGGGACTCTGGAGGGAGGCAGTGGCGGAGAGGGAGGCAGGGAGGGGTTAAAGGGACAGAGGGAAGAAGCTAGGTGGGAGAGAGGGAATTTTAAGTAGCTCTCCCTGTGTGTGTGTGTGTGTGTGTGTATGTGTGACATTTTGTAAGAGAGAAAGACACAATTTTGTCAAGAGAGAAAGACACAATTAAAACATACTTTTAGGAAGTCCTACTGAGTGGTACACAATGTCACCTTCTCTTGTCTACCCTCACAACCTTCAATAAAGAGCCACATTTGCTTTGGGAGCCTGTTCTAGGGAGGGTCTTACTGTGCCAGTGAGTTGAGTTGTGGGAGTGCCAGGAAGGACAAGGGGTTTGGGAGGCATGAGGCCCTAGATAGCCTTCTGAAAGCAATGATGATCCACCATAGAGAAAACCTGGCTACCATCATGGGTTCAAAGTCTGTCTCCACTACCTATTGTCTAAGAAGGTCTGAGCTCTTCATTCACCATCTCTGAGTCCCTCATTTCTTGTAAATGGGGATACAATGGGGTCTGATTTTAGAGATGCTGTGAGGATTAAGCCAGATGACACATGAAAAGCTGCAGTGCTGAGCCTGGTGTTCAGTGAGAGCCCAGTGCCAACAGTGAGGGAGCCATTAAATCATGGAAGGTGGACCCACAAATGCAAAGAGTTGACTGTCATTAGAGAATGCTAATGGAGATCATAGAGCAATGTGGAAAAATGTTTGGCTTATAATATTGGGTATCACATGAAACAAACACTAAATCATGTAAAATTGTTTACACAGGTGGATAGAGCGTGGAAAAGAAACAATGAACAACAAAAGCAGTTGGTTTGTTAGAGTGATGGAATTGTGGAGGGCTTCCTTTCCGTTTTTATTCCTTGTATTGTTATAATATTTTTGTATAGTAAATATGCAGGAAGAAATGAGTGGTCTCAGAAGGGGAGGAGGACTCACCCATAGCAGGAACTGTGGCAGAATCTTCTAGCACTCAGCTACAGCCAGCTCTTCCCTTTTTTTGGGGACCATCACGTTTGACTATTTCTGATTAGCAGATTGTGGGAGGAAATGAGTGTGTCCCTTCTAGGTTGCAGCATTTAATTGCCAGTGCAAAGCCTCCTCATCTCCTTCTTGCCCTGCCAGGTGACCCAGGAGGCCATGGATTCCAGATGGTGCAGCCATGCTGTGGTAGAACCTCCATCAGCCTCCATCAGGGTCCTTGAAGGACGTGTGGAGAAGAGCCCCCTGCTGACCCCCTACTGGTCATGTAAGACTTGAGCAAGAAGTGGATTTTGTAGCATTCAGCCACCGACATGTGTTGGTTAAATTCTGCACAGTATAATCCAGCCCATCCCATGTCCAAACCTCTGCTTGCTGCAGCAATGTGTACTGAGTTTTCCTTAGATGGATGTGGACAGGCAGATGCCTGAGTCTCCTGTGTCTTAACAGCTCAGTTATGCTTGACTGAATAACCTGGTCCTTGCTTCTCCCTGGAACAGCTTCTCAATGCTGATCACAGAACTTCTGAAATCTGGTTTCTAGCTTTGGCTCAAGGTCTAAAGAAACCCCCACACCCCATGCACAGGATTTAGCTGAAATGCTACAAAACAGCAAGGGAGTGACTCAAACTACAGGTAAGCAGGAGAGCCCACTGAGACATCCAAGCCTTGCCCAGAGGCTCAGACATCACAGTGGGTTCTGAGGAAGTCAGAGTCTTCCTGGGATTGGAGAATTCAGAGTTATGGTGTGAATATTTGCTGTTGGCTCTGATGTGGGTCCAGTTACTTCCTGCTGCCCACAGTGCACTTTTCCCCCTAGTCTTGTCATCTTAGTACCTTGTCCTCGGTACCCTTCAACTCTCACTGGTTAATCTGAGCCAGGGGCACACTCTCCTTCTTCGAATTGAGACGACCGTGGTTAAAGAGAGATGTTAGGAATCAGTTAGCCCTAACCAGGCTTTCTCTCAAGTCAGTTCTACCAGGAGAGAATTAGGAGACTGCTGTCCAAAGTTTTGGGTGCTGAAACCAAATATGCCTAGATCTTAGAAACCAAATATTTCTGAATCTCTCATCTTATAAATCTGAGCTGCTTCTTCTTCTTCTTCTTCTTCTTCTTCTTCTTCTTCTTCTTCTTCTTCTTCTTCTTCTTCTTCTTCTTCTTCTTCTTCTTCTTTGATGAAGTCTCACTCTGTTGACCAGGCTGGAGTGGAGTGAAGCAGCTCAATTTCTGCTCACTGCAACCTCTGCCTCCCAGGTTCACACGATTCTTGTGCCTCAGCTTCCCGAGCAGCTGGGATTATAGGCACACGCCACCACGCCTGGCTAATTTTTGTATTTTTGTAGAGACAGGGTTTCACCATGATGGCCAGGCTGGTCCCAAACTCCTGACTTCAAGTAATCCACCCACCTTGACTTCCCAAAGTCCTGGGATTACAGTTGTGGGCCACTGCACCTGGCTGAGATTCTTTTTAAAGTATAATTT
>NW_012102632.1:2315584-2318385 GCF_000951045.1 Mandrillus leucophaeus | reverse complement strand
TAATTTTTGAGGAACAAAAGCAGGTTCTTAGGGAGCATAAAGGCGCTTCTGGCTGGTGGAGCCTCAGGGGCTATTTACAGCCTTCCAGAGAAAGGAACTTAATCTCTATCCGACCCCTTTCATTCATTCCTGCTTCAATATCTTTGCTAAGGCCTCTTCCCAGATGTCAGATATCACTTTCCATGACTCCTTTCTGTTCCAGGCTCTCCCAGGGCCACTCCCACAGTGATCTTCCTATAGACTTACCATAAAAGTCTCTGAGAACTCAAAGTGTGGGTCCTAAGACCTCAGCATCACCTTCAGCATCACCTGGGAATTTTCATTTTTGTCTGCAATGCCAGTTCGTGAGCTGCACCCCAGATCTGCTGAATCAGAATCTCTGGGAAGGTTGGGCTTGGGCCATCTTTGTTCTAACACAATCTCAGAAGATTTGCATGCACCATGAAGTTTGAGAAGCTTGACTCTGAGGAGTCTGTGCTCTTTGGGATCTGTGCCACTTGAGGCAGAGAAATCTCAGATCACTGGGCTCTCATTTCCCGCTACAGCCCAGAATAGGTGACCATATTAGCGTGCATATTTGTGTGTGTGTGTATGCAGGGCATGGGGGGACTCTGTTGAGAGGTGGTGCTGAGATGCACCTGCTCCCAGGAGAGATGATGCGTGTTGCTGACACCACTGGAGCTCCGATGCTGCAGAGCCCTAGTCTACTGTGGACTCTTCTTCCTGCTGGAGTCTGCAGTTGCTCCTGCTTCTCTAGGAGCTTGGTACCATCACAACTCTGTCTCTTGGGGTTTCCCTTGGAGTGGGAGATCCCTTGGCTTCCCTCCTGCATTGCCTCCAGAGACAAACATGCTGGCTGTTTGCTTTAACGAGCTTCTTTTGATCCTCTGGGTAAGCAGAAGGCTGTGACAAGTGGCATGAGGTGAGTGGAGTGGTGATTTCCAGAGCTCACAGAGTCCTTGCAGTCCAAGCCCTGGGACTGTGGTTCCTGACTGTCCTCCTTGTGTGTGGGTCAGGATGGATGCTTCTGCCTGCCTGGAGCCCCGTGGTACACTGAAAAGCACTGAGGGACCCCACTCTGAGAAGGAACTTTTTCCTATTCACTCCTCATTCATCCTCCTGATGGTCACAGTACAGCTCCAGGCACTGCTGGCATCTCCCCAAATCTTCTAACTCCAGGCTCTAGACCTCAGCTTTTCCTACCTGATGGGATGCACTTCAAATCCAAACAAGCTGTGTCCCATGAAGGAAAGGCCAGACAGAAGAGAGGAAAAACTGGGAGATGAGACATATAAAAAGCTTTGAACCTGAGACAGAAAGGGAGAGGAACTGAAATGAAATCTCAAGCCACTCAATCTCTGTCTGTGATCCATCCCTGTTTTCATCCCCATTTATTCGATGGTTAATGAATGCCATCAAAAAGGGTTAACCAGGCAGTGGGAGGGTGAGCCTCATAGATATTCTTTACTGTGCATCCCACCACCACTGCTGATGTCCTCAGGATGACCTGCCCCAGGGGCCCGGCTTTCCAGACTGCAGGATAACACCCTGCCATCTCCAGCCAGGGAAGAGGGCAGGACCCCTATTTGTGTGCATCTGCTATTTCCTGTCACTGTGCCCAGTAACGCTATATTCCCCACAAGCCTACAAAGGGATGGTAAAGATTTTCCTCACTCTCATTTTATCTTTTTCTTCACTAGCCACACACACATGTATCTGTTCCCCAACCCCCATTCAGTGAGTATCTACCGAGTTCCCATTGCATATCTGGCAAATAATGAAGGCGCTGTCTCTGCTCTCGTGGAACTTCCAACCCATTGGGTTAGAGTGATATTCAAGAAACATTTACACACTATCTGGTTACAATTGCATTAAGTGGGTGATGGAGAAGAACAGGGTGCTGGGGGAAGATATGTTAGGAGAGCTGACCAAATTTGGGCATTCTTGGAAGCCTCCTGGAGGAAGCAACACTCATGCTGAGACTTGCAGCGTGAGCAGGAGCCAGGACAGCAATGGGGAAAGGGCAGACGCACAAAGGAGTATGTGCAAAGGGCAGATGCACATAGGAGTGTGTGCAAAGGCCCCGAAGTAATCAGGAATTTGGAGTAAAGAAAGAACTGAAGGAGGGCTAGGCTGGGGTGGGTGTGGCAGGGAATAAAGCCAGAGTGGTGAGCAGGAGTCAAATGCCAATCACCATGGAGGTCTTGACCCTATTCTAAGAATAGTGGATGGCCTGAGAACGTTTCTAAGGAAGAAGTGACATCTTAAACTAGCATAGGGAGAACGTACTAGCTAGCATGATGGATGCAGAGGTCAATGTAGAGGCACAAGATGATGGACCTGAACTTGGGTGGTGATGGGGACAGATGACATAGAAGGAGGGATGTGTGGGAGTGGAGCCAACTTGCCAACAACTACTTGTAGGGGTCTCAGGAGAGGGGCCTCTCAGGGATAGTGCTCAGGTTTGTAGCTTGAACAATTGGGCAAGGGTGAGGCAAGGAGCAGAGGGACTCATTTGCCGACTTGGGAGCAGGTTTGAGGGGCATTGCACCATGAGTTCAGACTTAATATGTCAAGCTTGAGATGTCTGTGAGATGTTCAAGTGGAGATTCTATGGATATGATTAGATGCACAGAGCTAGAGCTCAAGAGAGAGAGAGAACTGGGGGATGCTGTGGGTAACTGAAGTCATGTACCAGGCTGAGATTGCAGGGAAGGGAGCAGAGTCTACAGGGAGGGGTGGCCAGAGGGCTAAATCTGGGACACCAGTGTTTAAATACTGGGTATACAGGGAAGAACTGG
>NW_012102632.1:2310365-2312904 GCF_000951045.1 Mandrillus leucophaeus | reverse complement strand
TCACGACAGTGCCTGACACATAGAGGTAAGTGCTGACTGAGAGAATGAGTGAATGAAGGAGGATGTGGTCCCTTCCAGGTTCAGTGACTCAGTTAAGCCAGTGACTCAGTGCCCCTGGTGGGGGCAGGGATGAGAGTGAAGGGAAGCCTGTGTTGTCTGTTGAATCCACTCCAGGCTGCAGTGTCACTGATGATAGTGGCCATCTGCCCATCCTCCTACTGACTCCATACATCAGGCAGCATTGGTCCCTTCACGGCGCTGATCAGGAGCAAGCCTGCTGTTTGTAAGATAGGTTTGCTTTCAGCTTTAGAGGTTTGAGAGAAGGAGGTTTGCCTTCTCCTTCTGTATAATATGAGCTCTGTTACATGGGATGGAGGCAATCATTCTTCCTTCCCAAATGCTATATGAGTTGGAGCTACTGAGCCACAGTAAATGAATTCGAGGCTGTCATTCTGAGCCACTTCCCTCAAAGTGTCTGTTCTTTTCTGTGTGATTGCTCCTCAGTAAGTCCTGGATTCAAGCTTAGCCCTCCTGAATGGGATCTAGACAGAAGATGCAAGCAAATACTTAAAATATGTTTTTATCGAGGTAAAATATACATAATATAAAATAACCATTTTAAGTATTTTGAAGTATACAATGCAGCGGCTTTTAGTAAATTTGCAATGATGTGCAACTATTGTCATTATCTAATTCAGAATATTTTCATCACCCTTCAACAAAACCCCATAACCATTAAACAATCACACCTTATTCCTTCCTCCCCAAGCCCTAGCCTCTGGAAAAAACAACTCTGCATTTTGCCTCTATGCATTTGCCTGTTCTGGACATTTCATATAAATAGAATCATACAACATGTGGCCTTTTGTGTCTGGCTTCTTTCACTTAGTGTAATGTTTTCAAGATTGATGCATGTTATAGCAGGCATCATTCCTCTTTGTGGATGAGTAATATTTCATTGTATGGATATGCCACATTTTGTTTATCCATGCATCACTTGGTAGACATTTGGGTTGTTTCCCCTTTTTGACTATTATGAACAAAGCTGCTGTAAACATTCGTGTGCTAGTTTTTGTGTGGACACCTGTTGTCCATTCTTTTGAATCTATACCTATGCGTGGAATCTCTGAGTCATATGGGAACTGTATCTCTAATTTTTGAGGAACAAAAGCAGGTTCTTAGGGAGCATAAAGGCGCTTCTGGCTGGTGGAGCCTCAGGGGCTATTTACAGCCTTCCAGAGAAAGGAACTTAATCTCTATCCGACCCCTTTCATTCATTCCTGCTTCAATATCTTTGCTAAGGCCTCTTCCCAGATGTCAGATATCACTTTCCATGACTCCTTTCTGTTCCAGGCTCTCCCAGGGCCACTCCCACAGTGATCTTCCTATAGACTTACCATAAAAGTCTCTGAGAACTCAAAGTGTGGGTCCTAAGACCTCAGCATCACCTTCAGCATCACCTGGGAATTTTCATTTTTGTCTGCAATGCCAGTTCGTGAGCTGCACCCCAGATCTGCTGAATCAGAATTTCTGGGAAGGTTGGGCTTGGGCCATCTTTGTTCTAACACAATCTCAGAAGATTTGCATGCACCATGAAGTTTGAGAAGCTTGACTCTGAGGAGTCTGTGCTCTTTGGGATCTGTGCCACTTGAGGCAGAGAAATCTCAGATCACTGGGCTCTCATTTCCCGCTACAGCCCAGAATAGGTGACCATATTAGCGTGCATATTTGTGTGTGTGTGTATGCAGGGCATGGGGGGACTCTGTTGAGAGGTGGTGCTGAGATGCACCTGCTCCCAGGAGAGATGATGCGTGTTGCTGACACCACTGGAGCTCCGATGCTGCAGAGCCCTAGTCTACTGTGGACTCTTCTTCCTGCTGGAGTCTGCAGTTGCTCCTGCTTCTCTAGGAGCTTGGTACCATCACAACTCTGTCTCTTGGGGTTTCCCTTGGAGTGGGAGATCCCTTGGCTTCCCTCCTGCATTGCCTCCAGAGACAAACATGCTGGCTGTTTGCTTTAACGAGCTTCTTTTGATCCTCTGGGTAAGCAGAAGGCTGTGACAAGTGGCATGAGGTGAGTGGAGTGGTGATTTCCAGAGCTCACAGAGTCCTTGCAGTCCAAGCCCTGGGACTGTGGTTCCTGACTGTCCTCCTTGTGTGTGGGTCAGGATGGATGCTTCTGCCTGCCTGGAGCCCCGTGGTACACTGAAAAGCACTGAGGGACCCCACTCTGAGAAGGAACTTTTTCCTATTCACTCCTCATTCATCCTCCTGATGGTCACAGTACAGCTCCAGGCACTGCTGGCATCTCCCCAAATCTTCTAACTCCAGGCTCTAGACCTCAGCTTTTCCTACCTGATGGGATGCACTTCAAATCCAAACAAGCTGTGTCCCATGAAGGAAAGGCCAGACAGAAGAGAGGAAAAACTGGGAGATGAGACATATAAAAAGCTTTGAACCTGAGACAGAAAGGGAGAGGAACTGAAATGAAATCTCAAGCCACTCAATCTCTGTCTGTGATCCATCCCTGTTTTCATCCC
>NW_012102632.1:2301855-2309490 GCF_000951045.1 Mandrillus leucophaeus | reverse complement strand
GGTCAATGCAGAGGCACAAGATGATGGACCTGAACTTGGGTGGTGATGGGGACAGATGACATAGAAGGAGGGATGTGTGGGAGTGGAGCCAACTTGCCAACAACTACTTGTAGGGGTCTCAGGAGAGGGGCCTCTCAGGGATAGTGCTCAGGTTTGTAGCTTGAACAATTGGGCAAGGGTGAGGCAAGGAGCAGAGGGACTCATTTGCCGACTTGGGAGCAGGTTTGAGGGGCATTGCACCATGAGTTCAGACTTAATATGTCAAGCTTGAGATGTCTGTGAGATGTTCAAGTGGAGATTCTATGGATATGATTAGATGCACAGAGCTGGAGCTCAAGAGAGAGAGAGAACTGGGGGATGCTGTGGGTAACTGAAGTCATGTACCAGGCTGAGATTGCAGGGAAGGGAGCAGAGTCTACAGGGAGGGGTGGCCAGAGGGCTAAATCTGGGACACCAGTGTTTAAATACTGGGTATACAGGGAAGAACTGGCTAAGAAGATGGGCTGGGAGTGGCATTGAGGAGCCAGGGGAACCTTGGCAGAAAAGCATTGCCCAGAACATCGGAGCCTCCTGCAAGAAGGAAGGTGTGGCTAATGCGATAGAAACCTGAGCAAATCTAGTATCAAGGGGACTGAAAAGCATCCCGGGAGTTAGCAACATTAAGATCAAGGATGACCTTCACAAGAATAGGTGCCTGCCATGGAGTGAGTGGAGGGAATCAGATAAAGGCAGGTTTGTGGATGATGTAGCACGATGCTAAAGGATGTCCCGTCTGGTGGCTTCTATCTTCTCTACGAAGAATGAGGCAAGTTTATTCTCAAAGAGTGAGGGAGTCAGAGGAGAAGTCAGAGATTCAAAAGGGTGAAAAAGGTTTCAAGTATGTATCAGGGAGAGGTATTTGTCAGAGGTTAGCGTTTTTGGCAACAAGGTTTGGGGATAATGAAAAGATTCCCCATCAATGGCCTTCAGCCACCGTACACTACGCATACCAAAATCGAACAGACCCCTTTCTCTTTTCACCCACCCTTCCCAGTTTCTTATCTTGATCCTTGGCACCACCACCCAAACCATGTTTCTAAGGCATACACTGCAGAGTGAGCCTAGATTCATGCCTCCCTAACATCCTGATTGCAATCAGACCCAAAGGGCAGCTGACATGAATATCACCACTCACCATCACAGCTCTCCCTCCAATACAATGCTGCATCCACCCACTTCCTTCTCCACTATATCAGGATGCTGAAAAAAAATCACGGGGAAGTACAGAGCTTTTTGTAACAGATACCCATGTACCTGCCACTTATTTAATGACTACTAACATTTTGCCTTATTTCTCTTAATTTTTACTTTTTTTTAAAAAAATGCAGTAAGTACACTGACATCCTTGCCTTCACAACGTTTGTGTTTCATCTGATTCATATTTTTAATAGATAAAAGTCATATTGTACAAGACTTAAAGTATGAGAATTTGCCCCTTTCTCATGTACCGACTGTGTCGTCTGGTGCTGTGAGCATAGTTCAGCTGGTCTGTAATGGGGAACAGGAAGAGGCAGTGAGATACCACACCGCCCAAAATCCCAATTCTTCATCCTTCCATGTGTCTCATCTAAAGAATCCACAGAACCAATCTTCTTTTGACAATTCAGTTCGGGTGTAATTTAGACTCAGAGTTGGGGCCTGCTTGGTTCCCAGACCCATGCTCTTTCCTGCCTCTACCAGACCACCCTGGAGAATGACATGGCAACACGTCACAGTCTCAACTGCCTTCAAGGTTGCAAAAATTATGAGTAGGGTATGCAAAGGTACCTGGGTGCCATTTTCACAGAGCTTCTGGGCCAGTGGAGCAGGGCCTTAGGTCCCACCACCCTGGTGAGCACAGAGGTCAATGTTTCCATATGACAATGGAAGCAGCCCGAGGGTCTATGGCTTTTGCTGCCATTGCAGGATGATTAGATATTTAGGATCTGGACTAGACAAGATGCAAAGCCCCTTCCAGCTCTCACTGTGTTATAGCCCTCAGTTTGCACCTCTTCATGCGTATTCTGCGGCTCGTGGGAGCTGGAAGCCTCAACCGCCAGTCGTTTTCAGCACCAGACCATATGGTGGAAGGAACAACAAATTCCCAGCGTGGCTGAGCCAGCACAATATGGTTTTTGCTCAAGTGGAGGAACTTCCATCAGTCCAAATTCCATAGAAGCAAGTCACGTAATACATATTTCACCCTGTAGGTAGGCACAGGATGGTCTAACCCAGATACTACCTGTCATTCAGAAAATAGAAACTAAAATTCCCAAACTTTTATTGAGTAGCTATTGTATATTAGGTGCTTCTAGGGCCATAAATATGAATAATACTGGCCCTGGGTTTGAGGTGTTCAGGAGCCAGCTGGAGAGGCAGACACACAATCAAATAACATTTAGCAGCAGGGCATTAAATTCTGGACAATGCAGAAAACAGAGCACAAGACTGTATATTACCAGTCCCCTAGCTGCATCTCTTCAGCTGCCCCGTCACTTTGCTCCCTTCCTTGCTAATGTTGTCTACATCTTCCACACACTACTCACTTTACTAAAATCTTGCTTCCCACTCATACCACTTCAAAAAGCTAATTCCACCAAGGATATCACTGACTCTAAATGTCTCTCAATCCAATGGGCATCTCCCTCTCTCCTTTCCTTCCTTCTTTTCTTTCTTTGCCTCTTGTCAATATCTAGCTCAGTTTCCCTGTCCTCTTTCTTCCACTGATCTCATGCTCTCTCCTGTAGCTTGCTTGCTTTCCTCTCTGTTCTCTCTCTTAGCCTCCTTGGTTGGTGTGTCCTTTTCTGTAGGGCTCAATGGTCCCAGGGCTCTGTTCACTGCACACTCTTCCTGCCTCATCAGCTCACTATCGCTTGGTCACTTCATTCATTCTCAAGGCTCCAATGACCATCCTGTGCTGAGAATGCCCCAACCCCCAGCCTGAGGCTCCCATCTGGTGAACATCAGGCCCGCATACCCAATGACCACTTGGATGAATGTGGGGCAGCTCTACCTCCACTTGTCTCAGACCCAACTCGTCATCTTTTCTATACCTGCTCCTCTTCCTATGTTTCTTATCTTTGTGGGTGGCATTGCTCCCCATCCATTTTCTCAATTCAGAAGTGTAGGAGTCATTCATGAGACCTATTTTGCGCTTACTGCACAAGCCCTCCAATTTATCCACTCCTCTCTGAATCATCAAGGTCCCTCACCTGTCTCATTGCCCCCAGCTGTTTACTTATTTGCAGGCTGGCCCCTCTCCATTCCTTTCTTCACTGGGCAGTTGAAGCAATTTTTAAAAATGGAAATGAGATCATATTATTCCCCTGCTTAAGGTCTTTAAATGGCTCCAATCTCCATTGCGGTAAAGTAAAATCAACTAATATAGAAGTATTTTAGGATCTTACTGAAATCAATGTTAAGTCCTTTTTTCATGCCTAATTTTGACTCTTCTATGATAAAGTCATAAGGAGGAAATTTCAATACATGGAGATACAGAGATGAATCCAAGGAGTTTTCTACCATCCTCTTTACCTTCTGCCATAAACAGCCTCAAATGACATTCAGATATTGCCCACCCTGGCTTTGGTCAGCTGTGCTACTTTGATTCAGTTGTTCTGAAATAATTCTTTTTTTAAGTCTGAGCAATTCTGGATACATATCTTTTGTTTCTGGAGGGAATGGTCATACCCAGAAGGTTTTGCCTGCAACTGGACAATTGCCTCAAAAATAGAAAGTATTTTAAGTCCTTCATTACCTTCCCAAGGCAAAAATGGTTGATAATCCGTGATGACATTTAATGATACCTTCATTACTTCATAGGAGGTGGGTTTGGTGGGAAGGATCTATTCCAGGGTTTATAATAGACAGAAAGCTAACATAATTTCTACACTAAAAGATTTCCTGCTGGTTTTATAAACATTGCATGTTATATTTGCTGCAATATGTGAAATATATCTTTCCTAAAAATGCATACACATTATGTCATGATATGGTGATATGGTTTGGCTGTGTCCCCTCCCAAATCCCATCTTGAATTGTAGTTCTCATAATACCCACATGTCGTGAGAGGGACCTGGTGGCAGGTAATTGAATCATGGGGGCAGTTATCACTCACAGTGATAGTGAATGAGTTCTCACAAGATCTGATGGTTTTGTAAGGGACTTTTCCCCTCTTTGCTCATAATTCTCCTTGCTGCCGCCAAGTGAAGAAAGACATGTTTGCTTCCCCTTCTGCCATGATTGTAAGTTTCCTGAGGCCTCCCCCACCCTGTAGAACTATGAGTCAATTAAACCTGTTTTCTTTATAAATTAGTCAGCTTCAGGTATGTCTTTATTAGCACATGAGAACAAATGAATACACTATGCCTTAAGTTCAAAGACAAATCCATAATGTCTTTTCACAGGAGAGAGAAAACATTACTAACAGCATGGTGAGTGCTGGGGACACAGGCCCGCGGGAAGCTGATTGCTGGTGCCCCAGGAGGAGCTTCAGGCCTTTCCACAATCTGGTTGATGCCACCTCTCTGACCCCATCTGCTGCCTCTTTTTCTCTTCCACTCTCTGCTCTTGCCACAGCCATGTGGGCCTTCCTTCAATTCCCATGAGAGCAGCCGTGCTCTCTGCTCTCTTGATCCCTTTGCATGTGCTCACCAACTCTGCTCATCCCTTAGGTGTCAGTTGAAGTGCCTCTTCTTCAAGGAGACATATCTGAGTCCTGCTCCCATGGAGAACGAGAGAATGCCCAAGAGTCAAGCCCTCCCAGTCGGACCTGGCATAGAGTGAGCACTCACCATGTTATAATCACCATCGTAGCACTTGAGCCACTCACTTTAATTACGTGTCTAAATTTTGCTAGATGGGAAACTCCCAAAGGGCAAAATTCATGTTTCTCTTTTTCATGGCTACATCTTTCATGAAACCCAGCAATTAGAACATGGTAGGTGCTCAATGCATAGTTTTTGAATAAACATAATAAATACACAAGCAAATGAATGAATAAATAATTGAATAAATTATTGTGGGTATGCCAAAGTGTAGGAAAGGATCTGTGGTTACTTTGGTCAAAAAAGACATCTTGGAGAAGCTGAAATTCAGCTGAGTCTTAAAGGGTAAGCAGAATTCACACAAAGAGGAAGTGAAAAGATGCCTGCAGAATGGGAGAAAACGACAGCAAATTATACTTCAGATAAGGAACTTGTATCCAAAATACACAAAGAACTCACAATGCAACAATAAAAGGACAACCCAATTTAAAAATGGAGAAAGGATTTGAATAGACACTTCTCCAAAGATATATGTAGGTGTATATTCACACAAGCTAGACAAAATGAACAATAAGCACATGAAAAGATGCTTTCACCATTAGGCATTAGGGAAATCCAAATCAAAACCACAATGAGATGTCACTTATTTTGGCATCAATTGGATGCCAAAATAAGAAAAGATGGACAGTAAGTTTTGGCAAGAATGTGAATAAATCGAAACCCTCATGAACTATTGGTGGGAATGTACAATGGTGCATTCACTTCAATAAACAATTTTGCAGTTTCCCAAAATATTGAACATAAGAGTAACATCTGATGAGAAATTCCACGCTTAGGAAAATACCCGAGATTGAAAACATATCTCTACACAAAAAAACATGTACAAGGATGTTCATAATAGCACTATTGATATGGTTTGGATGTGTGTCCCTTCTAAATCTCGCATTGAAAGGTGATCTCCAATGTTGGAAATGGGGCCTGTTGGGAGGTGCTGGGTCATGGGGACAGTTCCCTTATGAATGGCTTGGTGCCTCCCTTCTGGTAATGAGTGAATTCTCTATTCATTCACACAAGATCTGGTTGTTTAAAAGAGCCTGGAACCTCTGCTCCCTGTCTTGTCATGTCACATCTGTTTCCTCTTTCGCCTTCTGCCATAACTGAAAGCTTCCTGAGGCCTCACTAGAAGCAAATGCCAGCACTATGCTTCCTGTACAGCCTGCATAACTGTGAGCCAATTAAACCTCTTTTTTTTTTTGTAAGTTACCCAGCCTCAGGTATTCCATTATAGCAACACAAAATGGACTAAGACAATTATAAACACTAGCCCACACAATGGAAACAACCCAAAGTCCATCAGCTGATGAATGGAAGAACGAATGTGGTACATCCATACAATGGAATGTTTGGCCACAAAAAAGGCTTGAATTACCAATACATTCTACAACATGGATGAATGTTGAAAACATTCTCTGTTAAAGAAGCCAGTTGCAGAAGGCCACATATTGTGTGATCCAATTTATATGAATTGTCCAGAATAGGAAAATCTGTAGAGACAGAAAGCAGATCAGTGGTTTCCAGGAGCTGGGGAACTGGGGAGTGACTGTCAGTGGGTATAGGGTTACTTTTTGTGGTAATGAAAATAAACTGAAATTAAATAGTGGCAGTGAAACTGTCCCTAATAAAATTTTATAAAATCAACTAAGGAAAAAAATCCTACTAGGCTTGCAGCACAATCAGCAGTAATCAGCAATCCACCTTACCCTTTGGCCTGCTTCCTTGTAGCTAGCTGCTTCTTACTACCCCAGGATAACATAGCCCTGTCACAAGTCTCTTTGCTCCTTTTCTGTTATGTAAAGTCTAAGACATTATAAAATAATAAGCATTCTGTTTTGAGTTTCTGTTTGGGTCCTGCATACTGATAAAACTACCAGTGCCAGCTGGGCTGAAGGGCCCAATAGGGAGCTGACTTATGGGAAAATGCAGTTTCCACATTCTAATAATTTTATTCCCTTTATCCCAACCAATCAATAACACCAATTTTCCAGCCTCTTTCCCTCCATGATCCCCTTGTAAACCTTTGCACAGAACTCCCTGGGGAGATGGATTTGAGGCTTGAGGATTCCTCCCATCTCCTCACTCAGTGGCCTGGAGATAATTCAACTCTTTTCTGCAAGCCCTGTTGTCTCAGTGTATTGGTCTGTTGCTGCACACTGGATGTTCAGACCACCCACTGGATGCAAACTGGATGCAGTGGAAAGATGAACTTCACATTCCTGTGACAGTGATGGCCGAAGAACTCTACGAGTAGACTAAAAACCACTTAGCTGTATACTTTAAAAGGGCAGATTTCATGGTGTGTGAATTATATATCAACAAAGCTATTACACACAAAAAGAAACAGTGATTAGGACAATGTGGCAGGTATGGTATGGGATGAACTTGGAACCAACTCATAGTAGGTTGGGGTCTGTGAGGTCCCTTGAAGCATCTTATTATGACAGTGATAACAGTTGAGTGTGGCCTGGCAAGATACACTTGACACATTTGACCAGGATGCATAGGGAGGGTTTGGAATGGGAGGAAATGAGGACCATCTTTCAGTGACTAAGGATATGTATTTGTAATCAGCTGGGCTGGAGTTTGAGTGGCATCTTGTTTGCAGAATTGAATAACTTCCTGGTCTTGGCCTTAGCACCATCTGCCATGTGCCAGACTGAAAAGGCCTCCCAGGCACTGAAAGATGATTCACCCCTCCCCAGTCCTCACGATCCTAGAGAAGCTCTATTATTTCTCAGCTACTTTCTCATCAACACCATCTGGGGACAGCCTGGCTTACAGCCGTTTTCCCTTG
>NW_012102632.1:2297979-2301805 GCF_000951045.1 Mandrillus leucophaeus | reverse complement strand
TTCCCTTATGAATGGCTTGGTGCCTCCCTTCTGGTAATGAGTGAATTCTCTATTCATTCACACAAGATCTGGTTGTTTAAAAGAGCCTGGAACCTCTGCTCCCTGTCTTGTCATGTCACATCTGTTTCCTCTTTCGCCTTCTGCCATAACTGAAAGCTTCCTGAGGCCTCACTAGAAGCAAATGCCAGCACTATGCTTCCTGTACAGCCTGCATAACTGTGAGCCAATTAAACCTCTTTTTTTTTTTGTAAGTTACCCAGCCTCAGGTATTCCATTATAGCAACACAAAATGGACTAAGACAATTATAAACACTAGCCCACACAATGGAAACAACCCAAAGTCCATCAGCTGATGAATGGAAGAACGAATGTGGTACATCCATACAATGGAATGTTTGGCCACAAAAAAGGCTTGAATTACCAATACATTCTACAACATGGATGAATGTTGAAAACATTCTCTGTTAAAGAAGCCAGTTGCAGAAGGCCACATATTGTGTGATCCAATTTATATGAATTGTCCAGAATAGGAAAATCTGTAGAGACAGAAAGCAGATCAGTGGTTTCCAGGAGCTGGGGAACTGGGGAGTGACTGTCAGTGGGTATAGGGTTACTTTTTGTGGTAATGAAAATAAACTGAAATTAAATAGTGGCAGTGAAACTGTCCCTAATAAAATTTTATAAAATCAACTAAGGAAAAAAATCCTACTAGGCTTGCAGCACAATCAGCAGTAATCAGCAATCCACCTTACCCTTTGGCCTGCTTCCTTGTAGCTAGCTGCTTCTTACTACCCCAGGATAACATAGCCCTGTCACAAGTCTCTTTGCTCCTTTTCTGTTATGTAAAGTCTAAGACATTATAAAATAATAAGCATTCTGTTTTGAGTTTCTGTTTGGGTCCTGCATACTGATAAAACTACCAGTGCCAGCTGGGCTGAAGGGCCCAATAGGGAGCTGACTTATGGGAAAATGCAGTTTCCACATTCTAATAATTTTATTCCCTTTATCCCAACCAATCAATAACACCAATTTTCCAGCCTCTTTCCCTCCATGATCCCCTTGTAAACCTTTGCACAGAACTCCCTGGGGAGATGGATTTGAGGCTTGAGGATTCCTCCCATCTCCTCACTCAGTGGCCTGGAGATAATTCAACTCTTTTCTGCAAGCCCTGTTGTCTCAGTGTATTGGTCTGTTGCTGCACACTGGATGTTCAGACCACCCACTGGATGCAAACTGGATGCAGTGGAAAGATGAACTTCACATTCCTGTGACAGTGATGGCCGAAGAACTCTACGAGTAGACTAAAAACCACTTAGCTGTATACTTTAAAAGGGCAGATTTCATGGTGTGTGAATTATATATCAACAAAGCTATTACACACAAAAAGAAACAGTGATTAGGACAATGTGGCAGGTATGGTATGGGATGAACTTGGAACCAACTCATAGTAGGTTGGGGTCTGTGAGGTCCCTTGAAGCATCTTATTATGACAGTGATAACAGTTGAGTGTGGCCTGGCAAGATACACTTGACACATTTGACCAGGATGCATAGGGAGGGTTTGGAATGGGAGGAAATGAGGACCATCTTTCAGTGACTAAGGATATGTATTTGTAATCAGCTGGGCTGGAGTTTGAGTGGCATCTTGTTTGCAGAATTGAATAACTTCCTGGTCTTGGCCTTAGCACCATCTGCCATGTGCCAGACTGAAAAGGCCTCCCAGGCACTGAAAGATTCACCCCTCCCCAGTCCTCACGATCCTAGAGAAGCTCTATTATTTCTCAGCTACTTTCTCATCAACACCATCTGGGGACAGCCTGGCTTACAGCCGTTTTCCCTTGAGAAAGACCCTGGCAGTGTGTCGGTCCCATGGGACCTGGCCCCTGGCCACAGGCTGATTGGTCACTGCTGACCCCAGCTGGGGCACCTGATTCTCTGTGTTGGGACTCTGAGACACAGAGAGAGTCACAGGTCCAGTCTGTCTGTGGCAGTGGCATTGAAACCACCCTGCAGCTCCCAGGCCTCTGAAACCACTCTGGCTCCCCGCTTCCTGAAGCTGGGTGTTCAGCTCTCCTTTGGATGTCATGAGCTGCCTTCAATTCCTCCACTTTGGCTGCATGGGCTAGAGAGGTTTCTGAGGCTTCCAACAGGAGCCACTGTTGGAGCCCTGCGTGGACAGAGGGACAAGCTCAGTCACCAAGGAAGCCCAATCTCAGGGACTGAGGCTACTGAGGAGTCACCTCTGCCCTCAGTGAAGATAAAGGTGACAAATTGTATGTTTTTGGAAGATCCCTCAAGTTCTGTTTCTCTCTAAGGCGCTTTCTATCTCTGCATTGGTCACCAGGAGGGATAAGGGTCAGGGTGACACCACCTCAGGAAGGGGGTAGTTGGGAGCAGCTGTCCTTTCTGGCCGGGGCATTGTGGAAGGGACAAAGGGGATATGTGGTTGACTTACGGGTCATCATTTCCTTTCTCCAGGCTCAAATCCTGGATGTGGGGGAGGAAAGAGGTCCTGAAAGCTAAGGGGCTCCTGCTTCTCTTCCTGTCTGAGGGTCTGACAGGAGACTGTGCCCAAACATCTCCCATGCTGACATACAGGCCTCCTCTTGGCTCTTCATCGTGAGGGAAGTTTGCCCCAGCACTGGCATAGCAGGAATTTCACAGGCCAGTGTGCCAGATGCAGACACGGATGCTGGGATCCTTTTGGGGAGGGTCTGCTGCCCACCTCTGGAATGTGGCCACTGCTGTTGGCCCCTCGGGGATAGCCTCAGCCTCAGAGACCCACCTCACCAAGGGTACAAAGACACAACCATGTCAGCCTGATGCTGTACAACTCTGGTGATACTTCTCACCCTGCAGTGACCAGCTTGGTTGGCAGGGGCAGTGCTGGGCCTCCAGCACAGGATGACTTCCCTAGGCCTGTGCCTGTGGCATCTTCCTTTCTCAGATGTAACCTCTCATCAGCATCGTGCGAACCCCAGCTCCATTTCAGCATCTGCTTCTGGAGAACTCACTGGCAGCATCAGAAGGTAGGCATGTGGTGTGGGTGCACGGATGCCTGGGCACAGAATGTGTGCCACACACGGGCATGAGCTGTTACTGGGGCTGACATGGATGGAGAAAGGGGACAAAATTACCACTCTTGTTCTTCTAACTCAGCACAGCATTCCCTCTGCTCAGGCTGCCAAGAACTCTGACCTCCAGTGTCCAGTAGAAGGAGGGCACAGGAGTGAGATCTGCAAGGCTGAGATTCACCTACCAGGCTCTGTTATAAGAGATGAGTGGGGATTGCTTAAAGGGACGTCAATGTCACTGACATCACCCCCCGCCCCCCACGGGAGGCTCATAAGGAAGATTAAATCATAAAGTGTGAAGAGATAGATGTTCTTTGCACATCTGAGAGACCCCCACACATATTCAACATGTAAACTCATATTTTGAGCCATGTTCATGAAATTTTAAATGATTTTATCTATGTAAAGTACACATGTGCTGTGGGGCATCTCTGGAATAATTTTCTTCCTGTTTCTCTAGGGAACGTGCAAATAGATAAAAACTTTAGGCTTCATGTCCCTTGCCCACACTAGAGACCTGGGGCCTCTCAGACAGGTCATCTACAGTATTTCTGTTGACTCATTTCCATTACTTTGCTTTCAGAGAGAGAGAGAGAGAGAGAGAGAGAGAGAGATTGAGAGAGATTGAAAGAGAAGAAGAGGTAAAGTTATTCTCTAATGATATAAATTCTCTAATGATATATAAAGAGTGCTTAGAAGCAGGCAAGCATGTGGTTCTTGCAACCCATGGGAAGGGGACATGGAAGGATGCTA
>NW_012102632.1:2293900-2296219 GCF_000951045.1 Mandrillus leucophaeus | reverse complement strand
TGATGATGGATTTGGTGGCAAGAAAGGGACTCAAACTCAGGTTTCCTGATTCCTGTTCCCATGTACTTTCCAGGAAACACTGTGCAAGTTCTTATAGCTCTTATGAACTTCTCAGCTAAGAATGCATGTGCTATCCCCTGACTTCAGTTCTCTAAGCGGCAGAGCCCAAGTCTGTCATTTGTTAATGGTGTGCCCAAGGTGTTGTTACTCTAAAGGGAACACTTCCTTCCCTGGATGGAAATTATATTCCAATTCTGAGAGCATCCTCGCCTTTCAATCACCACCCCTGCGAGCTTGCCTGCTCTTGTTCCCACATGCTCTGCTCTCTGGCCTGGTAGAAGGAGGTGACCCTCGCCCCCTGAGGACTTTGCGTCTTCGGTCTCCTTTTCTTTCCTGCATTGTCACTCTTCCCCTCTTTATGGACGGTTACTGCCGGCATCAAGCTATCTTGATGCTTCCCGAGGGTGATAGCATGGGAGTGTGTATGAAAATGGTGGAGTGGGTTTCACAGGGGAGGGGCCGAGGCAGTCTGAGAGTCCAGGGAGCAGACGTTTCTATGTGTGGCAACCGAGTCTGCAGTCAGAGAGTCTCTTCTGCCTACCCAGTCCGTCCACGTGTCCTCCTCCTGTGGAGTCAGCTGGTATTTATCTCATGCTTGTTATGTGTCAGGCTCCATTTTAGGCGCTGGGGATACAGCAGTGGACAAAAGCAATCAGTGTCCTACTGTCTTGGAACTTAGAGTTTATCAGGGGATAGAGGGCCGGCTAGGGGCAAATCAATAAAGAATGTTCGGGAAGTGACAAGTGATTTGAGAATAAACAGGACAAGGGGGATGGAGAATGATGGAACAAAGGGGTGAGAGTGGGGTTGCTGTTTATATGAACTCATCCGGGAAGGTCAGTGTCAGGGACTCTCTTCCCCAGATGCCGCATCATCATTAGATCTTGGCTCCGATATCACCTCTCCAAGGAAGATTTGTTGACTTCCCCGACCAGGTCACCACCCTGCTGCCCCTACTGTAAGCTCTCATAGCACCCAGTTTCCTCTCTTAAGATGTATAAACTTTCAATTTTGCATTTAGTTAAGTGGTTGTTTGTTTACAAGGCAGGTGAGCTGAGTTCACTCACTAAGCGTCTCTACTGCCTAGAAATGGTGTTAATGGTGGTTCAGTGAATAAATGGACAGGTGGCGGTGGCATCTCTTCCCCAGACCTACTCTTCTGGTTGGGTTTGTTAACTTGGTATATGATGCTACTTACCTGGGGATCACTCTGAAGCTTTTCTTTTTCTCAGCCTTGGCCTCACAACACATTACTGGTCCTACTTCCCCTTCCTCCCTTTGTGAGACAAAGTAGCAAATAAAAGAAGCCACGCCTGCTCATTTCTGCTTGCCGGCATAATTCCACAAAGCCCCGACTTTGTGACAATGTGCAGCGCTCCGGAAAGATGCTTTGAAGACAAAGCAGGCCAGAGCACATAGCCCCCCCAAGTCTGTCTCTTGCCTGAGTCTCTGTTCTCCCTACAAGATAAATGACCCTTATCCTTGCCTTTCCCTACAGGTAAGACGATGTCTGCCGGGGTTAGTGAGGGAGGACGCCTCTGTAATCTCTAACCAGATGCACTCTCAGGCCCAAACCTTGATGTGATTCTGCTTCAATGTCACTTCTCAGCAAGTCTGGTGTGATTTTGCAGGTACCTGACCCCACCACCTGCATTTAAGCCGTCGCTAAAACACTGTACCGAAAACTGATAGGACCTCCCTGAAGGGTGGCTCCTGGGCTGCCGGCCTCTGTCTACAGTCCTCAGAAAGGCTTCTGAAGAAAACCAACTTGAATTCTTTAAAAGCTTGGCTTTTTTGCCTTTAGTCAACACCTTCTATCATTGTCTTAGTTAAAACCCTCATTTTTTTCAGAACCCCTCTTCTCTGTATACATTTTCCTGATATATATATATTTTGGCCCTTCCTATATGTGGAATCACCACGGCATTTTACTTCTAGTTGTGTCCCTTGTTAACACGAGAATTTGATTTGTCGTTGTTTGTTTGTTGTTGTGCATAGTTTGCTTAGAATGTCTTTTAATAGGAGAGGAGAGCCGGGCGCGGTGGCTCATTCCTGTAATCCTAGCACTTTGGGAGGCTGAGGCAGGCGGATCGCAAGGTCAGGAGATTTAGACTATTCTGGCTAACATGGTGAAACCCCGTCTCTACTAGAAATACAAAAAATTAACTGAGCGAGGTGGCGGGCACCTGTAATCCCAGCTACTCGGGAGGCTGAGGCGGGAACATGGCGTGAACCTGGGAGGCGGAGCTTGCAGTGAGC
>NW_012102632.1:2284795-2293785 GCF_000951045.1 Mandrillus leucophaeus | reverse complement strand
GAGAGGAGAAGCGATTCAGACTTAATGTGATCATTGATAAGCTAAGGGAATAAAGGGTAAATTAATGTGATGACCAGCAAGTCAACAATTGGAATAGTGGATTTTAAGAGCTTGGGGGCTGGGCATGGTGGCTTATGCCTGTAATCCCAGCACTTTAGAAGGCTGATGCCAGCGGATCACTTGAGCCCACGAGTTCCAGACCAACATGGGCAACATGGTGAAACCCTGTTTCTACAAAAGATACAAAAACTAGCCAGGCGTGGTAGCACGCACCTGTAGTCCCAGTTACACTGAGCCTGGGAGATTGAGGCTACAGTAAGCCATGGTGGCACCACTGGTACTCCAACCTGGTCAACAGAGTCTCAAAACAAAACAAAACAAGAAAAGAAAAGAAAAGAAAAAAACAGAAAACAGAAAAATATACACCAGATGCAATGGCTCATGCCTATAGTCCTACCTACTCAGGAGGCTGAGGTGGTAGGATCGCTTGAGGGCAGGAGCTCAAGACCAGCCCGGGCAATGCAGAGAGACTCTGTCTCTTTAAAAAAAAAAGTAGCTGGGCATGGCAGTGCATGCCTGTAGTCACAGCTACTTGGGAGGCTGAGGCAGGAGGATCACTTGACCTTGGAGTTGGAGGTGGCAGTGAACTACGATTGTGCCACAGCACTCTAGCCTGGGCAACAAAGTGAGACCTCATCTGTAAAATAAATAAATAAATAAATAAATAAATAAATAAATAACTCTCTGTAAGTAAAATAAGAAATTTAATACGCTTTTAAATATTCCATTTAACATTCATTCTCTCCTCCATTTAACACTCTATTTTGCTAAGTAATCTAGGCTTTTAGATCCAGACTATTATTAGCAGGCTTTTTTTCTATGGCATTTTTTGAGGCTATAGTTAATGTCTACCTTAAGCTAACATTCATGGTAGTAGACATTATTTCAACACTAACTATTCATTTTACAGGTTTAACTTTTATAATATGTCTCTGCCATTCTTGCAGTCTTTAATTTGATCATTTTTGGGGGTTGCATGGAGTGTGATGTGCATGGCAGCTTGGCCTCAGTTCTACCCTGGCCCATCCACACCTCTGTCACAGCTTCATTGGGAGCAAAGTGCATTTCCCCTTGACCTTGGCCTTGGCCATGGGACTTGTGTTGGCTGGCAGTACATTGGCAGAAATGCTGAGTTTGAACTACAAAAGCCCTTAGCTGTTTCTACTTGCCCACTTCCCCCATCTGCCCCCACTATCAGCAGGAGAGAAGCCCCTGCTCACCTGCTGGTCCCAGGTGGGAGATGAGACACATGGAACAGACCTCCCAGCCCACCTACAGACCACAGAGAAAAACTGTGCTGTCCTGCTCCATCCCTTCTATATCTGCCAGGCCCAGCACCCACATATGCATGAGTACTAACAAGTGACTGTGTGTGATGGTCAGTTTTACGTGTCAACCTGAGTGCACTACGGAAGCCCAAATTAAACATAGTTTCTGGGCGTATCTGTGAGGGTGTTTCCAGATGAGATTTGCATTTTCATTGGTGGATCCAGTAAAGTAGACGGTCCTCCCCAGTGTGGATGGGCATCATCCAATCCATTGAGGGCCTGAATAGAACAAAAGATGGAGGAAGGAGGAACGAAATGTGCCCCTTCTTTTTGCCTCATTGCCCAAGCTGGGACATCTCACTGATCTTTTCCTGCCCTCAAGCTGGGATTTACACCATTGGCATCCCTGGTTCTCAGGCCTTTGGACTTGGACTGAATTACAGCACTAGCTTTCCCGGGTCTCCAACTTGCAGATGGCAGATCATGGGACTTCTCAGCCTCCATAATTGTGTTACCCAATTAACCGTAAACCTCATTTTATGTCTGCCTATATCTATCTGTCTATTTCTATATCTGTATCTCCTATTGGTTCTCTTTCTCTGGGGAACTCTAATGCACTGTGGGTGGGGGTAGTTTATTATGAACTAATAATAGGCTAACAATACAGAGGAATTCCTAAGTCACTTTTTTTCTAGGAAGGATAAATAAATGTCATATTTTCGGTGCTTTTTCACATTAGAAAAATCTCATGCTCTCGTCTTGCAGCATTTAGCACTGTGGAGCAATACCATGATTTTACCTGTCTTTCACCCTTGACAGTTAATTTTATCCCAGCTTCCCTCCCCTCCAAACTGAGTGCTTGTACATTTATTTTTTTCTTTTGGATATGTCTGGGTATTAGTCTATTTTCATTGTCTTTGTCTTTTCAGTCTTGCCTTTATTTATTTATTTTTTTCCAGTGCAGCAAATTGTGTGTGTGTGTTTTTTTTCTTTGTGTGTGTGTGAGTGTGTGTGTGTGTGTGTGTGTTGTTTTTTCTTTGACTATTGTTCCTTCCCCATCCCCTCTGTTCTCTATTTCTGGGATTACTTTTGTCCATTTGCTGGAGCTATAAATACCCAGTCTTATACCTTTATCTTTATACTCTTGCATCGGTTCTTTTCTCCTACATTGTGGGAAATGTGACTGTGTTCATCTTATTTTTCTGAGAACCCTATCTGTTCGCTCTCCCTATTGAATGTTTTCTCTAACTTTCTTTTCTTCTTCTTCTTCTTTTTTTTTTTTTTTTAATCTCCATCTGTCTCCCATGCTGGAGTGCAGTGGCGCGATCTTGGCTCACTGCAACCTTGGCCTCCTGGGTTCAAGCAATTCTTCTGCCTCAGCCTCCTGAGTAGCTGGGATTACAGGTGCATGCCCCCATGTCCAACTAATTTTTGTATTTTTAGTAGAGACGGGGTTTCACCATGTTGGCCAGGCTGAACTCAAACCCCTGACCTCAGGTGATCCACCCACCGCGGCCTCTTAAAGTGTTGGGATTATAGGTGTGAGCCACAACACCCAGCCTATTTTCTCTAACTTTCCTCACCTCTGCATTTTAAAATTCAACCATGTATTTTGCATCGAAATCTTTCTTGTTGTCAGATTCTTTTTTCTGCATATTTACATATATATTTTTCTATTATGTATTATTAAAAAGAGAAGTTAGAGACTTGGGGAAGATATTTTCCAATTTTTTAAAAAGTAAATCTGTTTTATTGGGGGGATTGTGCTTTTATCCATCAGATTGGCTCCTGCTTAGGGAAGCAGCATGTGTGAGCGTGAATGGCATAGATTCTGTGGTAAGACTAACTCCCTGGGCTTAAGGCCAAGTCCACCACGTGGAGCTGTGTGACCTTGGGCAAGTGACTTAACTGCTCTGAGCCTCAGCTACCACATCTGTAAAATGGGGACCATCGTACCACCTGCCTCACAGGGCTGTCACTGTAAATAGATAAGTTTAATATTCACGTAGACTTTAAAACAGTCCTGACTCTTGCATCACTACATCAGTATTTGATAAATGAAATGAAATGGTGGCATCTGTCCATTTTTCTCTTTGCTCATCTTCATTTTGCCCAGTACTGAGGGTTCATATGGGATCTCTCTGGCATAAAAGGGAAGGGGAAGCTCATGTTTTGTGTGCGTGTGTGTATTTAGGTTGCTTTTTAGAGGTCTGGTGGGCCAAGAGCAGGAGTAGGAATGCAGAGCCTTGTGGCAGACAAGTGTCCTCAGCAGGCTGGGCAGTTGCTTTTCTGGTAGCTGTGGTGGCTCATGGTGAGGCGAATGGGACATCCTGCCTCAGCAGGGCCCGCTTTGCCCAGCTCATGCCTGCACAAGGGGCAGGCTCCAGGGAGTCTCGTGGCCTTCACCACGAGAGCAGGCCCTGGGCTGTTCTGAAGACTTTGATCTGCCCCACGCCACCCTCACTCCAGTCTCCACTGTGCCCCCGTGGGAGGAGGAAGCTGTAGGTGGAGAATCCTGGACAGGTGGACACATTATTAGTCTCTAGCAATGCCTGAAGAAGTTTCCTTTCTTTCTGGCTTGTTAATGACACCTTTTCATTTTAATCTGGTATAAATGCAGAATTTGTTTTTTTCTTTTAAGAACTTTAAAAAATATATCTTAAAGAATTCAACAAGGATTTGGGAGGAAGCAGGGTTTACTCTCTGGATTCAATCACTAGGTTGAAATGGAGTCTTCACAGTCTCCTAACTGGTCCTCCTGGTTCCAGTCTCTCTGACCCCTCTGTCTGTCCTCCTACAGTTGGAAAGAACTTCTCAGTCAAGTCTGACATTGTGCCCCTTCTTTAGCAGCATCTACCACGTGGCTACCCAACACCCCTCAAGGACACCCACACTGCACTCTGACCTGCTGCAGCTCCTATCTTGCCATTTCTGTCTTGGTCCCTTCTCTCCAGGCACATGGTGTCGCTGTGCCTCTTCATGCCTTTTTGACTTCTTGTATACTCTCCCTTCTGTCGGAAATCCTTCCACCTATCCTGCCAAACTCCTACCCTGCCAGGGCCTCAGGCCAGGGAAGGAGTCTAGCCTGGGGCTTCCCATCCTGCAATGGCTCCTTCATGAGTAACACTTAGTGTCTTGCAGTTGTTTAGCTACAAGCCTTTTCCCTCCATGGACTGTTAGTTCTTTGGGAGCAGGAACAATGCCCTTTTTACTTTTGGGCTCTTAGTACCTGGCATAGGGCTTAATACCTAGTGGATGTTTTCTGAGTACTTTACTGTCCCCTAGAGTCTCCAGTGTGAGCCATGCTGTCTTGGTTGCACCATCTGGCTTTCACTATTCCTGGAAGTAGGGATGAGATGATCTACTCCCTTTGACCACTGGGCCTGTCTCCCTGGTTAGTTCCCCCACTATTCTCTCTCTGGATCTAACAGAGCACCCCTCCCATGGAGGCTGGATAATGACCTAAGACCACAGGGATGCCCAATCACTAGAAGCCATTCCCCACAGAGAGTTTGGGAGAAGGGGGACTCATTTACAATTCCTGTGAAGGGCATCGGATGCACTGCTTTTCTGCAGCCCTGTTGTCTGCATTTAACCCTCACCCTCACGATCTCTGAGGACACCCTCATCTGTCCATTTATGGAGCCCAAGCAAAATCAGAAAAGGAGAAGAATATTAGAGTATGATGTTGTCCTTCATTTTAAACGCAATTCATTGTTGCTTGTGTGTGGGGACAATCGCCCATCTCCCTGTGGAGGACCAAACAGAGGGTCATCATCCAGTGTGGGATGTGCAAATGGTCAGAGCTAGTTAATTGACATGGCTATGAGTTTAGGAATGAACGTTTGGGCTTAAGGTGCTGGTGCACAGGTGTATGTGAAAAGGTGAAGTCAGAGAAAAAAGAAGGCAGGCTGCATAGAAGCCAAGAGGTGGGAGCACCCATATGTCCTAGGGATGAATAGATAGACAAAATGTGGTAGATATTAATAGATACAATAGAATACCACTCAGCCTTAAAAAGAACATATGACATAAGCTACAATGTGGAAGAAACTTGAAGACATTATGTTAAGTGACATATGCAAGTCACAAAAGGGCAAATACTGTATGATTATATCACATGAGGCACCGAGAGTAGTTAAAGTCACAGAATGGTGGTTGTGAGGGCATGGGGGAAAGAGGGAATGAGGAGCTGTTGTTTAACAGGTACAGAGTTTCAGTTTTACAAGATGAAAAAGTTCTGGAGATAGGCTGTGCGACAATGGAAATCTACTAACCACTACTGAATGATATACTTAAACTGGTTAGGATGGCAAATTTTATGTTACCTTTTTAAAATAGAAGATAAAAAAAATCAAGTAGGCTGATTTAGAGAGTGGGGCATGGCATATGATCAAGGAGTAAATATTTGAGAACTAGGAGGAACTTGGGGAATTATACTGGGTCTTCAGTTTGTCTAAGGATGCGGGAAACTATTATTATTAGAAGTAATGGCAACTTCTTACGGTAGCATGGTGCTGTAATGTTTACAAATGACTTTACTTCTAAGATCTAATTGTAAAATGTGCTTACCTCCCTCCACAAAAGGTTCCACTTGGCGTACAAATATACCTATAAACTATATAATGTATAATAAATATATTTGTGTAAATAGAAAATAAAACAGAGCTAAGGAAAAATGGAAATTCAAATAGAAGGATTTTCTACAGAGGGATTTTCTATTAGAACACATGCATATTACTTGGGAAATAAGCTCAATTGCATATAACAGATGCCCCAAACAACAGAGATGTAAAACAAAGACGCAGAATGACAGAGGCTTATTTTGTTCTCTATAAAGGTCTATTCCATTATGGTGGCTCTGGTCACAAAGCCATCATGCTAACAAGTCTCTCGTCAACACATTCTGTTGATGCTGTCCTGGGACTCGCTTTAACCAGTAAAATCAGGTGATGTTTCTAGACCTAGTCCTTAAGAGGCTTGGCAGCTTTCTTTGTCACCATTCTGGGATCCAGCTCCATATAAATAAGCTCAGACAAGATGATTGAATGATGAGAGACTGCCGAGAGAGAGAGAGAGAGAGAGTGAGAGAGAGAGAGAGAGAGAGAGAAAGAGAGACAGAGAGAGAGTGAGAGAGAGGGAGAGAGAGAGAGAGAGAGAAGGCCCAGAGAGCTCCGACCTATTCTAGCCACTCCAGCTAAGGCATCAGATTTACCTACTAGATAATGTAAATGCATGAGTGTCTGCTGTCCATACCACATTCTGCAGAACAGCCTAGCTGAGCCCAGCCAATCCACTGAACTGTGAGAAATATTAAATTCTTGTTTTAAGCCACTAAGTTTTAGAGTGGGTTGTCACACAGCAATAGACAGTTGTTAAAGGAAGAACAAATAGTGGGGGACAATTAGCACTCTCGGCCATAACATTTCATGATCTTTTCTGCACTGAATAGCTGCCTGGGGTAGATAGTTCCTATGAGAGGCCACACACCTCAAGCTGATAGTTTACCACGACCCTGAGTCAGCTGCAGGTATGAAGTAGCCACCCTCACACAAAGTCCCTGGTACATCCCTCAGCAAACATGCATTTGAAGACTAGGAACGAGTCCCCGGATGTGTGATGCAAAAAGGTGTCTGGTGAGCAGATTCTGACTTGCCTTGATGACTTTCCACTAAAATACTTGCAGACTAAACCAGAGATATCAAGAGAACCCAGCACTAACCACCCATTGAGAAAATAGGCCTGAAGGTCAACCTATTTCTAAAGTCTACAAGGAATCCCAATATTAATAAGTATAATTGGAAGGGGAAAATAAACTTGTTAAAAAAAAATCCTGGCCAGGCATGGTGGCTCACACCTGTAATCCCAGCACTTTGAGAGGCCAAGGTGGGTGGATCACGAAGTCATGAGACTGAGACTATTCTGGCCAACATGGTGAAACCCCAATCTCTACTAAAATACAAAAAATTAGATGGGTGTGGTGGTGTGCACTTGTAATTCCAGCTACTTAGGAGGCTGAGGCAGGAGAATTGCTCAAACCTGGGAGGCAGAGATTGCAGTGAGCCAAGATTGCACTACTGCACTCCAGCCTGGCAACAGAGCGAGACTCCACCAAAAAACAAAACAAAACAACAACAACAAAAAAACCCTTAAGCTGCTGCTGGGGGACACCTTCTAGGGCAGTGGGAAGATTCTTTGCTGAGGTTGAGAGTTCTTTTATTTAAGCCAAGATCTTGTGGGCTATGTTAGGTTTTGCAAAGCCTGGATGAGCCTGCCCTGTGACAGCAGAAATGAGGAGGACTATGGAGCCTTTGGAAAATCTTTGGGGAGAGAGGGATTTGAAAAACAGAGGGAAGTGGTGATGTCAAGACAGAGAAAAAGCAAGGTAGACAAGGCCCAAATTCTGGATAAGAAATGCCCTGTGTCAGGAGTCGCTGAAGAATCTTAGAGCAAGGATATAATATTCTGTTTGAGTTGTTCACTTTTGCAGGAAGCAATCTTCCCTTCCACACCCCAAGCCTACAGGGAAAGCCTACTGAATATGGACTAGGTTCAGGTCAACTACACATTAGGGAAGAGAAGCAGGAGCGGGTAATCTCTCACTGAAATCAGAGCAGCTTGGAGGGAGAGGAGCGCTGCAGCAGGTAAGGAGCAAATGTCAGGTCAGTTCATTAAGGAGCAGCAGATTCAGTCAAAAAAGGCTCAACCAGTCAAAAAAGAAATAGGCAAGAAAGTGGAGACTTCTAGGTGACCTGAGGCAGATGCAGTGGGACTGAGGAAACGCCCATCCAGGGCTTCCTTCCAGTAAACTGAGAGCTCCTAAAGAGGCGAGCACTTTCCACTTCTCCTTGTCTCTGTGGCATGTGACCAGAGCCTCTATCCAACCAGCCATACCCTCTGGCAGGCTTTCCTTTGTCCACAGGTGCTGTCAGGGAGGTGGCCTGGGTTCCAGCCTAATTTTTGCCATAATTCTACATCCAGTATCTTCAGAGCACTGAAGGAGGTGCAGGAAGCGCAGAAAATGCAGAAAACAAAGGAAATGCAGTGAGGAGGGGCCCGGCATCTGCACATTGCATTCACTGCTGTCTCCCCAAGGAAAGCTCTGAGAGCTGGACTGGAGATTGGAAGCATCTGGAAAGAAAAGGATTCTTGGATCCCGGAGCAAGATGGCCGAATAAGAGCAGCTCCAGCCTCTAGCTCCCAGTGCGAGTAACACAGAGGACGGGTGATTTCTGCATTTTCAACTGAGGTACCGGGTTCATCTCACTGAGGAGTGCTGCACAATTGGTGCTGGTCAGCTGGTGCAGCCCGGCCAGCGAGAGCTGAAGCAGGGTGAGCCATCACCTCACCTGGGAAGTGCAAGGGGGAAGGGAATCCTTTTCCTAGCCAAGGGAAACTGAGACACACAACACCTGGAAAATCGGGTAACTCTCACCCTAATACTGCACTTTACCAAGGGTCTTAGCAAATGGCACACCAGGAGATTATATCCCACACCTGGATGGGAGGGTCCCACGCCCATGGAGCCTCCCTTGTTGCTAGCACAGCAGTCTGAGATCTAACTGCAAGGCAGCAGTGAGGTGGGGGGAGGGGCGCCCACCATTGCTGAGGCTTACATAGGTAAACAAAGCTGCAGGGAAGCTCAAACTGGGTGGAGCCCAC
>NW_012102632.1:2283367-2283625 GCF_000951045.1 Mandrillus leucophaeus | reverse complement strand
AGATAAAACCACAAAGATGGGAAAAAAGCAGGGCAGAAAAGCTGGAAATTCAAAAAATCAGAGCGCATCTCCCCCTCCAAAGGAACGCAGCTCATTACCAGCAACGGATCAAAGCTGGACGGAGAATGACTTTGACGCATTGAGAGAAGAAGGCTTCAGTTGATCAAACGTCTCAGAGCTTACGGAGGAACTACATAACCAGTGCAAAGAAACTAAAAATCTTGGCTGGGCGCAGTGGCTCACGCCTGTAATCCCAGC
>NW_012102632.1:2282912-2283317 GCF_000951045.1 Mandrillus leucophaeus | reverse complement strand
AAAAACAAGAAATGGGGAAAGGATTCCTGATTTAATAAATGGTGCTGGGAAAATTGGCTAGCCATAAGCAGAAAGTTGAAAGTGGATCCTTTCCTTACTCCTTATATGAAAATTAATTCAAGATAGATTAGAGACTTAAATATTAGACCTAATACCATAAAAACCCCAGAAGAAAACCTAGGTAATACCATTCAAGTCATAGGCATGGGTAAGGACTTCATATCTAAAACACCAAAAGCAATGGCAACAAAAGCCAAAATTGACAAATGGGATCTAATTAAAGTAAAGAGCTTCTGCACAGCAAAGGAAACTACATCAGAGTGAACAGGCAACCTACAGAATGGGAGAAAATTTTTGCAATCTACTCATCTGACAAAGGGCTAATATCCAGAACCTACAAAGAAC
>NW_012102632.1:2278695-2280772 GCF_000951045.1 Mandrillus leucophaeus | reverse complement strand
AACCATCATTCTCAGCAAACTTTCACAAGAACAGAAAACCAAACACTGCATGTTCTCACTCATAGGTGGGAATTGAACAATGAGATCACTTGGACATGGGAAGAGGAACATGACACACTGGGGCCTATGATGGGGAGCGGGGAGGAGGGAGGGATGGCATTACGAGTTATAACTGATGTGAATGACGAGTTGATGGGTGCTGACGAGTTGGTGGGTGCAGCACACCAACATGGCACATGTAACAAACCTGCACGTTGTGCACATGTACCCTAGAACTTAAAGTATAAAAAAAAAAAAAGGATTCTTCAGCACAAGGGACAGTAACTCTCAAAACCGAAATGAATGTATGATGGCTTTCTCCTTAAAGCCAGAAACAAAAGAAAGATGACTGTTATCAATACTTTGTTTTGAAAGTTCTCTGTCAATCAGCTAAGAAAGTGAAAGAAGTGTGATCATGGAGAACGAGTACAAAAAAGTACCAAGACTTGCTGACAGGTTATTTAATTGCCTACCTAGAAAATTGAGAGAAGTAGAAAAACTAGAAGAGTTAATATGAAGTGACTGGTTACAAAATAAACATTCAAAAATCCATAGTTGTTCTAGGAATAACTAGATAGAAAATGTAGTAGACTCTATGAACAGATAGCAATGCAATTTAGAAAATACATAGGAGTAAATTTAACATGAAATTAGCTGGGTATTTTTAACAGTGGTTTTTTTTTTTTTTTTTTTTTTACAGAGGGACGTAAAAATATACTTGAATAATTAAAGAGATAAACATAGGCAATGGAACAGTTATTGCCAAGATAATCAATTCCCCCAAAACTAATTTACAAATTGAATGTAATTCTGATGAAAACACAAGATTATTTTTTGAACTTGTGAAAGAGACCCTAAGTTCATTTGAAAGAGTAAGTGCCCAAAGAGAGCCAAGAAATTTTTGAGGAAACAGAAATAATAATGCCAGTGTGTCCAGTGTGTCTGGAGTTGGTTCCTTCTGGTGGGTTTGTGGTCTCGCTGACTTCAAGAATGAAGCCGCAGACCTTTGCGGTGAGTATTGCAGCTCTTAAAGGTGGCATGGACCCAAAGAGTGTGCAGCAGCAAGATTTATTGTGAAGAGCAAAAGAACAAAGCTTCCACAGCATGGAAGTCGACCCAAGCAGGCTGCAGCTGCTGGCTGGCATGGTCAGCTTTTACTCCCTTAAGTGTCTCTGCCTATGTCCTGCTAATTGGTCCATTTTACAGAGTGCTGATTGGTCCATTTTGCTGAGTGCTGATTGGTCCATTTTACAAACCTCTAGCTAGCTAGAGAGCACTGATTGGTGCATTTATGCAGAGCACTGATTGGTGCATTTTACAAACAGCTAGCTACAGAGTGCCAATTGGTGCGTTTTTGCAGAACACTGATTCGTGCATTTTACAAGCCTCTTGTAAGACAGAAAAGTTCTCGGAGTCCCCACTGGAACCAGGAAGTCCAGCTGGCTTCACCTCTCACCAGTACTTGTGTTACGAATACTGATTCAAAGCTACAATAATTTGGTTATGGTTCAGGAATAGGCAGATAAACAGAAAAGAAACCAAATATTTTAAAGAAATTAGTGTATAATAAAGATGGCATTTCACAGCAGTAAGTAAAATAAGATGAATTTTAAAAAATCAAAAAGAAAAAGCTAGAGCCTCAGACTATATGTCAATATTAATTCCAGGTGGAGGGAATATTTATATGTTAAAATAAGTAAAAATGTTAAAAAGTAAACCACAGAAGCACTAAGAGGAAACGTTGCTATTTGTATGAGTGATGTGGTCACTGGAGTGCAGCTTCCATGGTTTGCTGCTCCGTCTGGTCCAGTACCTAGAGCAGTAACAGTACAGTATCTACTTTTCCAAGAATAAATGAATAAACTTCAGTACATATACTTTTAAAGCTTTTTCTGCTTTTGAAACAATTTTGTTATACACAACATTTTAGTCCCCACTGGAAAGGATATTTGCAGCATATACGATAAATAAATAATATCTTTAGTTTATAAAGAACACTTTCAAATCAACAAGGGAATGATAATCCCCAGTAAAAATG
>NW_012102632.1:2254481-2277005 GCF_000951045.1 Mandrillus leucophaeus | reverse complement strand
ATTCCATTATTGGCACTGGACATTGAAGCCCAGACACTTTTGTTAATTTCTTATTGTCCCAGTTGATGGCTGAATGAGAGTGACCCCAGGCTAGCTAGGTTTTGCCTGTATTTCCTCTGAAGCAGGTGCTGCTTCTGTGCTCCTGTCCCTTTCTAACTCTCCCTTCCTTTTCCACCTTAAGTTGCTCTTTGACTAGGATGTCCCATCAACTGTCTCCCTGACAGCTCTTTTTTTTTATTTTTTATTTTTGAGACAGGGTCTCACTCTGTGTCCCAGACTGGAGTGCAGTGGCATGATTTTGGCTCACCGCAACTTCTGCCTCCCAGGCTCAAGCGATTCTCCTGCCTCAGCCTCCCCAGTATCTGGGATTACAGGCACGCGCCACCATGCCTGGCTAATTGTTGTATTTTTAGTAGAGACAGGGTTTCACCATATTGGCCAGGCTGGTCTCGAACTCCTGACCTCAAATGATCCACCTGCCTCGGCCTCCCAAAGTGCTGGGATTACAAGGGTGAGCCACCACCCCCAACCCTGACAGGTCTTCTAAACAGCCAGTATCCCAGGTACTTTATCTTTTCTCCTCCTTCCTCCTCCTTTTCCCTGACAGGAAACTAGATAAAAATGGTCACTGGTACTGAGCTTTAAAGGACTTTGAATCACAGCATGTAAGTTCACATTATCAGTCCAGCATCACATGCCCCAGCCCCTTCAAATACGTGTGTATACAGGGAAGAAGTGACTTGTTCAAAGCATCAGGGCTGGATGTGACCTCACAACTTGTTTTTAGTTAGGGTTCTCCAGAGAGAGTGAACATATATATGTGTGTACGTTACGGGATCTCTGGGGTCTTGATTTTTCTGGCTGGAAACCTCTGTGGCGGATGCCTTTGGCTATGTCACCTTTACCTGAGTTCTTTGCCCAAGTTCTTGTCCTGTGTGCAGGAGGCACGCAAACAAGTGAAGGGCGCAGAAGAGGAGTTTCATTTAGTGTTAGAACAGCTCATAGGAGTGTGCAGCTCTGCTCTGTAAGCAGGTCGGCATGTCGAGTGTTCAGCACTCAGCAGAGAGGTGGCCCTGGAGAGGGTGGCTCCTCTCTGCAGGCAAGCCATTCAGTCTTCTCTGCAGATCCCTGAAGCCCTCAGTGGAGATGGTACTCCTCTCTGCACCTGGTCATCCTATTGTCTTTCTGCCTTCTTCATCCTCTGGCTAACTTCCGCCCTGCTCTGGCTGAGCCCAGGGTTGCATGGACCTCAGAGGGGAGGAAATATGTGCTGACTGGTCCATGGGCAGCCATGGGTAGCCCAGAAAAGGCACCATGAGTCCCCACTCTAGTCCGATTACTGGCACTCCATCCCCCAGCCTTCAGTCCCTCCTCGGTCTGAAAGTGGGGCCTTACTGAGGACCCACCCCCCTCAGCCAAGGGCTCTGCCTCCTGCTATTCAACGCCCTGGTGCTAGGCCCCAACCCTGCTACCAGATTGGAGTGGGTGTAGGTACACAGAGACCAGGCGGCGGAACACACATCCTGGAGCCAGGTAACATGGGGGGTGTAAAGGGGGGGGCAGGGGAGGAACTCTTCCCGGCCAGAGGATGCAGAGATGCTTAGGTCCTGTGCCTGGGATGGCAGCTGCAGCTGCACTCAGGGAGCTCTGGCCCCGACAACTCAGAAGGGGCAGGGTTCCTGCTTGTCCGGGCTCCTGCCTACTCCGTGGAGGGCCGATCTTGCCTGCTTCTGGCCCCCTCCAAGTGTGTCCGGAGTTGGTTCCTTCTGGTGGGTTCCTGGTCTCCTTGATTTCCAGAATGAAGCCACGGACCTTAGCGGTATCATAGCTCTTAAAGTGGCCACTGACCCCAAAACTGAGCAGCAAGTTATCTTAAAGAGCAAAAAGAGTAAAACAACAAACCAACTACAGCACGGAAGAAGACTGGAGAGGGTTGGGGCTGCAGGTGCGCACTGCCAGCTTTTATTCCCTTATTTGTCCCTGCCCATGTCCTGCTGATTGGTCTATTTTACAGAGTGCTGATTGGTCCATTTTACAGAGTGCTGATTGGTCCATTTTACAAACCTTTAGCTAGCTACAGAGCGCTGATTGGTGTGTTTTACAATCCTAGCTACAGAGTGCTGATTGGTGCATTTTACAATCCTCTTGTAAGACAGAAAAGTTCTGCAAGTACTCACTGGATGCAGGAAGTTCAACTGGCTTCACCTCTCACAAGAGCACAGGGAGGCTGGGACCCACAGCCACAGTTTGGGCGGCTGTAGCCCTATCCAGGAGAGCGGGGCACCAGCTCCATGGAGTGTGCAGCCCCAGTTGCCCCTCCCTGCTGCAGTTGGCATGATGGCAGCAGCCACTGATGTCATATGGAGAGAGAGCAGAGAGGGAGAGGGAGAGGGAGAGGGGGAGAAAGAGGGAGAGCGAGAGAGGGATGAGAAAGGATTTCATAGAGGAATTGGCTCACTCAATTATGGAATCTGAGAAGTCCCCACAAGGTGATTGGCAAGTTGGAGAACCAGGGATGCTGGTAGCATGGCTCAGGTCAAGTCTCAAGGCCTTGAACCAGGGAAACGGATGGTGTGTAACTGTCAGACTGAGGCAGAAGGCCTGAGAGCCTAGAGAGCTGCTGACACAACTTCCAGAGTGCAAAAATCAGAAAAGCTGGAGTTCTGATGTCCAAGGGCAGGAGAGGAAGGGCATCACAGCTCCCCTTCCTCCTCCTGTTTCATCTGGGCTCCTAGTTGACTGGATGATGCCTGCCCACCTTGAGGGTGGTCTTCCTCACTCAGTCTACCAACTCACCTGCCAGTCTCCTCTGCAAATACTCTCAAAGACACACTGGGGCAGCCCAGTTATTTTAATCAAATGCTGAACCACCTGTGTTTCCTTTCAGCAGAAGAGGAATGGGCTCAGTACCTACTGAAGTATCGAGAATAAGTAATGCTTTACCAACTATCTGGGTATCCTTTCATCCAGTCAAGTTGGCACCCAAATCAACCATCACACCTCCTATTTCACTGATCTTTCATTTTATTTTTCTCTCTTAATGACACTATCCTGTAATTTCTAAAAACAAAAGAAAAATACTGCTTCTATGTCTCTTAAATGATTATTCATTGTCATTCTCAATGGAGTTATATATTTTGGAAAGTATTTGAATGTGTGCCACACCAAAAAAGGTATTTCTTTGCAGGCTTGTTGAATCCTTTTAATGTGCTATAAACTTGATCTAATTCTCGTGTGTTATTTGACAATCTCAATGTGTTCTAAAGTCCCTGTAACTCATGATAGGATTCTCATGGCTGCCATCTTCATAATTTTATCTGTCATCATTCTTTCATGTTCTGCACAAAACAAGTCCAAGAAGTCCAATAATTTGGATAGGGAATATGTAAGTTATGTATCTGCATTAAAGAATATGGCTCTCCATCCCTTTAGTGACTTTCAATTATTCATTCAACAAATATTGATTAGGTTCCAGAAAATATAATAGAGGACTTGGTGAGTGGTTTGATGTGTGGTGTGGGATATGCCAAGAGTGAATGCTGGATCTGTGAAGCTTCTGGTGGTATGAAATACTGACACTGGAAAGACAGGTGGTGGAGCAGGTGGAGGTGTGGGGGATTTCAAGTTCAAGTTTAGTGGTGCTAAGCTTGAGGTACTTAGGGTATCTTCAGGGAGACACGTCAGATTGACAATTGCATAAGTAAGTTAGGAATTCAGAAGAGGGAAATTTTTGGGGTCACTGGCACACAGATGGCAGTGGAGGATGAGAAAAGAGGGGAAGGAGAAGAGGGGTGGGAAGGAAGACAGAGAGAGGGAGGAGAGATTCAGAGGAACTCTAGCCTTTAATGCCTCATCAGAAGGAACCATAAAAGAGTGTGCAGAAGGAATAGGAGAGAAACCAGCAGCGTGTGAAGGCAGAAGGACCAAGAAAGGAGATGGATTCAATGTGAGGTCGAGGTTGCTCAAGACTTACTTAGCATGCTTAGTTAATAAGTATTAGAGGTAAACAGCTCCAGAGGAGTAATGGGGGTAGAAACCATGAGTCAAATCTGGTGGGCTGTTTTTGAAAATAAAGTTTCACTGGGACACAGCCACACTCATTCATTTCTGTGTTGTTTTTGGCTGCTGCTGTGTTGCAACAGCAGAACTGAGTAGACTACAGCCATAGAGACTGCATGGCCCACAAAACCTCAGCTATCAGCTATCTGGCCTTTATAGGAAGAGTTTCCTACCCCTGAGTTAGTGGTTTGAGAAGTGAATGAATGGAAAGGGAGAAAGGGAGGCAGACTGTGAATGACAATCTTTTTTTTTTTTTGAGATGGAGTCTTGCTCTGTCACCCAGGCTGGAGTGCAATGGCGTGATCTCAGCTCACTGCAACCTCCACCTCCCAAGTTTAAGTGATCCTCCTGCCTCAGCCTCCCAAGTAGCTGGGATTACAGGAGCACCCCAGCACACCCAGCTAATTTTTGTATTTTCAGTAGAGACGGGGTTTCTCCATGTTGGCCAGGCTTGTCTTGAGCTCCTGAACTGTAGTGATCTGCCCACGTTGGCTTCCCAAAGTGCTGGGATCACAGGTGTAAGCCAACTAACAATCTTTTAAAGAGATTCAAGAAGGAGAAGAGAGAAATTGGGTAGTAGTCCTAGAGGAATGACAGGAGATCAATAAGAGGATTTTGTTGTTTTCTCTTTGCTTTTTAGATGGGAAAAATTTGAATGAGCGTGCATACTTGTTAATCGAATGAGGCTAGAAGAGAGGGAGATATTGAAGACACCTGAGAGGGTAAAGAAACTCAGTGGATGGTTTCCTAAGAAGGATGGGAGAAGGTCCCATGCAAGGTGGAAGGGAGTGGATGGAAGAGGAATGTCCCCCATGCAGCAGTGGGAAGTGGAGATAAGGTAGGTGCCATGGATGGGATGTTTAAAAATTTGGGAGCAGGATGTTGAGAAAATTTCTTTTGGAAAGGTTGCATTTTCTCTGTAAAGTAGGATATGAGAGAGATGAGATCACGTGTTAACAATGAAGAGGTAAGAGGGGGTCAGGAGAGTTGAGCCCCTGTCCTTCCTTCATCATCTCCACTAAGGTCACCTCTGTTGACGTCAGTTAACCACCTACGGCCCCTGGTGAGAAGTGGTTCTTATCAGGAAAGGCAGAGGTGACCTTTGGGTTTGCCTGGAGTTCACCCATCCAGCAAGTGGCAAAAGTGAGACTCAAATCCAGCACTGGGGAACAGACCTGTGCTCATAACATCTACACCAAACTGCCTTGGTTGGTTATAAATTTCAGCGTATTATTTATTTCTTCTAATTTTATTTTAATCTCATAATATCCTCCCAGAAATTGTGAGTTTCTAATTTTGTTAGATTCTGAAAAGGAAAGCATGTGATTCTTCACAGTGTCCTCCATGAGGGTCTACCTCTTTTCTGATAACTTAGCCTGTTTTCATCTCTGTGCTCTCACTACCTCCCTCCTCCAGCCTTTTGGTAACAATACTCTTTGCAAATATATATATATTTTTCTTAATGTGATCACTTTCTGTAATGCTTTTTTTGGTAACAGCCCCATTCAGATTTTATATACCGTATAATACCATACAATACACCATTTTAAAGTGTTTAATTCAATGGTTTTTAGTACAGGCACAGTTATGCAATCATCACTACAATCAATTTTTATCACTCCCCTCTCAAACCCACCCACTTGTAGTCACTCTCCATTTTCCCTTCAAGTCCTAGACAATAAGTTAACCGTATTCTATTTCTGTAGATTTGCTTATTCTAGACATTTCACATAAGAGAAACCATACAATATGTGGTCTTTTGTGACCACCTTCTTTCATTTAGGATAATGTTTTCAAGATACATTCATGTTGTACCTTTGTGTATCTTGGTGTGTGTTAGTACTTCATTCCTTTTTGGTGCTAAGTAATATTCCACTGTAGTGATATACCACATTATATTTATTCATTCATTAGTTTATAGACATTTTTTTTTCCGATGTATTGGCTATCATGGAACAATACTACTATAAACACCTGCACCATTTTACATTCCCACTAGCAATATAGAATTGGGTTCCAATTTCTCCACATCCTTGCCAAAACTTGTTATCATCTGTCTTTTTTATTATGATCATCCAAATGGGTGTGAAGTGGCTAATGTTAAGACATCTTTTCATGTGCTTATTGGCTATTCATGTATTTCTTTGAAGGACTGTCTATCAGACTCTTTGCCCATTATTTGATGGGGTTATTTGTCTTTTGCTATTGGGTATTGAGTTTCTTTTTATATGCTCTAGATGTAAGTTCCTTATTAGATAAATGATTTGCAAATATATTATCCTATTCAGTGGATTGCCTTTTCACTTTGTGGATGGTGTCCTTTCAAGCATAAAATTTTTAAATTTTATGAAGTCTGATTTACCTGTTCTTTTCTTTTGATGCCTGTTATTTTAGTGCCACATCTAAGAAATCACTTCTAATCCAAGTCACAAAGATCAATGCATAGATTATCTTGTAAAAGTGTTGTAGGTGAGCTCCCATGTTTAGGCCTTCAATTCACTTTGAGTTATTTTTTGTATATGATGTAAGGTAGGGGGCCCAACTTCATTCTTTTGTTGTTTTTTATATCTAGAATTTAAAAAAATATTTTAACTTGTATTTTAGGTTCAGGGGTACATGTGTAGTTCTGTTGCATGCGTAAACTCATGACTCAGGGATTTGTGGTACAGATTATTTCATCACTCAGTTACTAAGCATAGTGCTTGACACCTTTTTTTTTTCCTGAACCTCTTCCTTCTCCCAACCTCCTCCCTCAAGTAGGCCCCACTGTCTGTGGTTCTCCTCCTTCTGTCCATGTATTCTCATTAGTTATCTCCTACTTATAAGTGAGAACATGTGGGATTTGTTTTTCTGTTCTTGGGTTAGTTTGCTACTGATAATGGCCTCCGATTCCCTCCATGTTCCTGTAAAGGACATGATCTTGTTCTTTTTTTTATGCTGCATAGTATTCCATGGTGTATATGTGTCACATTTTCTTTATTCACTTTGTCATTGATGGATATTTAATGTTAGTTTTTATATGTGGTGTAAGGAAGGCGTCTAGTTTCAATCTTCTACATATGGCTAGCCAGTCATCCCAGCACCATTTGTCAAATAGGGAGTCCATTCACCATTGCTTGTTTTTGTCAGTTTTGTCAAAGATCCGATGCTTGTAGGTGTGTGGCTTTATTTCTGGGCTCTCTATTCTGTTTCATTGGTCTATGTGTCTTTTTTTGTACCAGTACTGTGCTTGTAGTACAGTTTGTAGCCTTGTAGTACAGTTTGAAGTCAGGCAATATGATTCCTTCAGTTTGTTCTTCTTGCTTAGGATTGCCTTGGCTATTTGGGCTCTTTTTTTTGATTCACACAAATTTTAGAATAGTTCTGTGTTAGTTCTGTGAAGAACATCATTGTTAGTTTGATAGGAATCGCATTGAATCTGCAAATTGCTATGGACAGTATGGCCATTTTAATGATATGGATTCTTCCTATGAGCATGAAATGTTTTTCCACTTGTGTTATCTCTGATTTCTTTGAGCAGTGTTTTGTAATTTTCATTGTAGAGATCTTTCACCTCCCTGGTTAGCAGTATTCTTGGGTGTTTTATTCCTGGGTATTCTTTATTCTCCTGGCAGTTATGATGAATAGGACTGTGTTCCTGATTTGCCTGTCAGCTTGGGTGCTGTTAATGTACAGGAATGCTATTGATTTTTGTGCATTGATTTTATATCCTGAAACTTTGTTGAAGTTGCTTATCAGCTTCAAGGAGCTTTTGGGCAGATACTATGGGGTTTTGTAGATATAGAATCATGTCATTTATAAACATAGACATTTTGACTTCCTCTCTTCCTATTTGGATGATAATTATTTCTCTTGCCTGATTGCTGTGGTCAGGTCTTCCAATACTATGTTGAATAGGACTGGTGAGAATGGGCATCCTTGTCTTGTTCTAATTTTCAAGGAAAATGCTTTTAGCTTTTGCCTGTTCAGTATGATGTTGACTGTGGGTTTGTCATAGATGGCTCTTATTACTTTGATGTTCCTTCAATGCCTAGTTTATTGATGATTTTTAACATAAAGGGAAATTAAATTTTATTGCAAGTATTTTTTTTGCATCTGTTGAGATAGTCATGTGTTTTTTCTTTAGTTCTGTTTATGTGATGAATAATATTTATTGATTTGCATATATTGAGACAATCTTGTATCCCAGGGGTGAAGTCTACTTGATCATGATGGATTAGCTTTTTGATGTGCTACTGAATTCTGTTTGCTAGTATTTTGTTGAGGATTTCTGCATCTATGTTATTCAAGGATATTGGCCTGAAGTTTTCTTTTATTGTTGTGTCTCTGCCAGGTTTTGGTATCAGGATGATGCTGGCTTCATAGAATGAGTTGGGGGATGAGTCCCTGCTCCTCAGTTTTTTGGAACAGCTTCAATAGGAACAGTATCAACTCCTCTTTGTACATCTGGAAGAATTTGGCTGTGAATCCATCTAGTTCTGGGTTTTTTGCTTGGTGGGCTATTTATTACTGATTCCATTTCAGAGCTCATCATTGGCCTGTTCAGGGATTCAGTTTCTTCCTGGTTCAGTCTTGGGAGGATGTACATGTCTAGGAATTTATCTATTTCTTCTAGATTTTCTAGTTTGTGTGCATAGAGCTGTTCAGTTATTTGTATTTATGTGGGGTCAGTGGTAACATCCTCTTCATCATTCTAATTGTGTTTATTTGTATCTTCTCTCTTTTTATCTTTACTAGTCTAGCTAGTAGTCTATATATCTTATTAATTTTTTCAAAAAAGCAACTCCTGGATTTGTTGACCTTTTTTGTTTTTTTGTGTCTCTATCTCCTTCACTTCAGCTCTGATTTGGTTATTTCTTGTCTTCTGCCAACTTCATTCTCTCCAAGGTGAATATACAGTTCCCTCAACACTGCTTGCTGAAAGACTATCCTTTTTCCATTAAATTGTTTTGTCCAAAATTAATTGACCATAAATGTAAGGGTTTATTCATGGACTTATTTCACTTAACATAATACAAATGCTAAGTGAATAGATCAATTATATTCCACTGATCTATATAGCTGTTCTTGTGCCAGTACCACACTATCTTCTTTACTATAGTTTTGTAGTAAGTTTTGAAATCAGGAAGTCTGAGTCTTCCAACTTTATTCTTCATTTTCGAAATTGTTTTGCATATTCTGGATCCCTCGTGATTCCATATGAATTTTAAGATCAGCTTGTTAATTTCTGCAGATAAGCTAGCTAGCATTTTGGTAGGGATTTTGTTGAAACTGTGGATGAATTTGGGGTGTATTGCCATCTTAACAATATTAAGCCTCCCAATCAGGAACACGAATTGCATTTTCATTTATGGCTGCCTTCTTTAATTTACTTCAACAATGTTTCACAATTTTTAGAGTATGTTTTACACTTCTTTTGTCAAATTTATTCCAAGTATTTTATTCTTTTTAATGTTATTGTCAATGGAATTGTTTTCTTAATTTCATTTTCAGAGTGTTCATTCCAAGTGTATAGAAATGCAACTAAATTTTGTATATTGATATTGTACTGTGTAACTCTGCTGAACTTGTGTATTACTTCTTGTAATGCTTTTTTAAATTTATGTTTCCTGGTCTACTTCATCTACTATTATAAAAGCCTCTCTTCTATTCCTCTACTATTTCTCTAAGAAACGTATTATGTTGCAGCCAAATTCACCCCTTCTTTAACAGAAGACAAAGTCAAATAAGTGGCCAAATATTTCATTTCCCTTTGCAAATGAAACTAAAGGGGACTAAAGTATCGAGATCTTCACAGAGATAGAAATAGCTCAAATTGCAGTTATTTCTGGTTCAGTAAGGATTGTGGTTGCTTTAAAAATCCCTAAAATCACACTAATTTTTAATGAATGATATTTGAAGGAAATACAGAAATAAGAGCTGCAGTGCTTTTTATGCTAATGAAAATGTTTATTTCCCTGAAAAACATGCAGTTACAACGAAATAGTGGATACTATTGGAAATTGTTGCTTATTTTCATCCAAGATGATTTTTTTTTCTACTTACAGTGCCTGCCCTAATGGTGATACTTTCCAAGATTCTGTAACAAATTTGCAATCTTCTGAAATCATCCTCTCTAAAGGGCCCTCTGTGTCCTTTAGGCAAACATGAAACTGTGACCAATGTTATATTTACTTTCAGTCATATATGAACATAACCAAACACCTGAGTTAATATGATTTGATCTTTTTTAGCACTTGCTACTCTCATTTGCCTTACTTCTCTTTTTGGCAGCATTTGAAGTCCATGCCAATTCTCATCCTGCTCATACAGATGCACAGATAAAATGCAATTAGACTCAGCCAGCTAGAATAGCTGAGGACAATGAATTATCAATAATGGATAATTACATGTCCCACTGTTCTGAAGGGAATATGGATTCTGCTGTATCATGAGAAGCAATTTCTGGTGTCAAATGAGGTGGAGAATGTGAGCTTTCATCTATAATTTACACTTTTGTGCTGAGCCCGTCAGTGTTGATCGACGGGAAGTCATAGGGACATTTCCAAGTTTGTGAAAGGAGGGTTAAATTCATTTGTCAGAAAGACAAACCAGATGGGTTCCTAATTAAAAACACAAACTCAAAAGATAAAAATGTATGCCTGCTATTTATCTGTGTCATGTATTCAGTATGGCAAAGCAATCCTATGCTGAAAGTTGTTAAACTACTAATATACAGGTTGCTCATTTGATTTGGTAGAATTTGTGATGTTTTTCAAGAGAAAGCCTGAGATGCAAGATGGTACCTGAAAGAGACAGTGATGGTGGCTGCCCCTCTCAACATGGTCATCTTAGGTAGTTTCCAGCATGCTGCTGCTGGCCTCCCGAGTGGCCACTAAGAGTTTGCACAGTTCTGTGCTTGGGACCCAAGGCCCTGGCGGCATGGGCTCACAAGGGGATCTCTGATCAGTGGGTTCCACAGGTAGGTGGCAAATGCGTGGTTTCCGTGGCAGGGTAGCTTAATCACTCACTGCCTCCCTTGGCTGGGGCTGGGAATTCCCCTTACCTCGTGCAGGCAGGTCCCGAGTGGGCTGTCACTCCACTCCGCTTTTCCTCACTCTCCATGGGTCGAGCCAACCTCTTGGTCAGTCCCAATGAGAGAACCTGGGCACCTCGGCTGGAGGTGCAGGATTCACTCACTGTTTTCGTTCTTCTTGGTGGGAGCCGCAGACCAGAGGTGCTTCTAATCGGCCATCTTGTCTCCTTGATTCTGCTAATCTTTCAAGGACAAGACTAGTAGTAGACTTCCTTTAGGAACCTCCAAGTTTGAGTAAAATCACTTGAGCTTCAAAATAGACCAAGTGCTGAGTTGAGTTCATTCTCATTGTCGCTCCCTTCCTCTCTTTCTCTTTCTCCTCTGTTTCAGACATTGAAGTAAGTGTCAGCACTACTTGTTGCAACTTCAGCCTAAAGGTTCTACATTTATCCTTTGGAAACACATGGAACAAGTATGAAGTAAATAGCTTTGCATAGAAATGAAGATATCTCATACATCTCTTCTGATATTTCTTTCTTTTTGAATATCTATGTATCTTTATATGATCCATCCATCTCTTCATTCTTTCATCCATCCATTACTATTTCTATCTCCTCATCTCCACCATCACTCCGTTAATGTCTTACAAATCTCTGCAGAGTGCAGATAAAAACAAATATAAATGTAAGTTCATATTTTTCTTTTCTTTTATGTAAAAGGTAGCTTATTAGTCACATTATTTTGCATGATTTTGTTGTTTTTAACTCTAATTTAGCAAGATTTATTTTCATCCTTCAGAGGCAGAATATTTCTTCATATGGATACAGCACATTTTCCATGTTTTATTTTTCAGAAAAAAAATCAAACTGTGTTGGATGGACTTTTGGGTCATTCCCAATCTTTTTGTGTTACAAACTTAATGCTACAGTGAATAACTTGGTGGATATGTTATTCTGTGCATGTGTATCTGCAGTATGACGTCTCACAAGTGAATTATTGGATGAAAGAGTGAATACATTTATAAGTTGGATAGATAGTGCCACATTCTTTTCCAGAGGAGCATTTTATGGATGTTTACTCCCTCCTGGCAGCATACAGAGGGCAGGGAGGCAGGGGAAGCCTGCCCCCTGGTGCATGTAACAAGGGATGCATTGTTTGTACAAAACTTAACATGGATGAAGCTGGAAACCACCATTCTCAGCAAACTAACACAAGAACAGACAACCAAACACCCCATATTCTCACTTATAAGTGGGTGTTGAACAATGAGAACACATGGACACAGGGAGGGGAATATCACACACCAGACCTGTCGGGGGATGGGGGGCTAGGGGAGGGATAGCAATAGGAGAAATACCTAATGTAGATGACGGGTTGATGGGTACAGCGAACCACCATGGCACGTGTATACCTATGTAATAAACCTGCACGTTCTGCACATGTTTCCCAGAACTTAAAGTGTGTGTGTGTGTGTATGTATATTTATATACCCAATAACAAAACCAACTGAAAATTGGTGTGCTTGTTATTGATATCATGAATGGGAAATTCTACAGTCAATGATAAAATATTTCTTACCTGCCCCCAATGTATTTGATTGGTCTAAATTCTAGGTAATTGCTGCAGTCACTGTTGAGTTTCAATAATCTACATACAATCATTACATGGCAGTTAATTGAGAGAACCAATAGTCATACAGTTGGCCCCTTCAGACTGGGTTACAGTTTTGTGTTGTGGAGCAAGAGAGAGAAGGCTCTGGAATCAGAGCAGACAGGTTCCTGGAGGCTCACTTCAAGTGCAGTTCATGTCTTCACCAGTTCAAATTCAGCTGCGCACCGCTCAGAAGCCGAAAACAGGAGAAACAAGGTGTGGTGAAAGGAAAGCAACTTTATTCAAATGCTAGCACTTGAGGAAGGGCCAGGCTCATGCCTTTAACAGACTGTATTAGTACATTCTCACACTGCTATAAGGACATACCCGAGACTGGGTGATTTATAAAGGAAAGAGATTTAACTGACTCACAGTTCTCTATGGCTGGGGAGGCCTTCAGGAAAGTTACAATCACGGCGGAAGGGGAAGCAAACACAGTCCTTCTTCACAGAGCAGCAGGGAGAAGAAGAAGGAGTCCCCAGTGAAGGGGGAAGCCTTTTATAAAACCACCAGATCTTGTGAGAACTCACTCACTATCATGAGAACAGGATGCGGGAAACCGCCTCCACAATTCAAATATCTCCACCTGGTCCTTCCCACAACACGTGGGGATTATGGGAACTATTAATACAATTCCTGATGAGATTTGGCTGGGGACACAGTCAAATCATATCACAGACCATCCCCACTTTCTGGGCCAAGTGAAAGGGTTTAAGAAGGAAGAAGGTGTGGGGGATAGGCAGGGGTGGTGCAGGAGGGTGTAGGCCTGTGTGTCTTGTTCCCATAGCTATCTTGAGTAATCACCTGTCTGAAGGCCCTAATTACGTCATCCTGACTCTGCCCACTAGTGGTGGACTAACTTCGTCATTCCCCTGGAGAAGGAGGATTCAGCAATTGGGTCTCTCTGCCTAGTTTGTTTCAATGTTGGCCCCTGGAATTTCTAAGCAAGCCCATAATTAGATAAGAGAGCACTGTGAACCAAAGTGGCTGGTGGGAAAGGGAGAAACAAAGAGTTTCAAAGTCTGTTTCAAGGCTGAAAGCAAGAAAGGAAAGAAAAAGTTTTAAAATGCATTTTGAGGCTGAGACACTCAGTTATATTAGTAACTTCTTCAACTATTGACTGATACTGAATTTTGAATTGGTCTAAACCCCTTTGAATGGTGACCTCGGTTGGCTATGACATCCACATTTTGCCACATGAAAAAATCAGATTTTTGTACTCAATTAAGAGTATATTGTTTCATGCGTACATTTTGTTTTACTAGATTTCCACCATCATTGTGGCTTGTTGAGATTATTTTGGCTTTTGTTTCTGGCACCTGCAGTGGCCTCTAGGGGTTTCAGCATCATATTAATGGCAAATTTGGATAGTCAGAATCACCCATCCTCATTTTGATCACTGGAAAAAGAAAATTGAATGCCAAGGCCAGAACCTTGGGGTCAGATCAGGAGATATTTCTCAAAAGCTGGTATTATCCCATCAGTAAGCACTCTATGGGATGGGCCCTTAACACACTTTTTTAGTGCTTTATCATTATTTGGGAAGAAATACATGCTCATTATAGAAACTTTAGAAGATATAGGAAAATATGAAAGAGAAAATAAAATCCTGCCTCCAGAAGATACACTGTTAATATTTTCCTTTTTTTTTCTTTTTCCCAGACAGAGTCTTGCTCCGTTGCCCAGGCTGGAGTGTACTGGTACAATCTCAGCTCACTGCAACCTCTGCTTCCTGGGTTCAAGTAATTCTCATGCCTCAGCCTCTCAAGCAGCTGGGATCATAGGTGCACACAACCATGCCCGGCTAATTTTTCCTATTTTTACTAGACATGGAATTTTGTCATGTTGACCAGACTGGTCTTGAACTCCTGACCTAAAGTGATCCTCCTGCCTCGGCCTCCCAAAGTGCTTGGATTACAGGTGTGAGCCACTGCACCCAGATGACACTATTATCATTTTAGTGTCTTCGTCATAATATGTACCAGCACTGTCTAATACACTAACTAGTAGCCATGTGTGGCTGTTAAGCTCTTGAAAACATGGCTTGTCAAAATTGAGGTATGCTATAAATGCAAAATACACACTGGAGTTTGAAGATTTAGCATGCAAAAATGTAAAATAGCTTGAAAATATTATATTGATTGCATGTTGAAATAATAATAAATATTATTATTAAAATTAACCCGAGTTGTTTCTTTTTACTTTTTAAATGTGGCTGGTAGAAAAATTAAAATTACATATGTCGCTCATATTATATTTCCTATGGACACACTCATTCTATATTGTCTATACATTAGACCTTCAGGGTTTGTCTATATCTCAGTGATCCTGAAGGCCCTTGACATGGATGGGAGCATCTATGTGTTTATTTAGGTATGTGTCTGTGCCAGAGGGAGCAATGTAAAAAAGATAATCAAACCCCCACAAAGGAAGAACTTCCCCACCATCGTAGTCTGTGTGACTCTGGTAGAGCTGAATTCACACCTGGCTCACAAGTCATCCATACCTGGCCAATTGGCATAGTCTACTCTCCAATCAGCACTGGGCATGTGACCAAAGTGGGTTAATTATGGCTGGTTCTTGGACTTCACCAACTGCTAGAGGAGAGACATGCTTCTTCTACTGTGGTAGCCTACAGAATAAAAGTCTGCATCTGCTGCTGACCATTGCTAGCCACACATGGAGGGTGGCTGCCTAAGAAAGAAGCCAACAGAGAGGGAAGCAGGGCAAGAGATGAAAGGGGACAGACCACCTTTTTTGGGCACCTGGATACAGCTTTGCCTGAGTCTGGAAGTCTCTGGACTTTTCAATTATAAGAATCAACATATTCTACTTTCTGGTATTTTCCACCCATAATTTAGTTTCTGTCATTTGCAACCGGAAGAGTCCTGACTAGTACATACACTATGAGGCATTTGCGTGAGACCAAATGTTTTAGCTGGTGAGAGAGCATGGCAATGGCCCAGCATCTGTAGCTCATTGACATTGACACTTTTTACTCATTTTGCCCATACTGCTAATTGCTCGGAAGTAATAAAGACGTTATTTCCTGGCCGGGCGCGGTGGCTCAAGCCTGTAATCCCAGCACTTTGGGAGGCCGAGACGGGCGGATCACGAGGTCAGGAGATCGAGACCATCCTGGCTAACACAGTGAAACCCCGTCTCTACTAAAAAATACAAAAAGCTAGCCGGGCGAGGTGGCGGGCGCCTGTAGTCCCAGCTACTCGGGAGGCTGAGGCAGGAGAATGGCGGGAACCCAGGAGGCGGAGCTTGCAGTGAGCCAAGATTGCGCCACTGCACTCCAGCCTGGGCGGCAGAGTGAGACTCCGTCTCAAAAAAAAAAAAAAAAAAAAAAAAAAAAAAAGACGTTATTTCCTGGTAATTGTTCCCTCCCCACACACCTGACCCAAACCAACTGCTATACTGATGATATGAGTGGGGAAAATGTAAAGTGTTCTAATGTTGTATTATATCTTTATGCAGTTGTTAAAAATTATCAGCAGAGACGGAAGCTGCTGAAGATATCAGGCCATGTCCCTTAACCAAGTCAAGGGTCCACTTTACCATTACTTGTTTCTATTTGTACCCATAGGCATATTATATCTATATTACCCATGTCTAGATCTATTTGAGGCATGTTGTCTGTAAAGGGTATTTATGAATTTTTAATTCACAGTTGTATTATGAACATTTTCCCATATCAAAAACATTTGAAAATGTAATCTTTAATGACTGATGCTATTCAATTACGTTAACCTAGTAACATTTCTCCTCCTTCATCCAGTAGATTTTGGAAGAGTATTTCGTAACATCCAGTTGAATTTTTAATTGTACATTTTATAGTTTCACTGCATCAAGAGTGTTAAATGCGGCTCCTGTGATTCCTACTTTTTGAATCTTAAAGTTTAAGATGAATTTTTACAACTGATTGTACCTTGAAAATATGGATGTTATCCTGCAAAGTATAAAGTTTGATATGTATATTGTCTACTTGCACACACACATATAGTTCTGTTGATTCAATAATTATTTCAACTCCTTAAAGTCTCTTATTTAGCGGTTGTATCTGTAATGCATCGAGAGCGCTGCATTAAAATCTCACAGTAAGTGAGTAAAGGCAGTGCCGATGGGTAGCTTTGGGAAGGGTTTTTATTCCTTTCTATCCTCTATCAGCCACCAACTTCTGAAATTCCAAGGAAACATACAACCTAAATAAAAAACCTGCTCTGCTGTGCACGTACAGCTTCAAGATTAAGTCCCCCAGGCTGTTCTTCCAACTAGAATGCTACTGTCAAAACCCTTCTGTATGGATAGTCTGAAACCCATTGCAATTGTGATACTGCAAATTGTTTAAAAATCGTAGAAGAAATAGCTATTGAACACCTGCTATATTTTAGCCAATGTACAAAATTTAATTCCTCTTTATTTGCCAGATAAATTTAACTTTATATATTTTTTACATTTTATATATAGTTTCATGACCATGTCCTTTGTTGTTCATTATACCTCTCAATTTAAATGACTTTCCACCTTCCCAATTGTACCAGTTATCAATATTATTTATATTACTATTATTAAATATAAAATATTAAAATACTAGTTTTTTCCTCTGAACTCCCGATATATTCTTCATCATTCTGCTTTATGTTATGAGAAGGCCCTGTAAACATTGTAGGTAATATGTATTTGATGTTGCTGTTTTCATGAAAATATTTTCCATCTTTGTAATTTAAACATCCTGCTGCATACTCAGCAGTTTTCCTTTCATCAACACAGTCAATATGATCTAACTCCATTCAAAGCCCTTGCTGTCACTATAATACCCTTGGTATTCACTAACTGGAGCCTTCTACTGAATAAGTAACCAACAAATACTTATTGAGGTCCTTACACGTGCAGAGCACTGTCTGGGGGAAACTCGGGACGTGATATAAACTCACTGATTCTCAAGGATTTACTATCTGCCAGCCTCTGAGCTTGGTGTTGTGGATACCAAGGTGAAGACACGCATGCTACATTGAGGATCTGCGGGAAGGGTGAGGACAGGAACTAAACACCCCACAGGCTCTCTTGTCACCAGGAGAACAAAGAATGATGGGGATGGAAAGGGAAAAGGGAAGGCTTTCCTGTTGCAGGGAGCTTCTCAGCCTGCCTGTGGCCTTCGAGGGTGGGGATGGCTCCTCATCTCTGGGGTGTTGGTGGCCAGCACAGAGCTCAGCAGGAAGCAGATCCTTGGTGTTGTCACCATATCAGGCCAGAAATGAAAGTGTCACATGGTGAACTGAATGCCTTTTGCTGGGTAAGTGGAACTTGGACCCTTCTAAGAGGAGTACAAGGGACATTCGCGTGGAACACACCCCACTGCGTCCCCAGAGAGTACATTGCTCTGTGCCATTCTCCGGAAACTGACTGACCGAGCACTGTGACCAGACAGGCAGACTCGACAGGCATATGACGACAGATGATGACAGGTCAAAGGTAGTGGAATAATTTGAGTTTTACAGCCTTTTATTCCTTTAGATCAGTGATTTCAAAATCAGAAGGTCATGACTTGAAAAGCGATTGAGATAGAAAATGGAAAATGTAAAAGAAATGATTTGTGGCTGAATGAGAGTGATTCATGAGCTGCTATTTAGTTTTTGATTTCCAGCAAGCTTGCCTAATCTAACTTCCTCTGCCATCGACTGAAATATTAAGTGTAATTTCATCACATTTATTCCTAGAGATATTAAATAAAATGGAGAGCTCGACAGCACATTAATATGCACTGAGAGTGTGGTCTGCAGTTTAATAAGCCTAATTTAAAAGTACTCAGGCCTTGGCATTTATTTTTTAATTAAGTAAAAGAAGAACTTGGATGTATTCTCTTCAGCAAATGCGTGTCCTTCTTCAAATAAACCTGTATGGTCCACTCCAGCTGTATGCTGTAAAAATGCATACCTCCTAACATTTAATACTTTAATTTCTAATTCTGTGATCAATAATGCACAAAAATAAGGCTGAGAGATTATCTAGATGGAAAATCACAAAATCCCTAAATGTCAGAGCTGGAAGGGGCTGAGATACTATTTCCTCCCAATACTCCCACCCCCATTTCACAGATGAAGGGTTGAATCTGGATGTGAGAAGTAACTGACTCAAAGTGGACAGAACCCAGCTCTGCAAGGCCCATGCAAAATGAGAGGGAAAAAAAGGGATTTGGAGAACAACAAGACTCTCAGTTCAAACAAAAGCAAGAACAAAACAGGGCTTCTAATTCAAACCCTGAAATGTTTTGTTGAAGATTAGTTGTTAGAGCAACTCAAGAAGAATTTTCCTTTAGAAATAATTGATTTCGTTTGAGGCCATTTGTCTTCCTTCTTTAATGCTCTCAAGCATGAATTTAATATCTTTACTCTAAAACAAATAGCTCCTGTAAGGCTCAAAGGACAGGGAGATATTGCAATCCACCAAGTCCAATAAGATCATTAATTATTTTGCTGACCATTAAGCACTGGTCCTCTGAGTTGACTGAAAAATTATGGGCAGCAGAACATAATATTCAGCATATCCTGTGTTATAGGAATCTGTTACCCATTTGCTGAATGGATCGCCAGTCTTCGGTAGACACTTCACTCACCTGTTCCTGAATGTCATTTCTGAGCACTCTTTGCAACTTCGTCTTTCCTTTGGCTTGTCCAGGTGCTTAACCTTCAGGATTTGTCAATATTTCCCAGGCTCTGGGTGTTTCTCCCTGGTCTTCACTTGGGCTCCTACCTCCTGGTCTGACATTCACTTCTGACTGTCCACACAATCCCAACAGCCCAGGCTTCAGAAGAACTTTCCTTAAAACCCTGTGAACACCCTAGAAGAGAAAGTCTGTCCCTCCAGGCTCTGTACCTGCCCTCCCTGACCCAGCTCTGTTCCCAAATGACTATTACAGACATATGTAGATGGTCACAGTGAATTAGCAGGTGGGGAGTTGAGAGCGTTCTTGTGAACTGGCTCTTATTTTTCATTTTTCTACAGTACAGATATTACAACCACACCCCAGGATGCCTGATCACTTTAGAATAGCCCACAGATAGTGGCTCCAACACTGAAAGTTTTGCAACAAGCCCTCAATCTTAAAGAAGCTCAGGGGCTTTCCAGAGAGAAATAAGACAGAATCAGAGAAGAAGGAATGTCTGAGTAATCACAGGATTCTTCCAGGAAGCACTCAGCCCCAGATACACAATTTTTCCTTCTTTAAATCAAATGAGAGAAATGCCTTCCTCTATAGAAGTAGGAATTCTAGCACAATGCAAGTGAAGACAACCAAGACCCCATCGCACTGAGTCATGAACAGCTAAGAGCAAGAGAAATTCAGCTGGGGAAACCTACATGGCTGAGGCAGTTTCTGTTCTTGGGATCAGATCATACTTAGCTCATGTGCTGATCAAAAGGCTGAGAATGCTCTGGCACCAAATTGTCAGTTCTGATGCTGCCAGCCCATTGGGCGAGCGAGCTTGGGAAGCAGGAGCAGATGACATGGGTGGAAGAAGAGTCATGCAGAACAAGGGTGACAGAATAAGCCAAGGGCCATGCACAGCCAGAACAGAGCTACTGCCTGAAACTCCCCTGGGTGAGAGGACAAGACTTCCCCAAGGAGGAGGGATTGCAAGACCAATGTTGCTGCTGTCTGGCAACAGGGCCTCTTCAAATAAACTCCACATCACCCAGCACAGGTTTAGGAATAGGCTTTCTTTTGGAAAGGAGGAACTTACAAAGGTAGGATTAGTAAGAGAAGAGGATGGAGGTCCTCCCTCCTCCCAAGGCCCTCGCGGAGAGGGCTCTGGGCAGGGTGCTCTGCCGTGCACACACACACAGTGAGGTGGAGGGTGTTTTCCTCAGGCCTCTGCTGGCCTCCTGTGTAGGACATGGGCGAGCAGCCTTGGAGCAAAGGACTCACACATGCTTCAACCAGCAGCGTGGATTGGGTGCAGCTGTCAGAGGAGTTGTCTCAGTCCATTTGGGCTGCTATAACAAAATACCGTAGACTGGGTGGCTTATAAACAACTGAAATTTATTTTTCACAGTTCTGGAGGCCGGGAAGTCCTAGATCAAAGTACCAGCAGATTCTACGCCCAGTAGGGCCCCCTTCCAGGTTTGGCTGTCTTCTTGCTGTGCCCTCAGGTGGTAGAAGGGGCATGGCAGTTTTCTGAGGCTTCTTTAATAAGGGCATTAATCCCATTCATGAGAGCTCTGCCTTCCAAAGGCCCACCTTTAAATGCCATTGCCTTGAGAACTAGGATTTAGCATATGAAGAGGAGCATAAACATTTAGTCTGCAGCCGCAGTTGTCTGGAAATGTGACTCCTAGAGCCTGGGAATCTTAGGTCCCATGGAAGCTGAAGCCGCCTGTTCTGTGTACAGCTCCCAGTGGACCCTGGTCCTAGTTCTGGGCAATCAGAGTGAGTCCTTGGATCATTTCCTGACCCTCCCTGTCCCTATATCAGTAAGTCAGGGTAGCCACCTAGAGTGACGGCAGATGCTAGGCAGGTGATGTGACGAACAGCCCATGTAGGAAGCATGGGGATTGGAAAGCATGAGTTCTGGTCAAAGGGGACAGTCACAAAGAAGCTTGGGTTCATTTTGTCTTGTGGAAATGTGGGCCCAATGTCTCCAGAAAATTGGGTTTTATAAAATAAACCCTATTTCCAGATATTTTTTAAAAATGTAGACTCAATTGAGACCATCCTGGTCAACATGGTGAAACCCCGTCTCTACTAAAAATACAAAAATTAGCTCGGTGTGGTGGCATGTGTCTGTAATCCCAGCTACTCAAGGGGCTGAGGCAGGAGTATCACTTGAACCCAGGAGGCGGAGGTTGCAGTGAGCCAAGTTCGCACCACTGCACTCCAGCCTGGTGATAGAGACTCTGTCTCAAAATGAAATGAAATAAAATAAAATAAAATAAAATACAAATAAAAAATAAAAACGTGGACTCTACTAACTTTGTATGTTGTTAACGAATTCATTTTTTATAGCTCAGTGTGGGCTTAGCAGACTCATCTGTGAGCTGGATGCAGCCTCTGGCTGCCAGTTTCAGCCTGTCCTGTAAATTGTCATTTGCAATGTGTTTTAATAATTTAAATAATAATAATTTCTAACAATTAAATAATAATTTAATAATAAGCATTTGCTTATTATTCATTTCTGCAAATTTCATTTTTCTCCTGCAAAGAGAGATACTATTCTGCAATTCCATAGGCTTGAGGGTGAGGGAGAAAGTTGGTATTGTCTAGAGCAGAGTTTGGCAAACATTTTTTTGTGGTATAACTCTTTTTTATTTTAAGTGAAATCTTCTTCACTTGAGACTCCAATATATAAAGCATATAAAAGTGACAAATGGGTTCTTTTATTTCCATAGTGGAAATTGACTTTTTTTTCTCTTCCGTGTTACATAAATAATACGTGTTTGTTGAGGGAAAAATAAAACAATACATAACAGTATAACGAAAAAAGGGGGATGGGGCAAGCCTGTGAAATCAGACCTCCTGGCAGGGTCACCATTAACCCTTCCAATCATCATCGTTTTGTGTATGTCCTTACGCACACACATATCTGTGTACACACGCATATAACATTTACACAAGTGGGATCGTGCTGCATTTACTGTAGACTTCATTTTAAATGCTCATTTAGGTTCTCATTTTTTTTTTGCTTGTTTCTCCCCCTCCTCTCTTCTCTCTCTCACTCACTCTCCCCACTTTCTCTCTACACCTCATGCCCAATACATGTTAAGAATCTAATGGGTATTTTTCCATTCTGATCTCTATG
>NW_012102632.1:2248188-2253166 GCF_000951045.1 Mandrillus leucophaeus | reverse complement strand
GCCACTACAAATACACTGTAATAAACATTCTTGTCCATACAATTTTATGTTTTGGTGCATTTTGTTTTCTAAGGTTAGAATCCTAGGAGTGAGATTATAGGATCAAAGAGTGTGTTTTTAGTTTTAAAGCATATTGCCAGATTGTTTTCTAAGGATCTAAAACAATTTTCGGGCTCCCCTGAATGCTTACCAGAAAGATGGTTTACAATTCATTTTAATTTTCCGTCTGGTGGGCTGAAAATGATAATACACTATTTGTCGTACAGTTCTCTGACTTCAAAGGGTTTTGAATATCTCTTCATAGGCTGATTAGCCATTTGGCTATGCTTTTCTGTAACGGGTATTCTTAGCCTTTTAAAAATTAATTTGTATATTATAGATATTAATTCACTATCTACCATATGCATAGAATTTTCTCTAGTCTACCATTCATCTGCTGAACTTATATCCAGTTTCTCTGTGAAACTGCAAATAGAAATCAGTTGCTTTCAGTTTGATATATTTTACCATGAAAAATTAAAATGTATATTCAAAGGAATTTGCTTATCGTTTATTAGTTCTGATTCTTTGTCTCGTTTAAAGAGGTTTCCTCATGACTATATGTATATGTGGTGAGAAAAAGTAGAAGTGGCTATTGATAACTATATAAAAGTAGAAGTGGCTATTGATAACTAGCTGGCTATTGCTATACAACAAATTATGTCAAAACTCTGCAGCTGAAAAGCAACAGCACTAGTTGTCTTGAAGCTTCCGTGGGACAGAATTCTGGCTGTGGCTTAGTTGAGTCCTGCTTGTGGGTGTCTCACGATGCTGCAATGAAGTTGTAGGCTGGGGCTTTATTCATCTCCTGGCTTGACTGGGGAAGGATCTCCTTCCAAGCTCATGTGGCTGTTAGCAGGATTTAGTTCCTTGCTGGCTATTGGCCACAGGTCCCCCCACCCAGGCCTACATGGGCCTCTTCATAGGGCAGCTCAGTGTAAGCAAGCAGAAAGAATTAGTGAGAATGCTGGCCAAGAGGGAAGTCATAGTCGTAGTCTTCTATAGCTGAATCTTGGAGGTGACGTTAATCACTTTTGCTATTCTATTCACTGAAAGCAAGTCACCAGGTCCAGCCCACACTGGGGATGAGATTACATAGGATGTGAATACTAGGAGGTAGGACCCATTGGTGGCTGTCTTAGAAACCTGTCTGCCAGAGAGATAGAATTATGTCAGTATATGCGTTTCTATTTTTAGAGGAAGATAGTTTTGTCCTAAAGTAGTTGTTCATGTTTGGCTTTTTGTTTGTAGACCTCTAGACTTTAAATTGAGTCACTTTAAACAAATTATTTATTTTTAGAAATAAGGTCTTGCTCTGTCACTCAGGCTGGAGTGCAGTGGTGCAACCATAGCTCACTGCAGCCTTGAACTCCTGGGCTCAAGAGATTCTCTTGCCCCAGCTTCCCTAGTAGCTGGGGCTACAGACACATGCCACTGCTCCCAGCTAATTTTTTAATTTTTTAGTAGAGATGGGGTCTTGCTATATTGCCCAAGCAGGTCTCAAACTCCCAGCCTCAAATGATCCTTCTGCCTTGTTAGGATTATAGGCAAGAGCCACCACACTTGGTCTCAATTTATTTTTATGATAAATTATTGCACTTTAAAAATCTATATTAATAAACATATCTTCAGGGACCAACATTAATCCAAGCTGAGTTTGAGAACCATCGGACTAGAAGTTTCCTTCTGATTTTCAAACTCAGCAGCACTTTTCCAACCAGAAATTAACTTTCAGATGCAGCAGTGCCCAATAAAGTGCACTTCGTCCATTACAAATGCGTCTTTATCATCTAATTAAGCTGTTTGGGATTTAGCGAACAGAAAACCCATAACTGTGCTTTATTCCCCCATTCATTACGCAGATGCTGCCTGATGTACTTTTTGAAGCTGATTCACTGACTCTATATTTTCATTAAAAAAAAAAAGACTTTAGCCTTGTGCAAACTACATCAAAATAAAAACTCAGCTTAGCAATAGGCACAGAAATGTAAGACTTAAACTCCAATGAAATCAAAGATTGCACTTAACACAGATATTTTCTTGGGAATTAAATGTTTACTCAAAGCACAAAATTAACATGGAAGGGCATTATTATATATTTATAATTGTGTTTATATGCATGCTTTTGTCTCTGTTTTACTTGATGAAAATACAAATAACCAATATAAAATGTTATTTGGAAGCTACCTAGAGTACCAAGAAGAGAAAAGAGAATTTCCTTTTAAGGGAGAAAAAGCATCCATATTTAGGATGGTTTATGCTATACTGGAAGGGAAAACAAAAGACTCATGAAACATATGGTGGGAAACGTTTTATCATAAAAAGCAGTCTTTGTTCATTGAAATCAATTATGCTACTTTAAATCATTTCAAGAATATATCATTTGCGTAATTAAGCTAGTAATATAGACATCAGATAAACACAGAGGTGACAGATGTATTTCATAATTAAAGTAATCAGAAGCTAAAAAGCCATGTTAGAAATTTTCATAAATGTGTGTTTTCTTGTTACTCACAGAATACCTGACCAATGAATGCTGTCAAATGCATATACTTAACATTCATTCATATTTAAAATTACAGCTTTATTGAACTACAACTGATGTACAATAAATTTTAAATTCTGAAGTGTACAATTAGATGAAGTTTGACATACACACACAAGAAACCAACAGCACAATAAAAATGATACATTTTTATATCAACCCCCAAAATTTTTTTGTGCCCTTTGTATTTATCCTCCTTCAATTACCCTGGTCCTTCACCCCACTCTGTCTCCAGACAGCCACTGATCTGATTTCTGACATCATAGATTGGTTTGCATTTTCCAGAATTTTCTAGGAATTATTCCATATATACTACTTTTAATGGCAAAACACGCAATTACTTCTGCACCAACCTAATATTTTTTTGTTGTTGTCTGGCTTATTTCACCAGCATAATTATTTTGAGATACAACCATGCTATTGTGTGTATCAGTAGCTTTGTTCCTATTTTATTTTTGAGGCTATAGTAAGAATATGCCAAAATTTATTTAGGTATTTGCCTGTTGAACATTTGGGTTGTTTCCAGTTTTCAGCTATAAATAAATAGAACTGCCACTAACATTCATATACAAGTGTTTGGTGGACATATGCTTTCATTTCCTTTGGGTAAATATTTAACAGTGGGATGGGTGGATTGTATGGTGGGAACCAGTTTAACTTTTTACTAAGCTGTCAAACTCCATTTTCTAAAGTGGTTGCACCATTTTACATCCCTACCAGCAGGGTACGAGAGTTCTAGTTTCTCCATATCCCTGCCAACATTCATGGAATAAATTTCAGCAATGTATATTTCTTGGTGTATATGGAATATCTTACCAACTAATGTTGTCAAATACACCTTTTATTTTTAATTCAGTGAGGCTCAAAAGGGTCCTATTTTAATTTGAAAAGTTTGTTTTTCGCAAACCAGCGCCACAGATTTAGTGAGTGTGAGTATGGGAGTTGCATTAAGAGTATGGGCTTTGAAATCAGATTGCCTGTTAAAATTCGAGTTCTGTTACTAATAATTGTCTCACCTCACTTTCCTCAGCTTTAAAACGCATTTAATAACAGTGTCTATCTTATGGGGTTTGGGAGAAGATAAATATTTTAATGCATGTAAGCCACTGTGCACTGGGCACATGGCAATTAATAAATGTTACATGTAATGCAAATGAACTATATATAGCCCTTTGTGGTTACTATGAAAAAAAATAGTTCTCCAGCTCTCACCTTAGGGATTATGAGATTATTTGTAAAGTAATTTGATCTCAATTTTTATAAATAACTGTTTACTAACTTTAAATAATACATATTCATTGCAGAGAAATTGGAAAGCAGGGTTTTGGCAACACATCAGGCTGAGTAGACATGGAGATATTCCTCCTGTTACAACGACATACAAATGGTGGATAAAAGAGAACAAAACAACTTTGAAAAATGCATAGCTAAGCTCCTGCTAATGGTGAGCTAGGAGATTCTGATCAATATTCTTGTTGAGAACTATAAAAGCTGCACAAAATAGCAAAATCAAAACAGAAACGTCAACTTAAGGCTGCAGATTGCTAAGAAGATAAAGAATTTCTGGGCCGTGATCTGGGAAGGATGAAACCCTGGTAAGCACCCTTTGTTTGGGATTGGGCCTTTGAGGACTGTGAGATGGAAGTGAGTGCTGGCAGCAGACAGGCTCTCATTAGGACTAAGCTCAGCTCCAAATCATGTCAGTGCTTATGCCTGTCTGAAGGGATTCTGGATTGATATTAATTCTAAGGAGCTGGCAGAAGCAAACAAGTCCTCTCTAGAGGAATGTAAGAACCCTTTAGACCCCAAAAGATTTCTATAAACAATTTTACAAAGACAGCCATTGGCACCCAACAGTAACAAGCAGGCCAGGAGGGAGACACAGCAACATGAATAAAACACCACAGAAACAATAGACAGTGGAAACAGACTCAGAGGTTTCCTTACTGGTGTTATCAGAGATGGCTTTAAAATATCTATGCTTGTTATGTCCAAGGAGAAAAAAGAGCAAGATGGAGAAAATCTGCAGAGAACTTCAAACCGTGAAATAGAAAAAAAAAAAAAATTAAATTCTACCTCCATGGGTGGGTTTAACAGTGAACTAGACGCAACTGAAGAGAAAATTAGAGACTTACAAGAAAGTCGGAGAATAAGATTGAATAGACACAGATAAGACTTTGTCTGACACATTGTAGGTGAGGCCATGCCACGTACAGTCAAGGTTGTGCCCTGGAAGTGTCATTTGCACAGACTGTGACAAAATAACCTCTGGAGTCATGCAGCACCGTGGTCGTGGTCATAGGCATGTAGTTAATGACAGCAGAAAATCACTTCTGCCCTCTCTTTCACAATTTACAGATCTGCTCATTTTTCATAATGCTAAAACTGCCTCTT
>NW_012102632.1:2232028-2248138 GCF_000951045.1 Mandrillus leucophaeus | reverse complement strand
ATCTTATGGGGTTTGGGAGAAGATAAATATTTTAATGCATGTAAGCCACTGTGCACTGGGCACATGGCAATTAATAAATGTTACATGTAATGCAAATGAACTATATATAGCCCTTTGTGGTTACTATGAAAAAAAATAGTTCTCCAGCTCTCACCTTAGGGATTATGAGATTATTTGTAAAGTAATTTGATCTCAATTTTTATAAATAACTGTTTACTAACTTTAAATAATACATATTCATTGCAGAGAATTTGGAAAGCAGGGTTTTGGCAACACATCAGGCTGAGTAGACATGGAGATATTCCTCCTGTTACAACGACATACAAATGGTGGATAAAAGAGAACAAAACAACTTTGAAAAATGCATAGCTAAGCTCCTGCTAATGGTGAGCTAGGAGATTCTGATCAATATTCTTGTTGAGAACTATAAAAGCTGCACAAAATAGCAAAATCAAAACAGAAACGTCAACTTAAGGCTGCAGATTGCTGAGAAGATAAAGAATTTCTGGGCCGTGATCTGGGAAGGATGAAACCCTGGTAAGCACCCTTTGTTTGGGATTGGGCCTTTGAGGACTGTGAGATGGAAGTGAGTGCTGGCAGCAGACAGGCTCTCATTAGGACTAAGCTCAGCTCCAAATCATGTCAGTGCTTATGCCTGTCTGAAGGGATTCTGGATTGATATTAATTCTAAGGAGCTGGCAGAAGCAAACAAGTCCTCTCTAGAGGAATGTAAGAACCCTTTAGACCCCAAAAGATTTCTATAAACAATTTTACAAAGACAGCCATTGGCACCCAACAGTAACAAGCAGGCCAGGAGGGAGACACAGCAACATGAATAAAACACCACAGAAACAATAGACAGTGGAAACAGACTCAGAGGTTTCCTTACTGGTGTTATCAGAGATGGCTTTAAAATATCTATGCTTGTTATGTCCAAGGAGAAAAAAGAGCAAGATGGAGAAAATCTGCAGAGAACTTCAAACCGTGAAATAGAAAAAAAAAAAAAATTAAATTCTACCTCCATGGGTGGGTTTAACAGTGAACTAGACGCAACTGAAGAGAAAATTAGAGACTTACAAGAAAGTCGGAGAATAAGATTGAATAGACACAGATAAGACTTTGTCTGACACATTGTAGGTGAGGCCATGCCACGTACAGTCAAGGTTGTGCCCTGGAAGTGTCATTTGCACAGACTGTGACAAAATAACCTCTGGAGTCATGCAGCACCGTGGTCGTGGTCATAGGCATGTAGTTAATGACAGCAGAAAATCACTTCTGCCCTCTCTTTCACAATTTACAGATCTGCTCATTTTTCATAATGCTAAAACTGCCTCTTAGGCTCTCTTCTTTTCCAAAACTGGAAGTTAGAATATGTAGAGATTATACTGCTCTCAGATATTCTTTGTTTATCCGTTTAAAAAACTTCTTAGGGCCAACGTGTGAGCTGGAGAAGGATTTTTTTTTTTTTAATTGAATGACTTTGTGTATTTATATGCACAACCAAGCCAAGGGACCCTAGTGCTCAAACATCCTACAATGTGAGTGTAAGAAGCAGTGTGTCTCCCTCCAAAGAAAGCAAAGAGTGGCTGTCAATTAATGCAGACAGAAAATCTTAATTTTTTTCTACCTCTCCATCATAGAGGCCCTTTTCTCACTGTATTGAATCCTGATTTTTATGAGTTTTTGTCTCCCTTTCCTTATCTCTGTTTTTATGAATGTGAATAAAGAGCAGTGCAAAGTTAACAAACTCACCAACATTCATTCATTCAACAAATAGTTTTGAGCATTTCCTACCTGGGAGCCAGGCACTGTTCCACATATCAGGAAATACACTGAGAAACAGATCAGACAAGTCCCTGGCCTCATGGAGCTTCCATTTATGTGAAGGAGGTGGATGCTACCCAAGGAAAACACCAAACACGTAATATAACATCAGGGAAGGATACATATTGTTTTAGAGGTGTCCCAAGCTGTCTCTCCCTTACTAAGAGTCCTCTTTTTACCGTGAACCGGAATAAGCTATTCTAAACGGACTCTGTAAACTCAAAAACAGGAAAAAGAAATTTCATTTCAGTTTCAGTTTATTGATTTTACCTAGCCCCCTGTCAGATTTCTCTGGCTTTTAAAAAATATAATTATGCAGCTGATGCAGCTGGCAGTGAACGCAAAACAACTACTGTTTGAAGGAATCTGAAAAATGCTCTTTGTGGAAGTGTGAGGGACTAACTAATATTTCCAGTAGCTTCCAAGGGAGTAGAATGTGTTAGGGAAGATGCCAGGAGGGATGGATGGGGAGCTATTCTAGGAGCTTCACATGGAGCTGACTCTGTTCTTTGAATTCTTCCCCATAGATTACGACACAATTAAAAATTCTGTTTCCATCCTCATGTAACTTGTAAGAGGCCTGAGGGGACTTTTCTACAGGGCACTTTGAACATGCATGGCAAGATAATTTATTGAAACATTAAAATTGCACATAAAATCTTTCCATGTTTTTTTTGTGCCCAATTTGATTTCAGGAAGGTAGTTGGGCTAGCAAGGCAGAAGCTGCCCAAGTGTATGGCTCTCAGGGTGTCTTTTGTAAAAGTCTCAGCTCACTGACGTGATAGCACAGAGTGAATGGGAGGCTGAGGGGCATGGAGTAGTTGGGAGAGGGAGGAGAGTTCTAGACACTGGGAAGGGGTGGGCCCTGTCTCTGGGCAGTGCCCTGGCATAGGTGGCAGCACTTCATAGTGCAATGGCAGCACCCAGGTAGGCCAAACCCTGTGAGAGTGCTCTGACCCCTGCCACTGGGCTTGTGCCCAAGCAGGAAATGGAAGCTGCAGGACCAGCCCTTCTACAGGCACCACAGGCTTGGGTAATGGCTGTGTTAAGGCCCTTCTCCAATGCCTGGGTCATTTGTCAGACCCTGGCAATCATTGCACAACACTATGGGGGTACCCTAAGAATAATGGACTTAAATTTCGTACCTACTGGGGAAGCAAGAAGATCTAAAATGGAATTATTTTATTTAATATCATAAAAAATATACTTTTTGAACTACTGATTTTATGCATGAATTCTTATTTGCATATTCATATCATTCACTCATCCATTCACTCAGGATAGAGTTATTCTATAATGGCTACATACTAGCCCCTACAACAGATGTCCTTGATTCAGAAATGACTAAGAGAAGGTTTCTTATTGTAAGTGAGAAACAGCCAAATTAACAAGTGTATCAGTTATCTAATGCTGGGTAATAAAGGACACCAAAATATAGTGGTTTTAAACAATAACCATTTAGAGATCACAGTTTTGGAGGTTGATATTTTGGGGTTCTTTAGGCCTGTGTCGTGCTCAGCTGCTATCAGCTGGACTTGCTCCTGTGTCTGCAGTCAGTTGCCAGGGCAGCTGGGGATAGGTCAGCTAGGAATTGGCTGTTCAAAAAATAACTCAGCTCCAACCACTGGATCCTGTTCCTACATGTTTTCTCATCAACAAAAGGGCTGCCCTGGGCTTGATTTTCCAGGTTTGAAGAACAGCAGAGGCGATCTCAATGGACAAATTAATTTGTAATCTCTGCTTGCATAAGACTTACTATACTGTCCCAGTAAACAAAGCAATCACAAGGCCGGCCACAACTCAGGAGGGAGAAAAAGACTCCAGTTCTTGAAAAGAGTTGAACAGGGATATTAGAAGGAAGAGGATACAAGACAAGAAGACCGTGTGGCCATTCTCGCAAACAATCACAAGAAGTGAATGAAATCAAAGATGTTCTCAGATACAGCAAAGTGTCATTTTAGTACAAGGGAGTACAGAGTAGCAGGTAGAAAATTTTACCTGGAGTAGGTTCAAGAAGGGCTTCCACCAGGAAGCGATGCTTGGCCCAGATTTGGAAATGCAAGTGGATGAGAGGAGAGGAAATGGCCTGGTGCATTCAGGAAGTGCCAAGGGTTCTCCTGACAGTGCAGAGCAAGGTGAGGGGTGCTGTGGGAGGGAAGAGCCCAAGGAGAAGGAGAGGCCACTGGGGCATTTCTCTGCATTTCTGTCTAAGCCCAGATCTTCCCTGTTCTATCATGATTCCAACCACTTGTCCCTCTCCTGCCCTTTGGAGTCACACGAATCACGCCCCTCTCTTCCCTGGAGAGAGCATACATTTTCCTCTATGTATTCAGCTTCTCCCTCCCACCACCTCACCATTATAAACCCTTTCTCAAAGGGTTCCCACAATTTGCTGCTTCCTGTTCTAAATGGCCTCCGAAACAGAAGCAGAGTCTGACTCAAGCAGAGCTCAGTGGACTTTCCCCAAGTGTCTTCCTAACTCCTAAGACAGGTTGAGAACAGGGGTGCTGAGCTCCAGTGCTTTCTTTTGAGGCTGTGGTGCCTTCAATGTCCCAGTGGCCCCAAGGAAAAGCATGGGAGTGCTTATTGGAGCTTCACAGTGACCCTTTTTGGGGTTCAGGGATGGGGATGGGGAGGTGGAGGAACAGTGGCCCTGGGTCCATCCTTAAGGGACAGAAACTCAGGTAGCTGATCACACAGTCCCTTTCTGCACCAGTGCCCATAAGGGTAGGTCTTGTGTGGATTGCTATTCATTCACTTATTCAACAAATGCACACTGATACCTGCTCTGTGTTAGGCATTGCCCTACTGTCTGGGACTAAGGCATGAAGCAGACCTGGTCTCTGCCCCAAAGTTCATTCCAGTCCTTTAAGAGGAAGGGACAGGTTTGTAAAGGAGCCTCCCCACTGTGACGTCATGACCACTTACTTATCAGGCTCTGAATCCATAGGGCAGGGACATCACCACATCTGGGCACCGTCAGTAAGCTGTGACCTTCAGGGTTAACAACGGTGAGTGTTCTCATGGATGCGTCCTGTAGCAGTCACTGTCTTAGATGCTTTCCATGGGTCCACTGATGCAGCCTCTTACAACCCTGCAAGGTGGGTGGAGTCCTCCCCATTGTATGGTGTGGGGAGGTAGCAGGGAGAGGACTCTTAGGGGTCTCAGACTTCCTGGGCATCAGGGTGCTGATGGGACGCAGGCAGGGGCCGGTGCAGGCAACTTTGCTCCACCTGCCAGCTTCTCTGAGGGAAGGAGGGACAGTGTTCTGGTCACAGGGAACAGTCTGTGTGGAGACTCAAAAACAGAGACCTCAGAGGGTTCAGTGGGACATTGTGTGACCAGGGTGGGAGGGAAGAGTTTTGATCAGAGGCAGAGGGAGTTTGGGGGAAGCCACACCCCACCACAGTCTGTCACCGTTCCCTGAAGCATCTTTCTCTCTGAGGGAAGGAAACTCCATGGGAGCAAAGAAAGGTTCAAGTCCATTTACATAAATAATTATCATAAAATTTCCCACCCACTTTTCCCTCTTGCCATCACCAGTTGCCAGGTGTGCCTGTCGCTGTGGCCCACTCCACTGGACTAGGTCCGCAATGAGGTCATGTAGGGCTCTGGAAGCCTGGCACTCACTCAGCTCCCAGCAGCTCTCAGAGAGTGGGGGTCCCACATCTCCTGCAGGCCAGGCCCTAGCTACTGAATTACAGAGACCTAGGACCAAAGCAGAGTCCCAGTGCCAGAGAGGCTGGGGCACACCTACAACTGAAAGGAGGCTTAGAAATCCTTCAGAGACTACCCAATGGGTTCTCCTCCACCTGGACAGGATGAACCAGTGACACAGAAAGAAGAGGCCTTCCTCTGATAGGTAGCGGATGAAGCTGCCTCTCAGGAATCAGAGCTGGGCCACAGGGCTCTGATGTCCCCTGGACACCTCATCGGAAGAGGAAGCATGAAGGGTTTGGAGTGTGAGATGAGGCTGGCTGAGGTTTCCCTGAGAAAGTTCTCACTACTGTCTAGCGGACAATTAGCAAAAAAGTGTAATGGGAAGGGATAAGTGAAGGAGTAAGTGAATGGGAGAACTAAAGAATTCTCCTGTGAGTCGGAGGGGCTTTCCTGAATAGACGACTGACTCAAGTGTTTCAACCTGGTCCTTATGTCCATGGAAAGGAAGTGGGCAAGTGGGACACAAGGTGTGACCAGAACAGGGCGGGAAGAACAGAACACTGACTCCCGACACTGACAGGGTGAGCTCTGCAGCCACCCCCAGCCTGGGTGAAGAGGAGGGCTGGGCAGACCCCAGTCCCCATGCTCCAGGGCCTTCCCTTCTCCTCTGTTTCCTGCCCACCTCTTCCTAGGGCTTCACAACCCCTCACAGTCAAGCCTCACTTTAGAATTGGATTTTAAATTCCTGCTCTAATAACTGAGCTTCTGCTATTTTCCTAGTTCTGCACCCTTTCCCAGCCCAGTGTCTGCACCTCACACCTTCTCTGGCCAGCACCTGGGCTGCCCTCCCCTGGCACAGCCCTGAATCCTGTTCTCTCCCTGATCCTCTCGCCCCTCCCAAGAGCTTCCTCCTCTCCACCTTGCGTCTCTCCCTAGAGTTTTACCCAATCCCATACACCTGCCCTCATCTCTTTGTTGATCCTGAACCTCCAATCTACTGTCATACCTGGAAACTCGCACAGACCCTTAGGCTGATATATCCAGACATATCCAGCTCCCAGGTTCACTCAGTGGAGGTTTTCATGTCTGGACTATCAGAGAAACGTGACATCTGTTTTCTGCCTTCTCCCTGATGGAGCTCATTTAACAAGGTATTAAGGGAATTTGTGTTCAGAGAAAAGCCTTTTTAACCTATTGTTGCTTGGTTAGGAAGGGCACAAGGAAGATTTATATGTGGAAGAAACTTAGAGTATATTCTGTAAGTACAATCCTTCTATGAATGCCTTTTCTAAAGAGTTTGAAGTGAGGTGAGCAATTCTCTTATTTGAATAGTAATACTCTACATTTACTAAGAAAACCACTTTCATAGGCATATCTCAGAGAATCACACACTACTGCCAAGATTTAGGGAAACAAAGTGATTTCTGTGTTCCAAAGGAACTATGTGTTTGGCACTCAACAAATACATGCTGCAATAAAGAAAACAGGGATGGACGTCAGCACTCATATCTCCACAGAAACATCAATACAAACAACTATTCATTCATGTTAATATTTTCATAAGAGCAAAGGAAATCAGGTGAGACGTTATAGTAACCAGTTATAGTATTTCTGTAGTACAGAAGTAAAAGCCCATTGAAGAGTATGGAAAAGACAACGCTACGTTAACCATGTCACCCATACTCCAACCACAAGCAGCATAGTGTGTGAGAGATCTTCTCCACATGGGGAAAGGAGAGGGAAGTGGGCACCAGACTTTGCCTTTTACCCAGACACTGAGGCTGCCCCACTGAAACTCAGCACCAGGTAGGGCCCCACGACCCCAGACTTCAGGCTGATTATTACAGTCTGTGCCTTTAGGCTTGCCCCAGATCCAGGCTATACGCCACAGCCCCTCAGGCTCTAGACAGCCCCCAGAATCAGGCTGGCCCCCATGGCCCCAGTCTTCAGCCTGCCTCAGTACCAGGCTGACTTCCACCGCTCCAATCACCATGCTTGTACCCATGAACAGATACTTCAGGCCTTCCCAGCGCCAAGCTGTCCCGTGTAGCCTCACACCTCAGCTGAATTGGAGTTCAGGCCTGTCCCAGTGGGGTCCAATGCTGGATTGGCTCCCAGGGACCCAGGATCCATGATTACACCTGTGTACTAAGGTTCCAAGCTGGTTTCCAAAGTCACAGGACAGAGGCTAGCCCCTGCAGATCTAGCCTCTAAGCCTGCACCTGCACATTCAGCCTCCAGGCTCATCCCATGGGACACAGACCTGAGGTTGGTCCCCACATCCCCATGCTCCAGGCCAGGCCCAGAGGCTTTAGGCACCAGACCAACCTCTGAGGACCCAGGTTCCATTCTGGCCCCAGGACCAGGCCAGCTTCAGACTACTATTGACCTGGGGCTTTGGCCCACCCCAAAAGACCATCATGCAAGGCTGGACCTCTGTGGACTAAGACTCCAAAACCAACCCTGCAAAGCAATGCTCCAGGCCAGCTCCCATGTACTCAGGCTCCAGCCCCATCTCAGTGGACTCAGACTCATTCCAGTACCTGGTTAGTCATTGTGGACTTAGACTCAAGGATGACCTCAGCATTAGGTCAGCCCCTGCAGTCCCAGACTTTAGACTCGCCCCTTCAGATACAAGCTCCAGGCCTGTCCTTGTGGACTCAGGCTCTAGGTCCATCCTGGAAGACCTTTAACAGGTCCACTCCAGTGGATCCAGGCTTCAGGCCGAACTCTGTGGACCTAGGCACTAGGCCAGCCTGCCTTAGGACTCCAGCAACAAGCCTTCTCTTGCCAAAGAGTCTGCCCAAAATCTCTGGAAGGGCTGACTAGTAAAGGACTTTCCCAGAAAAAAGCCAGTCTGCAAAGATTAGAATAAATCTTCATTTCTTCAAGTGCACAGACATCAACATAAGGCTGCAAGAAACGTGAAAAACCAAGTAGGCATACCACCACTAAAAGAACTCAATAATCTCCCAGAAACTGACCGCAAAGAAATGGAAATATACAAACTGCCTGACAAAGAATGATAAATAATTGTATTAAGGAAGCTCAGCAAACTTCAAGAAAACACAGATAATTAATGAAATCAGAAAAACAATAAGTGACCCAATCAAAAGATTTAACAGAGAAATTATTTTAAAAATCAAATGAAAATTCTGGAGCTGAAAAATACAATGAATGAAGTGAAAAGTGCAATAGAGAAGACAAATAACAGAAGTGATCAAGCAGAAGAAAAAAATCTGTGAACTTGAACATACGTTATTTGAAAATATACAGTGATAGGAGAAAAATGAATGAAAGCATATGAGATTTATGAAACAGTATTGAAAGAGCAAATTTTTGAGTTTTAGGAGTTAATAAAGGAGAATAAGAAGGCAAAGAGGTAGGAAGTTTATTTAAAGAAATAATAGCGGAAAACTTTCCAAATTTGGAAAAAGACATAAATATTTGGTACAAGAAGGTCAAAGGTCTTCAATCAGATTCAGTCCAAACGAGGTTACACTAAGACATTATAATTAAACTGTAAGTCAAGGACAAAGAGAGGATCCTGAAAACAGCAAGAAAAAAGAAGCAAATAACATATAAAGGAGTTCTGTTAAGGCTAGCAGCAGATTTCTCAGGACGATTAAGTGGAATTTATACCAAGGATTCAAGAATGGTTTAACATGTGCAAACCTAATAATGTGACACACCACATTAAAAGAATAAAGAACAAATGCCATATTTTCATCTCAATAAATGTAGGGAAAGCATTTGACAAAATTTAACATCCTTTTATGACAGAATTTCTCAATAGATTAGGTACAGAAGGAACATATTTCAATACCACAAAAGGCATAAACCTAACATCATATTCAACCAGGAAAGCATGAAAGTTTTTCCTCTCAGATGAGGAGCAAGACAATGATGCTCATTCTCTGCCACTTTTATCCAACATAGTGCTAGAAGTCCTACTCACAGCAATTAGGCAAGAAAAAGACATAAAAGCCATCCAAATTTGAAAGGAAGAAGTTAAATTATTCCTGTTTGCAGATGACATAATCTTATATATAGAAAAATCTAGACTCCACCAAAAAACTGGTAGAACTAATAAATAAATTCAGTAAAGTTGCAGGATACAAAAGCAACGTACGAAAATCAGTAGTACTTCTATACACTAACAATGAACCAACTAAAAAAGAAATTAAGAAAATAATTCTGGCCAGGTGTGGTGGCTCACGCCTGTAATCCCAGCACTTTGGGAGTCTGAGGCAGGCAGATCACCTGAGGTCAGGAGTTTGAGACTAACCTGGCTAACATGGTCTCTACTAAAAAGTACTAAACCCCATCTCTACTAAAAAACACAAAAATTAGCCAGGCATGGTGGCTCATGCCTATAATCCCAGTTACTTGGGAGACTGAGGGAACCCAGGAGGCAGAGGTTGCAGTGAACCGAGATTATGCCACTGTACTCCAGCCTGGGGAACAGAGTGAGACTCATTCTCAAAAAACAAATCCACTTTCAATAGCATCAAAAATACTTAGGAATAAATTTAACAAAGGAGGAGATGGAAAACTGAAAACTAAAAACATTGATGAAATAAATTGAAGGTGATGCAAATAAATGGAAAGATATTCTATGTTCATGGACTGGAATAATTAATATTGTTTAAATGTCCATACTACCCAGTACAAATTCAGTGCAATCTCTATCAAAATTCCAAAAGCACTCTTCACAGAAAAATTAAAAACATCCTAAATTTTATGTAGAATTACAAAAGACTCTGAAAAGCCAAAGTAATCTTGAGTAAGAAGAATAAAGCTGGAAGGATCACACTACTGGATTTCAAAATATATTTCATATCTATAGAAATCAAAACAGCATGATACTGGCATAAAAATAGACACATTGACCAGTAAAATATAAAGCCAAGAAATAAAAATGAAGCATTTTACAAGAATCAATTAAAAATATATTAATGACTTAAGTATAAGACCTGAAACTGTAAAACTATTAGAAGAAAACATAGGGGAAAATCTCCATGCCGTTGGTCTGGGTAGTGATTTCTTGGATATGACCTCAAAGGCATAGGCAATGAAAGCAAAAAGAGAAAAGTAGGATTGCATCAAACTAAAAGCATGTGTGTGCACAGTCAAGCAAGCAATCAACAGAGTGTTTGGGAATGAGAGTAAGAGGAGTTTAAAAAAAAAGTAAAAAAAAGAGCAAAGAGACAACCCACAGATTAGGAGAAAGAAATGGATAAAGGGCTAATATCCAAAATATACAAGAAACTCAAACAATTCAATAAAAAAACCCCTATTTAAAAATGAGCAAAAGACCTGAATAAACATTTCTGATAAGATGACATTATAAAATGACCAAAGGGTATATGAAAAAATGCTCAACATCTCTAATCATCAGAGAAATGCAAATCAAAACCCAATGAGCTATCACCTCACATTTGTTCGACTGGCTATTATTAAAAAGATGAAAATAACAAGGGTTGGTGTGGATGGGAAGAAAAGAGAACCCTTGTGAATTGTATCTTTTTTATTCTTACTTAACAATCAAACACATATATAAATAGACACATCTCATTTATGCATACATAGTACATATACATATATTCAAATAATTTCAGGTTTTATTATTGTTTTCACCCAGATTTACTCATTTTATATACTCTGCATCTTGATTTTATCCTTCAATAATACATATTTTATGGGGATTCTCTTACTCAACTTCTGTACCCCTGTTTATTTCTAATGACTACCAACTTTTATTACATGATGTAGCTGTACTGTAGATTATTCCATTATTCTATTAGTATGATCATCAAAGGGCACTCATTTTATTTTTCCTTTTTTGGGTCACATTAACAATACAACAGTAAACATGCTTGTGTGTATTAGAGTATTTATTTCTGTGAGATTGTTTCCCAGCAGTGAGGTTTTCAGTTAAAAGAGTTTTTTAAAATTTTAGAGCTATTTCAAGTTGCTCACCCTAAAAGGCTGTAATAATGCATATTTCTATTTCTAAGGATATCCTTTTCCTCACAATCCAGCCAACAATAGGTGTAATTAATTTTTAAATTTTGGCAATTTCATGGATACCGTTGCTGGATATTTTCATGACTACTGTGTTTGAATAATTTTGATTATGCTTCTTGGGCATTTGGATTTGCTTTGAATTGTCTGCTTAAATTCCTTGCTCATTTTTCAAGTGCTTAATGTTTGTCTTCTTCATATAAAATACAAATGATTATTAATCCTTTGCCATCTCCATTACAAACAATTTGCCAAATCTATTGTGTATATCACATTTTACAAGCTTTTTTCATTTGCTCTTCAACAGTTTAAATGTTTTATAGATAATTCTGTTTTCTCATAGTTTCTGGATTTTCTCTTATAAAAGTTACAGATTTTTAAGTCATTTGGTACAAAAAAATTGCTGAGTAAAAGGGACAATCTATATCTCTTACTCCTATTTCCATTTTTGAGTGCTTGGTTGTAGTTTAGAGGGAATTCATTTATTTGGTATATTTATCTTGTATCTAGCCACATTACTCAAATTTTCCTTTTAGTTTTCTAAGTATGCCATTACATAATCATTAAACTTTTCAAAAAAACTCTTAATGCTTACACTTGATATGCAAATGTTCTAGCTTATTAATTCATGAAGATTATGTTGAGAGATAAACATAATCACATGTTTATCTAGTTGCAAATGTTATTTTAAAATGTTGAATACCTTGCAATTGACCCCATATCTCCTAAGTTTTGGGCTAATCTGTTATGTACCAATAGGTAACTAATTTATCTACTTATCTATTAACTAATGCACCAGTAGATAATACTAACCTTGCCAAACATGGTTAGCCTCATAGTACAAATTGGGGAGCATTTTGTTTGTTTGTTTGTGCCCTCGGATTGTATGTCCGGAGTAGAAGGCAAAGCCACAGAGGCCACACCGCAGCGTGGACCACTGTCTCCAGACTGCCTGCACGGTCCTCTGAGGGCACCTCCCAGGGTGCTCACCCATCATTGGGGACACTATGACTGGACAGCACTGATCTTGAGGCTCCCAGAGCTGCTGCATGTCCAAGGGGACAGTGTGAAGATGGGCCTGGTCATCTGCTTGCTGCAATTCTTGCTGTAAGTGGCTCATTTAGCCAAGATGGACTTTTTTGAGTGTTTTATGATCAGCCTAGCATTCTGGGAATGGCCACTCCAGGGAGAACAGGTTCAGGAAGCTCGTACCACCAGCTGTTTTTGCCAGTGCCTGTCCAGGACAGCTCTTCCCAGCACTGTGAGCCACAGTTATCCTTTCACCTATCCTTTCCAGTGACACACTACCTTAGATCTTGCTTCTGATCCATTGCCTGGTTTTCTTGACCCCATGTTATTTCTTCAGGTGGAATCCATGGGTTCTCCTTTGTCCCCACTCTCACATGACTGCTCTGGATGCTCAGCCTGGAAGAGGCCCATGGAAGATGTTAGAAACTGGCCTATGTGCCAATAACTGTCCAGGACCTTGGAGCTGGGGGTTCTGTGGACCTGCACTTCTTAGGAGACTGCAGGGAATTCTGATGCTGCTAAAGTGGGAGATGCCCTAATTTTCAGGAGTGCTTGTGAGCAGGTCTTCCATGGTGCTCCCCTACTGTGCATAGTCCATGGGGGACTTAGGAGGAAGGTGGAACTAAACTGTGAGGATTCCTGCAGCAAAGCCTGGTCTGGCCTAAGGAGTTTCAGTTTCTTCCACTGTCATCTCCAGGTGTCAACAGACCATCAGAGGAAAGAGGAACTTGTCAAAATAAGTTCAAAACAGACTCTCCAGATTTGACATATGGGTTATGCAGTGACAAAGGGAATTTCAACGTTAGCGGTAAATGCCTGTTTGGAGGCTTAGTTGTTTCAGGGCCCTAAGCAAAGCCCTAAACAAGACTTCTAGGAAGTGAAAGTGAAATTTGCTTCCTTTTTATCTGCCAGCCTCCTTGGCCTCCAGCTTTCTCACGAAACACCTCCCAATACTGTGTATGCTCCTTTTAGTTGCTTGGGATAAAGATTCCCAGGAATACCATTTTCTTCCCCTGCTGAGGACTTTCTCCAACGCTGGATGAGTGGAGAGTGGGAAAAGTCCTGCAGGGTCTGAGCTACCGGACTGCACATTCAACACACAAGAGTATCAGAGTCTCTTCAGTTTCCCAGCAGTTGGGGATAACTCTGGTGACTATGAGCCCTTGAGGGCTCTGAAACTTCTGGAAGCCAAAGACGTCCCCATCACAGCCCTCCTCTTGGATGTCTCCACATCAGGACCTCAGGATGAGTGTTGTGGCCCTTCTGTCCTTCTTAGCAGGTTCTCTGTTATGAATATGTAATAGGCACTATGGGGTTGTGCCCTATGCCACATCTCCAATGGTCAAAGAGCTATGTAAACCACACCTTTATTACTGGAAGCCATCGAGAACACAGTGCCAGAGGAATGCTGGGGAGGAGGGTGAGTGGATAAGGTAGAAAGGCAAGGTGTGAATGCAACCAGGGACCAGTGTGACTTGAACCTGCAAAGTTGGCCCAAGGGGAAGCTCCTTAAACTTGTGGGTCCTGGCCCATTTCTCATTCCAAGGGAGAAAGTCTTTGTCTACAACTTATTTGACTGGGTTGAAAGTGCCATTTGACTCATGATACAAGGGAGCCTCCAAAGCCTCTCAGGTGGACGATGGGTCGAGAAGGCCTTGCCAGTCCACACCCCATACTTGCTGCAGGATGGAGTATCAGGGATTTCAGCTCCCTGGCTGATCTTAGGACTTGGATTTCACTGCACATGAAAGGTGCTCCACTTGCAAACATCTCCTGGGTTTGTCTTCTCACAGCTGGCTGCCAGTTCCTGATTTTATTATCTAATTGAGAAACTGGACAAGAAGTGGAGTTTGGGGGCAATGGGGCCTGACTTCTCGGCATCAGTCCCTGCTTCTTATGGAGAGTTAAAAAGAAGGCAGAATTTTCTGTATCCTTTTTCATGTGTGTCATGAAATCATCACAAAAGCTGTCTCAGATAAGGAGCTGATGGGAATTGCTTTGCTTTTCAATTCAACTTTGTCCTTGAGGTACTCTGCTGATGAAAATACACTCCACTCAAGGAAGCATTCTAATTCTCATCAAGACTATGCCGTTTGACTATATAAAGCACTAATCTTGTCCTTAAGTGGCAGGTTACCCTTCTGAGAAGGCCCATGGGAAGTTTATTCACAAATCTTGTAATGCTGCTATGGCTTAGATGTTCCTGAGAGGCCTCTCTGGAAATGGCCTTTAGAGTTGGCTTATGGGCTGCATGGTATTCAGCTTCAATTTTTTTTTTTTGAAAGCACTCTCATTTGGGGCCTAAAATGTTATTCTTTAGTTTATTTGCCTAAATTCACACATCTCTCAGATATTTTCCAAAATCAATTCCATTCTCTAATAACGAGTTGCCATTGAGAGCGTATTCCAAAATATTGCCCATAGGCTAGAAAAGCTTCCCAAAGGGCAGAGAGCACAGTGCTGTCCAGGGCTTTGTTGGCATCAGCATGGAGCTTTCCAGCACAACTACTTAGGTACCAATACTTACCTGGAGAGATGAAGTAGTTGGATGTCCACAAATAGTCTGTCGCCTGACAGGCATAGTCCATGGCCATTGAAACTTGAAGTGTTCTTTACTTACTGAGTATAAGCCTTGGAATTTAAGGCTTTGTATTACAAAGTGAATCCAAGAAAAAATTGTGTTTGTGTGTGAGTTCAGCATGTGCATGTGAGATCAAAGTGCTGTTATGGAAGAGGTCCTGAAAGCATCAGGATAGGGAAGAACAGAGAACTGAGAGAAAGAGTCCTGGAGGAAGGGCTTTATGGTAGAAAATGGGCCTGGGACACCAAGAAGGGGACAGGGCAACATGAAGAGGCAATAGAGGTCTGTGGGGGCAGAGGACCATGAAGGGAAAGAGGCAGGGAAGCGAACCTCAAACCAGAGATGCACCAAAAACTGAGGTTGAGTGGTAAACAAAAATGAGATCATTTGGTGGATTTTCCACATAGAGCTAGAAACAGTTGGAGGAAAGCGAGCTAAGGAGAGAATGCAAAGTGAGTGACCTGGAGCCAGGATGGGAGGGGTCTCCTTAAGACCATCGCCTGCCACAGCAGCACTTGGATCCTTAGATGGGGATGTTAAAACTCCTGGAGTCTGCCTAAGGACCAGGATCTTCTTCTTCCACCTAATATAAAGAGTCATGATTAACTTTTCACATTGCACTTTGATTAGAAACCTGACCATCATGTCGGTCTCTTTACTCACACCCTGAATGTTGTAGCTGTCATGTATATTCATCTACATACACTGAAAACCCCACTTCACAATGTTATCATCTTTGCTTTCAACCATAATTCATACCTTTAGAAACTTAGAAGAATGTAAATCTATTCTATTCACCCCAGTAGTTACAATTTCTATGTCTCTTTAATTCTCAGTTTCCCCAGTCATCGTTTCCCTTCTGCCTGAATAATTTCCTTCAGCACTCTGAAAGAGTAAGTCTGGTGGTGATGGATTCTCTTCATTATTTTTCGTCTGAGAATATAATTTTCTGATTATTTCTGTGGGATATTTTGTCGAGGCATAGAATT
>NW_012102632.1:2229607-2231648 GCF_000951045.1 Mandrillus leucophaeus | reverse complement strand
GAATAATTAATATTGTTTAAATGTCCATACTACCCAGTACAAATTCAGTGCAATCTCTATCAAAATTCCAAAAGCACTCTTCACAGAAAAATTAAAAACATCCTAAATTTTATGTAGAATTACAAAAGACTCTGAAAAGCCAAAGTAATCTTGAGTAAGAAGAATAAAGCTGGAAGGATCACACTACTGGATTTCAAAATATATTTCATATCTATAGAAATCAAAACAGCATGATACTGGCATAAAAATAGACACATTGACCAATAAAATATAAAGCCAAGAAATAAGCCCACACATCTATGGTCAATTGATTTTCAACAAAGTTGCCAAGAATGCCCAATAAGAAAAGGGTCGTCTATTCAATAAATTATGTTGGGAAACCTGGATATCCAAATAAAGAATAAAAATGAAGCATTTTACAAGAATCAATTAAAAATATATTAATGACTTAAGTATAAGACCTGAAACTGTAAAACTATTAGAAGAAAACATAGGGGAAAATCTCCATGCCGTTGGTCTGGGTAGTGATTTCTTGGATATGACCTCAAAGGCATAGGCAATGAAAGCAAAAAGAGAAAAGTAGGATTGCATCAAACTAAAAGCATGTGTGTGCACAGTCAAGCAAGCAATCAACAGAGTGTTTGGGAATGAGAGTAAGAGGAGTTTAAAAAAAAAGTAAAAAAAAGAGCAAAGAGACAACCCACAGATTAGGAGAAAGAAATGGATAAAGGGCTAATATCCAAAATATACAAGAAACTCAAACAATTCAATAAAAAAACCCCTATTTAAAAATGAGCAAAAGACCTGAATAAACATTTCTGATAAGATGACATTATAAAATGACCAAAGGGTATATGAAAAAATGCTCAACATCTCTAATCATCAGAGAAATGCAAATCAAAACCCAATGAGCTATCACCTCACATTTGTTCGACTGGCTATTATTAAAAAGATGAAAATAACAAGGGTTGGTGTGGATGGGAAGAAAAGAGAACCCTTGTGAATTGTATCTTTTTTATTCTTACTTAACAATCAAATACATATATAAATAGACACATCTCATTTATGCATACATAGTACATATACATATATTCAAATAATTTCAGGTTTTATTATTGTTTTCACCCAGATTTACTCATTTTATATACTCTGCATCTTGATTTTATCCTTCAATAATACATATTTTATGGGGATTCTCTTACTCAACTTCTGTACCCCTGTTTATTTCTAATGACTACCAACTTTTATTACATGATGTAGCTGTACTGTAGATTATTCCATTATTCTATTAGTATGATCATCAAAGGGCACTCATTTTATTTTTCCTTTTTTGGGTCACATTAACAATACAACAGTAAACATGCTTGTGTGTATTAGAGTATTTATTTCTGTGAGATTGTTTCCCAGCAGTGAGGTTTTCAGTTAAAAGAGTTTTTTAAAATTTTAGAGCTATTTCAAGTTGCTCACCCTAAAAGGCTGTAATAATGCATATTTCTATTTCTAAGGATATCCTTTTCCTCACAATCCAGCCAACAATAGGTGTAATTAATTTTTAAATTTTGGCAATTTCATGGATACCGTTGCTGGATATTTTCATGACTACTGTGTTTGAATAATTTTGATTATGCTTCTTGGGCATTTGGATTTGCTTTGAATTGTCTGCTTAAATTCCTTGCTCATTTTTCAAGTGCTTAATGTTTGTCTTCTTCATATAAAATACAAATGATTATTAATCCTTTGCCATCTCCATTACAAACAATTTGCCAAATCTATTGTGTATATCACATTTTACAAGCTTTTTTCATTTGCTCTTCAACAGTTTAAATGTTTTATAGATAATTCTGTTTTCTCATAGTTTCTGGATTTTCTCTTATAAAAGTTACAGATTTTTAAGTCATTTGGTACAAAAAAATTGCTGAGTAAAAGGGACAATCTATATCTCTTACTCCTATTTCCATTTTTGAGTGCTTGGTTGTAGTTTAGAGGGAATTCATTTATTTGGTATATTTATCTTGTATCTAGCCACATTACTCAAATTTTC
>NW_012102632.1:2174677-2225287 GCF_000951045.1 Mandrillus leucophaeus | reverse complement strand
TTTCAGCATTTAAGAAACATGGTTGCGCTGCCTCTGGCAGCCATGGTTTCTAATGATAAATCTGCTGTCATTTGAATTGTTGTTTCCCTATGAGAAATGTATCCTGTTTCTCTGGGTTTTCTCATGGCATTTTTCTTTTATTTAGTATTGGATAGAAGGTTAGGATGTGTTTGGACATGGGTTTCTTTGAGTTTATTCTCTTTGGAAGTGGCTGAGCTTCTGAAATCTGTAAGCTTGTCTTTTACCAAACTTAGGAAATTTTCTTCAAAACATTTTTAAGTACCACTGCATTTTCTCCTCTCCTGTGGGACTCTATTGAATGAATGTTAGACTTTTTATACTGGTGCTTAGGCTCTTTAGGTCCTGTTCATTTTAAAAAATAATTTTTGCTTTCTGTTATTCAGAATGGACAATTTCTATTGAACTAGCTTCGAGTTCAGTGAATTTTTCCTATGTCATCTTCATTCTGCTATCATCATGTGAAGTGGAGGGAGAGAGTGGATTGATGCAGCTGCAAGTCAGGAAATGCCAAGGATTGCTGGAAGTCACCAGAAACTAGGAGAGAGGCAAGGAAGCAGTCTCCTCTAGAACCTTCGAAGGGAATATGGCTGTTCAACACTCAATTTTAGGTTCCTAGCCTATAGAACTGTGAGGGAATACATTTTTCTCGTTTTAAGCCACCAAGTTTATGGTAATTTGTATGGCAGCCCTAAGAAAACTGCATCGGTGTTTACCCATGTCTCCTGTTCTGGTCCCCAGGCATAATTTGGATAAATATCAGATAACACAACTGAGAAAATACTGGTTCTACTAAGAGTAAAGAGGACTCAACAGTTAAGGAGCTGCAGGACCTGGTTAATGTGGCCAGCAAGACAGGAGAGTATGCTTAGGAATGGATCCTGAACTCACTGATTTGGGAGAGGGCTGAATATAAAGTTGGGAATGGAAGATCTGTCACTACAGGAGAAATCTCTTGTAACACTGTGTTTGTGTCCCAGGCAAAGATTCTAGAAACAATCCTACTATGCTGCTTAGATTCTTGAGAGGGAAGGGACTACATTTCTTAAGTGGAGATGCTAGAACTGGTGTGGTTGACAGAGGAAGAGGAATTGAAAGTCTCAGTAAGCGAGTATGTGGAATGGATCTTGTCTATAAGATCATTTCTTTGGAGGTCCTGAAGGCACTCCTTTTACCAGAACAGTGAGGAATGCACAGGGGAGGGGAACACCAGTACCTCTGGAAAGCTCAGTGATATCTAACCGCTGCAGGCTGAGTTTTACATTAGGCAATGAGCAGCCCAGTAGCAGTGGGAATACTAGGATCCTAGATTAACAGAGACCAGGTAGAAGCATTTAAAAGTCAGAAGCAAACTTGGTATAAATACCAAAGTGGTCAATAAGGTTGACATATTTGTTACCTATTGTTGTATAACAAATTATCTCAAAACTTAGCATGTGGACTAAATTGAAAATATCTTTTTTTTAAAAAAAAATGCAACTAGACAAAGATACATAATATTCCATATGCTTGTGAAAGGGAATGAATATAATAGAAAATTTACATAATAGGACAAATTTTAAGACACAAAATTTTCTTTATAATGAAATATACTCGAATACTTATAAAACTAACATAAAAATTTTGACACAGTGGCTGGAGGCAAGACATATATACTAAAATCAAAGCCATCTCACTTATCTAGAAATAAGCTCCCCCAAATGGAAATGCAGATGGGGGATAAACCATTCTCTTCCTTTGTACTTTATTATATCAATTAGTATCAAAAACTATAAAATTTTTAAAAAAGGATTTAGAGCAGTATATAGGTAAGGTTCCTATATGAAGAAGCCTAATCTATTGAAGTAAATAAACCAACACTCGAGTCAATGCAAAATATATGTGACATTCCTGAATGGAGAGACTCCCCAAATGAATGTCATCTCTTTAAAAGAATATATAAATGTAATGCAATTTCCATTAAAACATTGGCATAGTTGTTGAATGATATGCAGTATTCTTAAGATCCAAAATATAATAAATACCAAAGAATAGACAAGAAAAACATGAAAAAGACTAGCAACAAGAGGCTTGCCTCATCAGATAGTAGAACAAATCAATATATTAGCATAGGATCTGGAAAAATTGATCTAAGGAACAAAATCAAGAGCTCAAAGAAGGTCCTAATAACCATAAATACAAAGGTGGAATATCAAGTCAAGAATATTGTAATTTATTTCATAAATTATGCTGACTCAACTGATTATTATTCTGGAAAAAATACCACTGTACCATATATATTTACAGAATTAAAGAAAAAACAAATTAACAATTTTAATAGAAAATTAGAAGGGAAATATAGGAATATACCTCGATAGGAAACCCAGAAACTATAAAAGACAGATGTAATTGACCATAAAACATTTAAGCAATTCAAGTGGAGAAAAAAAGCTTGGAAAACAATGTAATACACAAACAATAGAATTGGAAGATTATTTTATATGTAGATGACAACAACATAACTTTCTATTTCATATGAAACGGGCAAAATTGGGCACTTGAAAAATAAACAAATGAAGCTAATCACTGGGAGCAAATCCAAATGCCCAGTAAACATAATCGGCGCTGTTCAAAAAACTGGTAGTGAAGAAAATATCCATCAAAGTGTCAGTGAAACTAGCAAAATTAAAAATCAGTGACCCCTGATGCTAGCTGGGCTGCGGAGGAGACGGATACTGTCAGACATAGCTGGAAATGGGTATTATTATAAGGCTTTAAGGGAAGCAACTTGGCAATGGCTTTACAATTTTCAAGCATTCTTTGAGCGGGAAATCTTACTCCTTGGAATATTTCCCACAGAAATAAATGCTATCGTATACAAAAGGATGTTTAGTACTAGTTTTAAAATAATAGCAAGAGATAATAAAATGACTGCCCATTGATGGTGGAATAAGAAAATAATTCATAGCTTTGGGAGGCCAAGGCGGGCAGATCACGAGGTCAGGAGATCGAGAGCATCCTGGCTAACATGGTGAAACCCCGTCTTTACTAAAAAAATACAAAAAATTAGCCGGGCATGGTGGCAGGTGCCTGTAGTCCCAGCTAATCAGGAGGCTGAGGCAGCAGAATGGAGTGAACCCGGAGGAGGAGCTTGCAGTGAGCAGAGATGCGCCCACTGCATTCCAGCCTGAGGGACACAGCGGGACTCCGTCTCAAAGAAAGAAAAAAGAAAAGAAAAGAAAAGAAAAGAAAAGAATACATAGTACAGCCACATCATTCAATACTATTTGGTAGTCACTAGAGTGAAACAGAGCTACAGCAATTGAGCAACAGAAATCTCCTTGAACTAATAGTTAAGGAAAAAATCAAGATATAGATTAGTATATATAAAATGTGGCCATTTGGGTAAAAGTAACAAATACTTGAATATATTTGAATACCTATATGTATTTATGTGTGCATAAAAGAGTAGATACACGTTTGTGTGTGTGTATGATTGTTCAAGCAAGGATAATAAGACAGACTGCTTACCAGATTATTGGTATGAATTATGGTGATTCACTTGTGGGACGGGGACATAAAGTGGAGCGTTAGATATGTATTTTCATTCTGTAGTTATATGTAAGTGTATATAAGGTATACTATATTTTTGTTATAGATGAAATTAATTTATGTTAAACGACTTAAGTTAGAACAAAGAAACACAGTGTAAGCACTATATCTACTGACTTAACAGGAAAGCATGGTAGTCAATTGAAAAAATGTGCAGAGCAATGTGGGTAGAGTGTGACCTAGTTTCCAAAAGAGCAAAGCAAACAGCTGTACATGTGTGCCTGTGACTATATATATGTGTGTGTCTGAACAAAGAGAAATATATAGAAGGATACACAAGTGCTTTTTCACACTGGTACCTTCAAGGAGAGGTGCAATTTACATTTGAGGGACAGTTCTGATTATAACTTTGTCTTTATAAAGTTTTGTACTTTACGCATGTTTAAATAGGAATATAAGACTATTCTAAGTTTTAAAAAGTACAGATATATATTTTTAATTTTGGATATATTTTTTGAATAAGGATAAAAGTATCTTTAAAGTTGGATTTAAAGATTCGAGCCACGGAATGAATACACCTACAGACTGCACAAAGTCAGAGACGTCTTGCTTGCTTTTTAGAGACAATGACCTCTTCTGGCCTCTATACCTATAAATGACCAAAAGAACTATGTAAAGGTTAATGCATTATTTTGCAAACAACTCTGGAGTGTACCTGTCTACTTGGAAGGAAGAAGACTGGACACGATGTGCAACTCACTATGTAGCCACTAGAAGAATCTAGAAGATTCTCTGATGTGCCACTCCCACCTTCCTCTCCTGACTGCTGTAAAGGAAAACCCAACCTGGTGCATCCCAGGCTACTTTCCAGGACTGCATTTGGAGGACATTAACTGGAAAGATGCGGATTTTAAGGAAAAAGATTTTGGCCAAATCACTTTGGTCAGTTGGAAAACCCCAGCCTGTACTCACCCTGGAGATGCCAGATTTCTTCAACTTCGGTGGCTCTAAGAATCAGAAATTATCCTTCCTCATCATCAGGAGAATGCAAGCCTGGGCTTTTGGACTTGGATGTTGAAGGCTGCGTGGCCCTCTGCCCTGGGGTGGAGGCCTCTGAGAATGGAGAGTAGCGCACATGAACTCGCTGGCCCTGTGTCCTTGTCTGTGAGCCCAGGGAAACTTGTCCGGTCTCAGGGATCCTGGGGACTTCTCCATCCCTACTGTTCTCCCCCTTTTTTGAAATCCCATGACATCTTTCATCTTTCCCAACATCTATCATTGGCCTGCAAATATTTGGGAGAACCACTGTGGGAGACAGAGTTCCTGTGCACAGTGGTAAAAGTGGTGGCAGTGCCTTGTAACGAGCCACACTGTTTGAAAACATTATCACACATACTGGGATTTTTTGGTTTGTAATGGAAGATCTTCAAGATAATTTCTTTCCTGTATTGCAACATTTGTTTAATGCCAAATGAATTTGCTTCTTTGGGACTTGGAAACAATCTAATTTCTCCTGAACATACATAATATGTAATTCTCTGAGATGTGTTTATAAAAGTGATTTTTTTAAGCAAATTTAGTGTTAGTATTCAAACAGGAGAATTGCTCACCTCACTTCAACCTCTATATAGAGGAGGCATTTATAGGAAGAATTATGCCACCCCCAGCCCTCCTCCCCATCCAGGCTGGGGGTGGCTGCAGAACTCACCCTGTCAGTGTCGGGGGCCCGGGATCAGTGTGAGCTCCCTCCAGCTCCCACTTCCATACCTACTGCTGTCATTTCCTTAATTCCTCAAGTGACATATGAATTCTTTCTCATAAGAAATGAGGAACTGAAGGACGGGTCTCCCTACCCGCCCATTCTGGCTACGCCCTCTGTCCCATTGCCCACTTCTTCCTTTCCATGGACATAAGGACCCAGGCTTAAACACCTGAGTCAGTTGTCTGCCCCTATTCAGGAAAGCCCTTCAGACTCACAGGAGAAGTTTTTGGTTCTCCCATTCATTTATTCCTTCAGCTATTCCTTCCCATTACACACTTTTGTTAATTGTCCACTAGACAACAGTGAGAACTTCCTCAGGGAAACCTCAGCCAGCCTCATCCCACACTCCAAACCCTACATGTTCCCTCTTCTGACGAGGGGTCCAGGGGACATCAGAGCTCTGTGGCCCAGCTCTGATCCCTGAGAGGCAGCTTCATCCGCTACCTTTCGGAGGAAGGCCTCTTCCTTGTAGCTGGCTCATCCTGTCCAGGTGGAGAAGAACCCATTGGGTAGTCTCTGAAGGATTTCTAAGCCTCCTTTCAGTTGTAGGTGTGCCCCAGCCTCTCTGGGACTGGGACTCTGCTTCAGTGCTCGGTTTCCGTGACTCGGTAGCTAGGGCCTGTCCTGCAGGAGATGTGGGACCCCCACCCTCTGAGAGCTGCTGAGTGAGCACAAGCTTCCAGGGCCCTGAATGATGTCATTGCTGACCTAGTCCAGTGCCATGGGCCACAGCGACAGGCACACCTGGCAACTGGTGATGGGGGCTTGGGGCAAGGGGGGAAACGTGGGTGGGAAATTATATAATTTTTTACCAAAATGGACTTGAACCTTTCCTTGCTCCCACAGAGCTTCCATTTCTCAAGGAGAGAGATGCCGCAGGGAATGGTGACAGACTGTGGTGGGGTGTGACTTCCCCCAAGCCTCCCCCTGCCTCTGTTTGAAACTCTTCTCATTAGTCTTAGTCACTCAAGGTCCCCCTGAATCCCTTCAGGTCTCCACGCCTGAGTCTTCTCACAGCTGGTTCCTGGACTGGAAAATTGTCCTTGCCCTCCCTCAGAGAACCTGGGGTGTAGCAGAGCTGCCTGCACCGGCTGCTGCCTGTGTCCCAACCCCACCCCAGGCCAGGGGGTCTGGGACCCCTGAGTGTCCTCTCCCTGCTCCCTCCCCACATCTGTCCACCTCACAGGGTTGGTGGACCCACAGAAAACATCTAGACAGTGGCAGCCATAGGACATGGTCATACAAATGCTCACTGTTGTTAACCCTGCAGGTCACAGCTTGCTGAGGGTGCCCAGATGCGGTGATGTCCCTGCCCTATGGATTCAGAGCCTGATAAGCCCTTATCATGTCACTCAAGGGCCAGAGGGGAGGCTCCTTTACAAACCTGTCCCTTCCTCTTAAAGGACTGGAATGAACTTTGGGGCAGAGAACAGGTCTGCCTTGTGCCTTAGTTCCACAGAATAGGGCAGTGCCTGACTCAAAGCAGGTATCAGTGTGCATTTATTGAATAAGTGAATGAATAACAACCCCACACAATACCTGCCCTTATGGGCATTGGTGCAGAACAGGATTGTTTGATCAGATGCCTGAGTTGCCATCCCTCAAGTGTGGACCCAGGGCCACTGCACTCCCTACTTCCCCAGACCCATCCCTGAACCCTTAGGAAGGGTAAATGTGAAGCTCCAATGAGCATGCCCATGCTTTTCCTTGGGGCTGTTGAGACAGTGATGGCATTATGACCTCACAACCGAGTACTGGGGCTCAGCACCCCTGTTCTCAACCTGTCTTAGGGGTTAGGAAGACACTTGGGGAAAGCCCACTGAGCTCTGCTTGGGTCAGACTCTGCTTCTGTTTTGTAGGCCATTTAGAACAGGAAGCAGCAAATTGTGGGAACCCTTTGAGGAAGGGTTTGTAATGTTGAGGTGGTGGGAGGGAGAAGCTGAATATACACAAGAAAATACATGCTCTCTCCAGGGAAGAGAGGGGTGTGATTCATGTGACTCCAGAGGGCAGGACAGAGACAAGTGGTTGGAATCACAATAGAACAGGGAAGATCTGGGCTTGGTTAGAAATGCAGAGAAAAGCCCCAGTGGCCTCTCCTTCTCCTCGGGCTCTTGCCTCCCATGGCACCCCTCACCTTGTACTGTGCCCTCTGGAGAACTCTTCTGGTTTCCTCGATCATTGCTTCCTTCCACAATTTTGTATTTCCAAATCTGGCTCAAGTATCATTTTCAGGCTAAAACTGTCTCTGAGCCATCCCGAATGGAGCTTCCTACCCTGTGACATGCACTCTTTGGTACCTACTACAACACTTTGCCATAACTTTAAACACACTGGGTTGAATTTACTAATTGTGGTGGAGGCAACAATGGCCACAGGTTCTTCCTCTTTCTGTATCCACACCCTTTTAATGTGACTCTGCTGTTCCTTGAAGAGTAGGAGTCTTTCTCCCTCTTTGGGTTGAGGCTGATCTTATGATTGCCTTCATCACCGGGCCAGTAGCAAGGCTGATGCAAGCAGAGACTTGAAAGGAGTTTATACGTGGGGTTGCAGTGATGCTCTTCATACCCCGAGAATCCATGGGAACAAGCCCAGGGCAGGCCTCTGGTTGATAAGAGACCATGTAGAGACAGCCTCCAGCTGTTGCAGTTGAGTTATTTTTTGAGCAGCCAGCCCTCAGCTGACCCAACACCCAGCCGATCTGGTGGCTGACTGCAGACACATGAGCAAGTCCATCTGGAGCTGCAGAGCCTGGCCTAGAACAGAACTTCAGAATGCCAAGGTACATGATCATGAGCTCATTAAACGATTGTTGTTTCAAGCCACTGCATCTCCGGGTCATTGGTTACATAGCAAAAGATACCTAATATACTTGTTAACTTGGCTGTTTCCCTCACTTGACTTTCCGAACCTCTGCTTCATCATTTCTGTATCAACATTATCTGGTATAGGTTCTGACATATAGCTATTATTTAGTAAGCCTTTGTTGACTGAGTGAATGAATGAATGATATGTATATGTAGGTGTGAATCTATGCATAAAACCACCTGTTCAAAAAACCATCTTCTTTATATATTTTAAATAAACTGAATTCAACTTCAGATCTCAGCTTCCCAAACTGATGGAAAATTTAAGCTTATTTATTCTTAGGTTACTCCCCACCCAGAGTTGTGTAGTGACTCCCAGGGTCTAATGAAAAACAGAGGCATTGGGGAAGAATCTCAACACAACCTTTCCCCCATCATGTGTGGTGTCTCTAGAAACACTGGTTGGCAGCTTCCATATCCTGCTTGAGCACAAGCACTGTGGCAGACCCAGGAGTACCATGATAAGGCTGGGCTCCCCTAGGCACTTCCGTTTCCCTCCAGATGCTGCCACCTACTCCAGGGCACCTCCCAGAAACAGGCCCGCCCCTTCCTAATGTCTAGAACTCTCTCTTTCCCTTTCTCAACTCCCTGTGCCCCTCTCAGCCTCTCGTTCACTTCGTGTAATGTCAGTGAGCTGAGGTTTTTACAACAGACACCCTGAAAGCCATGCACTTAGGCAGCTTCTGATTTGAGCCCAAAATGAGGTGGAACAGGAAGAAAACATAGGAAGATTTTATATGAATTTAATGTTTTATAAATTATCTTTCCATGTGTGTTCTAAGGGCCCTGCACAAGAATTCTCTCAGGCCTCTTACAAGTGGCAAGACGATGAAAAAAGAATTTTTATTTGTGCCATAATGTACTGGGCAAGATGCAAAGCGCAGAGACAGCACTACAGGAAGGATGCAATAGCAGTTGGAGAGAGGAATAACTTCCCATCAGTTCTTTGTGGCATCTTCATCAGTACACTCCACCTCCTTAAAAGTCACTGCAAATATTGCTGATTCCCTCACACCTCTTCAAAGAGCATCTCTCAAATTACCACAAGCAGTAATTGCTTTGTGCTCCACTTGCGGTTGCATACATAATTATGTTTAAAAAAGACAAAAGCCAATAGGGTAGAAGGTTAACACAATAAAATGAAACTGAAATAAAATTTATTTTTCATATTTACTTGGTGTAATCTTTTCAAGGTGTCTACCCAGGTTTACAGCAAAGAGAGGACTCAGAGAAACAGAGCTGTAAAATAATAGGTGTCACTCCCTGGTTACATTATTTGTGTGTTGTATTACTTGTATATCATCTGCCTCCTCCTCAAAAATGGAAGATCCACAAGGACAGGAATTTGTCTGCTGTGTTTCTTGCATACTCCTGGTGCACGGGACAGTGCCTAGTACCTAGAAAGTGCTCAAAAAGATTTGTTGAATGAATTCATGAATGTTGATGAGTTTGTTAAATTTGTACTGCTCTCCTTATTTACCTCAGTGAAAACAAAGATAAGGAAATAGAGACTATTACTCATTTAACTCAGGATTAAATACAATGAGGAAAGAGCTTGTATAATAAAGTGACTGAAAAAAATAACATTTTCTAGCTATTTAATACTAATTGAATAGCCAGGCACTCTTCACTTGTCTGTGGAGAGAGATACTCTGCTTCTTGCATGCACATTGCAGGATGTTTGAGCAGATATACCCTGGCCTGGTGGTGTGTATAAATGCACAAAAGCATTTAATTAAAAAAATCCTGCTCCAGTTCAAGCATTATCCTTCACAAGTTTTTTAAATGAGTAAAAAGGAATATATGAGAGCAGCATAATCTCTACATTTTCTTTTTTCCAATTTTGTAAAAGAGGACAGAGAAGGAGGTAGTTTTAGCATTATGAAAATGAGCAGATCTGTAAATTGTAAAATAGAGGACAGATGTTGTGAGTTTCTGCTGTCGTTGATTGAACATCCATGACCAAGACCATGGTGTTGCGCAACTCCAGGGGTTGGCATTTTCTCACAGGCTATGCAAATGACATTTCCTGAGTTGTACAGTGCATAACCTTCACAATTCTATGAGCTGGCCCTACCCACAATATGTCAGCCAAAGTCGTGTGTGTGTATATTCAATTTTATTCTCAAAGCTGCTGTTCAAAGTTAGGGTGATTAATTTTCTTATGTTAGAGAACAGCAGGCTATGACTCTGACAGGTTAAATGGCTTGCTGAAGTCCACAGACCACTCTTTGCAACCTGCCAAACTTTCATTTCGACATGGAGGACTCCTGTTAGCATTTGTTGTAGGACGGGTCTATTTGCGATGAACTTCAGTTTTTGTTTATCTGGGACAATCCAAATTTCTCTTTCATTTGAATGAAATTTTGCTAGATATAAGTTCTTGGTTGGCAGTTCATTTTTTTTCTCTCAGCACTTTAAATATGTCATTGTCCTTCCTTCTGTCCTTCAGGGTTTTTGATGAAAAATATGCTATTAATGTTATTGAGAATTCCGTGTGTGTGATGACTTGCCTCTTTTTTGTTGTTTTCACGATTCTCTGTTTTTTGCTTTCAGCAGTGTGACTGCGATGTGTCTCAGTGTGGATCCCTTTGGGTTTATCCTGCTTGGAGCTGTTAAGCTTCTTGGATATGTAACTTCATGTCTATTCATTGGTATTTATTCTACTACATATTAATTTGAGATATAAACTTAAGTACAAAGATAATTATATAAAAAATTTGAGAGTGGTTGCTTCTAGGGAGTGGGAAAAATTTTGGTATGGGGAAAGGAATTTCTGTTTTCCTTAACAAGTTTTACAGAACAAGTTGACTCTTCAAACTGAGTGCATATATAACTTTGATAAAGCAAACATTACATTTTAATAAACAGGCAAAAGATAGAAACAATCTACAAAAAATGAAATATAAATGGCTCAACGACACTCATAATAACATAAGTGAAAGGAGAGAACATTATCACCTATCTGATTGGCAAATGTCAAAAAGGTTGGTAATACACTGTATTGACAAGAGTGAGAGGTGACAGGCATTCAAATACATTCTTGATACAATTACATCAGGTTTGACTTTATAAAAGGCATTAGGTAATGTTTATTAACATTACAAATGCACATGCCTTTTGGCCTAACAGTTTCTACTTCTGGAAGTTTATGCCACGGGTACACTCACTAAGGTGCTCATAATTACGTACGCACAAAATCAGCATGTTTGGAACAGCAAAATATTTGAAACAAATGTTCACCATTAGGGGACTGGAAAAATAAATTTACGTCCACACAATAAAGCACCATGGAAGCATAAAAAAGAATGAGGACATTCTAATGTACTTATATGAAAATATTTCTAGGATATTATGCTAAGTGGAAAAAAAGCAAGGTTTAGAACAGTGTATATGGTATGATTCCACTTGTGTAAACAAGAGGAAAAGGCAAGAATTTTTATATATATATGTATTTCCTTGTATATTCATAGAAACATTTCTATTTTGATACCAAACAATTTGCTTCCTTTGGAGAATGGAACTGGGAAGCTAAGGGTAGAACTGAGAGGGGGACATTGTACTCCCTTATGCTTTTTGGATTTGAATCATGTAAATGTATTACCTATTCAAATAAATTAATTCAAATAGTATGAATGAATGAAAGAATGAATAAACAAAATAATTCATTTAATGAATAGAAACACACTTTACACATGCCTTTCCGCAAGTCAACACCAGAGAATTTTATTCACCTTTCACTTACCTAGTCTCAGCATCATTATCTTATTGTTTTTCTGTTCTGTCTCCTCTTATCTCTTCACCTCTTTTTCATTGTCCAGTCAGGCATGAAGCCGTCCAGGAGGGGCAGAATGCCCACCAAAAAGACACAAAATAATATTTTAGTGATATAACCAAGTATTATAATCTGGTCCTAGTCTTGTTTATTCAGAAATACCTAGAATGGACCAGACATACATGTCACCAGAGAGATATATAGAGAAACCAGACTCTGGCTAATAAACTTATAAGAAATAGACCTGATTAGACTAGATGTTCACATTATACTGGCAACACATTCTGATCCAATAAACAAAACGTGTAAAGAAGATTACTAGAGCACAGGTCTTCAAACTGCATTACTTGGAAAGCAGAATCTTTCTGAAGAGTGCATGGGCGCAGTCTTAAGGGAATCCATTTTCATGTTCTTAATTTTCTTATCTCTTCTAAAAATCATTTGCCCAAGAAATCTCCTACACCCCCAATAGCCCTTTCCCATTTTGAGAAAGAAACATTTATCTATTAGCTATCCTAGCTCTTACCATGGTGCTTCTCCAGCATTACTAGATATTACAAATTGTCTTCAACTGATTTTACTAATTTTTAGTTCTACCTAAGAACAGGCATTGTCAGTCTTTTTAATTTTTTAAACATGACAAGTATGAAATAGTACCACAATGTTGTTTTCATATGAATTTTGCTGATTATTAGAAATATTGAGGACATTTTCACACTTACTGGTATTTGGTGTTCTTCTGTAAAATGATTTTTATACTGTGTACTTCAACTTTTTATTTTTTTTTCTCATTTAGCATTAGGAGTTTCTTCATATATTCTTGATACTAATCTTGTGTTGGTTACACAAATATACATGTCTTTAAGCATTCGGGACTTCCATCTGTGCTCCTGGGCAATTTCAATGTGCTAAAGTTTTAATAGAGTCAAATTTATCAGACTTCTCCTTTTCTGGCTTATGCTTTTTGGTCTTCTTTAAAAAAAATCCTTTGCATTCCCTAGGGCACAAGTATATTCTCCTATATTTACTTCTAGATATTTTGTTCCTTGCCTTTAATATCCTTAAGTCTTTAATTTACCTAGAATTGATCTTTACGTATGGTATGAGATAAGAAAGATAATTGGATAATCCTTTCCCCCACTCATTTGTAATTACAACCCTACTGTAGATTAAAATTTCTGTAGTGTGTGCTTGCTTCTAAGCGCTCTAGTCTGTTTAATTTGGGGAAGTTTTGTCTATTTATATACCAATACTATAACATCTTAATTATTACCATTTTAAAATAAATGTTGACTTCCAGTTGGGTGAATCCAAACATTTTGTTCTATAAAAACTTTTTGGGTCCTCTTTCTACATATGCTGTGAGAGTTAGCTTTTTAGACCCCACCTCCCCCGTCAAAAATTCTCTGATGGAATTGCAATTGACACCATATTGAATTTATAGATTGATTTTGGGAAATGGCTATCTTTATTTTTAATTTTTTTTTTGGAGATGGAGTGTCACTAAGTAGTCCAGGCTAGACTCAAACTCCTAGGTTCAAACCTTGCCTGCCTTAGCCTCCTGAGCTGATGGGACTACAGGCACAGGTTACCACAGCCAGATGTCGTTGAAAATATGGAGTTATTTTCCATCCAAGGACACAATCTAATTATGTATTTACTTAAGATGTTCCTAATATTTTTCAATGAAGATTTTTAAAAGTTTTCTAACAGATCTTGGACATCTTTATTGATATTTAAAATGTGTGTGTGGAGTGCCATTGTAAATCACACTATCTTACAAATTATTCTTCATGGCAGCTTTTTAAGAATGACTGTACATTCTCCTTCATGTCTCTGTTTGAGAGATGGAGTGTAATTCTTGTTGCCTTAGATCTGGGATGGCTTTAAGACTTGCTTTTAACAAGTAGGTTATGGCAGAAGTGATGCTGTAAGACTTCTGAGGCACAGTCAGAGAAGGCCATGCAGCTTTCTCCCAGTTTTCTTGGAATGCTCATTTTCTGAAGTCTCCCTCTCAGATGTTTCATATCATAACTCAGCCACCATGCTATGAGAAGTGTAAGCCTTATGGAAAGGTTACCAATAGGTGCTCCTGTCAACAACCCCAGTTGAACTCATCTCCAGGCACAGCAGGACACATGTGAATTAGAAGACCATCCTGGAAAAGGATCCTCCATGCCAATGGAGCTCTTCCAATCCTGCACTCCCAACTATTTGAGACTTCTGCAATAAATCCTCATATATCATAAAGCAAAGAAGAGCCATTTCATTCTCCCATTTTTTTCGAACTTCTGGCCCACAGATTCTGTTAACATTATCAAATTTTTATTCTTTTATATCACTAAGTTTAGATAATTTTGACACAGTAACAATAATCAGAACATTCCCTATTGCCATTATAGACATGTAACTTAATTTTGTACATTTATCTTATATTTAGCAACTGTGTTATACTCTAATTCATTCTAGAAGTCGGTTTTGGGTGTTTGATATCAGGAGTCGTCATACTTTTTCTTAACAACCCAGACAAGAAATATGTTAGGTTTGTGGGCCACATTGTTTTTTGATAAAACTGCTCAACTGCTTTTGTGGTGTGAAATCAGGCACAGACAATACGTAAAAAAATGGGCATGGCTGTGTTCCATTGAACCTTTACAGAAAGAGGAGCTCCTTGGGCTACAGTTTGATAATACTTCTTTATATAGATTATTATTTATTTGTGGTTAATGACAGCTATGTTTCTTCCTTTCCAATCAATGGTCAACCTGATAATAGGACACACATTTTCAATGGAGGCAAAAATTGGTTATTCAATGGGGGATAAAAATAGTCTTGAATATTACAGTTGTTTGTGACCCTATAAAGGGCTACACTACATATACATGTGTGCAGTATTTCTGTGGTACAAAAATATCAGGGGAGGAGTGGCAGTTATTGGAAAAAAATGCCTAAAAAGGCTCCTTAGGGAAGCAATAACTTTTAAAAAAATGTTACAATTCACTGCTCTGGGGTTAACATTATCCAGTACCATGTCAATAGAAATAGTAAATCAAGCAAGCCATCTTATCGTATTACTAACTTAAAAAATAATGTTTTGTTTGTTTTTTTTTTTTTAACTGTGATGGTATCTAGCTAACTAGACATGACACTAGCTAGCTGGTATCACACAAACTCTCCCACAAGGAACAACCATAAATGCTATAAAATAATAATATTTTTGCAAACTGTTTTAAGCCATGAAATAACCATTAAGGCAATGAGTACTTGAGGGATTACAAACTTAAAAGCCTGAATGCGGGGAAACTCAGAAAAGCGAGCCTGATGTATAGCTCATATTTTCCCTTTGAGTCTTCAGTAACAGCCCAGAGGTTGAGAAGCTCAACAGAGCCTTTAACAGTCTCTAAAAGCTAAGGAGACAAATATAAAAGCTCCATTCTGCTAAGGACAGGCAATCCTGCATTTTACTAAGGACAGGCAGGCTTTCAACTCCAATCCTTGAAAGTAGTAGAAAGGGAAAATTGGAAACATACCAGACCTCACACTGTCTGAAACACAGCTTCTAATTATAGTAGAACTGCCTTGCCATGGCACCCTATGACCTTGTGTGCTTTCACTTAGGCCATAAATATGAGGGTCAACCCCAGACTGATCCAAGTTTTGGCAGAACACCTTGAGATACTCCCAGGAACATGGCAAGATGGGCAATCTTGTGAGGAGCCGTCACAGGTCATTTCCCACGTGCCTCTTTGTGGGAGGCTACCACAAGGCAGTTTCTGATTTGCCTTCTGGTTCTAACAAGACATGGGACTTTCTGCCTCTCCTCCGTCCTTGAACACAGTTTGCAGGCTATAAAACTGTTTAGCTGCCACATGGAATTGGCTCTTCCACAGCAAAGCTCCCTATAACTCATGTTGCCTATCATCTGGCCCCTTTGGTTCAATGACATTCTATGGGACATGGGGAACTGACAGCATGTCATCTTGTTAATTATAGCTGTGTTTCTTCCTTTCCAATATTCAATCTAGTATCAGGGCATGCATTTTCAGTGGAGGCAAAAATTAGTTCATCTAGAGGCTCCAGGAGGGAAATATGCATTTCCAAATTGCCTCTGGTTGTTAACAGAATTAATTTCATTACAGCTGAATGGCTGAGGTCCTTATTTTTCACTACCTGTTAGCCAGACTGCTCTCAGCTCCTAGAGGCTAGCCTTAGGTCCCTGCCTCATTGTCCCCTCTACTGGACCTCTTATATTTCCAATCTCTTTTTCAGGAAGGGCTCAGATTTTAAAGGCTCTCTTGATTAGGCCAAGCTTTATCAGATAATATTCTTTTTAATTATCCCCAAAAGATTGATATAGTTTATTACTTACCCAGGCAGCATGAATAATTCAAAAGTCAACTGACTAGAAACATTATCATAGGAGATATTGATCATATTCATAGGTTCTTCCCACACTGAAAGGATATTCTTTGACCACATTGGAATGAAATTACAAACCATTCACAGAGGAAATTTGGGAAATTCATAAATATGTATTAATTAGGCAATGCACACCTAAATAATCAATGGGTCAAAGAAGAAATCAAAAGGGAAATCGGAGACTACTTTGAGATGAATGAAAATGAAAACACAATATACCAAAACTTACGGAGTACATCTCAAAAAGTGCTTAAAGGGAAATTTATAGCTGTAAATGCCTATATAAAAGAACAGAACAATTTCAAATCAACAATCTAAACTTCCACCTTAAAACACTGGAAAAAGTATTAGACCCCAAACTCATAACATGCAGAATATAGAAAAATAGTAAAAATTAGAATGAAAATAAAATAGAAAACAAGAAAATAGCAGAGAAAATCAACAAAACCAAAATATGTTTCTTTGAAAAGATTGACAAAATTCACAAAACTTTAGGTAGACACTGAAGGGAGAGAGAGAGAAAATTCAAATGACTATAATCAGAAATGAAAGAGGAAACATTACTACTGACCTTACATACATAAAAAGGATTACAGAAGAATACCATAAACAACTGTATGCCCCCAAGTTAGGTGAAATAGACAAGTTCTTTTTTTTTTTTTTTTTAAAAAGGAAAACCTCCACAAACTATCAAGATTGAGTCAAAAGAAACAGAAAGTCTGAATAGACCTATAACAAGTACAGAGATTGAATCAGTAATCAGAAACTTTCCTCGAAGAATAGCCCAGGACTAGATGGTTTCACTGGTTAATTCTATCAAACAAGTAAAGAAGAATAAACACCAGTCTTTCACATCTTGTTAAAAAACCAGAAGAAAAAACAGTTCTCAACATATTCTATGAAGCCAGTACTACTCTGATAACAAAACTGACAAAGACATCACATAAAAATAAAACTATATACCAATATTTATTATGAATATAAATGCAAAAATCCTGTACAAAATATTAGCAACATTTATAAGCAAATCTAGCAACATTTAAAACATGATCAAATTGGATTTATCTTAGGAATGCAAGCTTGGTCCAAACTGTGAAAATCAATCAATGTAATAAACCACATTAACAGGATGAAGAAAAAAAATCACATAATTATCTCAATTGATGTGGAAAAAAGCATTTGACAAAATCCAGTACTCAACAAACTGGGAATAGAAGGCAACTTCCTTATCTTAATAAGGACATCTTTGAAAACCATCCACAGATATCATACTTAATGCTAAAAGATGGAGAGCTTTCCTACTAATACCAGATATATTTTTACCACTTCTATTCAACACTGTACTGGAAGTTCTAGGCAGGGCAATTAGGCAAGAAAAAGAAAGAGAAGACATCCTGCCTGGAAAGAAAGAATTAAGACTGTCTCTATTGGCAGATTATATAATTTTATATGTAGAAAATCCTAAATGATCCAAAAAACAACTATTAGAGCTAATAAACAAGATCAGTAGTGTTGCTCGATAAAAGAGCAATATACACAAATTATTTATATTTCCATAAACTTAGAACTTGGAGGATTCACACTTTCTGACTTCAAAATGTACTACAAAGCTACAGTAAACAAGATACAGTAGCATTGGCATAAGGCTAGACATATAGATCAATAGAATAGAATTGAGAGCTCAGAAATAAACCCATACATTTATGGTCAATTGAATTTTGATAAGGATGCCAAAAAATCCAATGAGAAAAGACAGTCATTCAGCAAATGACACTGCTACAATTAGATATCTACATACCATGTAGTTGGACCTCTACCTCATGCAGTATTCACAAATTAACTCAAAATGGATCAAAATCTTAAATGTAGCAGTTAAAATTATTAAATGATTAGAAGAAAATATAGGTGTACAGCTTCATGATCTTGAATTATGCAACAGTCTCTTAGATAAAAAAGTAACCAAATAAAATACTTGAAAGTTGAGAGTCATCAAAATTTAAGACTTCTGTGCTTCCAAAGACTCCATCAAGAAAGCAGAAAGACAACTGACCCCTTGAATGGAAGAAAATATTTTCCAGTCATATACTGTTAAATGTCTAGTATTCAGCATACATAAAGAAGTCCTGCAACTTATAGTAGTATTACTCACAACAGTAAAGAGTAGAAACAACCCAAATATCCATTGTGGTAGGCTGAAATATGCCACTCCCTCAAATAGTATTCACACCAAATACCTAGAACATGTTAATATTACTTTGTTTGGAAAAAGGTTCTTTGAAGATATGATTAAGGTAAAAATCTTGAAATAATCCTGGGAGGGATTATATGGGAGGGCCCTAAATCCAATGACAAGTGACTTCATAAGAGAAAAGCAGATAGAGAGATCTGAGTCAGGCAGAAGGGGAGGAGGAAGAGACACAAAGACCCAGAGGAGAAGGAGAATGTAAAGATGGAGCAGTAAGAGATGAAGGTGCAAACCAAGGAATGCCAGCATCCACCAGAAACTGGAAGACAAGGAATGGAGCCTCCCCTAAAACCACCAGAGAGGGCGTGTCCTTGCTGACACCTTGATTCTGGACTCTGGCTTCCAAAACTAAGAGATAATGAATTTCTGTTGTTGTAAGTCATCAAGTTTGTGGTAATTTGTTACAACAGCCACAGGAAACAAATATGCCCATGAACTGAAGAATGAATCAATAAAATGAGGTATGTTCATATAGTGGAATACTATTCAGCCATAACAAGGAATGAAGTACTGGTTCATGCTATAATGTGGATGAAGCTTGAAAAAATTACGCTAAGTGAAAGAAACCAGTCGTGAAAGACTACATACTATATGATTCTATCTACATAAATATCCAGGATAGGCAAATTTTATAGGACAGGAAGTACATTAGTGGTTTCCAGGAGCTGGGGGGAAGGGATAATGTGGAGTGATACTAATACGTATGCTGTTCTTTTGGTGGGGAGATAAAAATGTTCTAGAATAGTGGGAATGTTTGCACTACTTTGTGGATATATTTAATACTAAAACTACTTAATTGTACACTTTAAAAGGATGTCTTTTATGATATGTTAATTATATCTAAAATTTTAAAAAAGTGAAGCACTAAATCCAGCCCATACTCAAGGGCAGGGGAATTAATATCTACTTCTAAAGGATGGTATATCAGAGAAATTGTGGACATATTTATAAAACCACCAGTACATACTCTCTGTATACAACTTATTTTCATTCCTCATACATGTAAAATACCACTTCCCAAGGCCCCACAAAGCCTCATCTCATACCAGGATCACCCAAATGTCCAGCAATACACACTCAAATGCATATAGCAGAACTATAGAAGCCAAAGCAAAAGAGAGTATTCTAAAAGAATCAGAAAAAAAAGACACATTGCCTTCAAAGAAGCAACAGTGAGATTCTCACTGACTTATTAAGAGAAATGATGAAGTAATATCCTTAAAATTTTAGAAAAAAATGCCAATGTAGAATTTTATTCCTATCAAAAATGTTCTTTAAAAAAATGAGAGTTACTAAATGCAATGTGGTATTTTGGGTTGGATGCTGTAACAGGAAAGGGATATTTGTGGAAAAACTGTTGAAAGCCTAATGAAGTCTGCCATTTAGTTAGTAATATTACACCAATGTTAATATCTAAGTTGTGGTGGGCGCAGTGGCTCACACCTGTAATCCCCGCACTTTGGGAGGCGAGATGGGTAGATCACCTGAGGTGGGAGTTGGAGACCAGCCTGACTAACATGGAGAAATCCTGTCTCTACTAAAAATATAAAATTAGTTAGGTGTGGTGGCGCATGCCTGTAATCCCAGCCACTCGGGAGGCTGAGGCAGGAGAATTGCTTGAACCCAGGAGGCGGAGGTTGCAGTGAGCCGAGATTGCACCATTGCACTCCAGCCTTGGCAACAAGAGTGAAACTCCGTCTAAAAAAAAAAAAAAAAAAAAAACTAAGTTCTGAAAATGCACCATGGTTATTTAAGAACCATTAATGGAAGCTGGATTAAGGGGCAGTATTTTCTGTCCTATATTTGCAATATTTCTGTAAATCTAAAATTATTTTAAAAGCAAAAGATTTCTTTTCAAAAAATGAAGGCTAAATAAAGACATTTTCAAAGAACAGAAGAGAGAACTTGTCACATCAAAGGAAATAGTAAGGCAAAGACACTGAAAAAGAATCAAACCAGATGGAAGCATGGGGATGCATAAAGGAATGATGGGCAATAGGGAACATAAACACGTAGGTAAAACAAAATTAATACTGGCGTATGAAGCAATCAAAATCATATATTGTGGAGTTTAAATATATACATGAAATGAAAATACAATAGCATGAAATGTGAGAGGGATGATAAATGGAATTAAAGTGTTCTAAGGCCCATGCTTTGTCCTGAAAGTTGGTGAAATTGTCAGCTAAATTCTACTGTCACAAATCAATTATTCATATTGATGAAGTAGGCTAACCACTACAAGGATAATAAAGTGTAAAAACACAGCATATAACTTATTAGCTAAAGGGAGATGAAATGGAATAATTCAAAGGGATAAAAAGAGACAGAGACAGAGAAATATAGCTTAGGTGAGATAACGAATATTAAAATGGCAAATTTAAAAGAATCCTCCATATTTTTCTACATTAAGTATGAAGTTTGTCATAGGGTTATTTTGAGAGGGAAGCAGATACTCTATTAGAGCACAGACATGTTCTTCTGGTTTATGTTCTAAAAGTTTTTATCATGAATGTCTTGAATTCTATCCATTTTGTGTATCTACTAAAAAAAACCATTAGTTCTTTCCTTTAATAAAGTGATGTGTTAAGTCACATAAATGGAGTTTTCTAATGTTAATTAACCTTGTATTCCTAGGATAAACACCACTCGTACATCATTAAAAGTATGCATTCCTGAATTCTGTTTGCTATTTTTACAAATGTGAGCTTGTTAAGTCTATGTTCACAATGAGTTGGCCTTCCTTATAATTCCCATGTCTATTTTTAATATTAAGTTTATAGTTGTATTAGTCTGTTCTCATGCTGCTAATAAAGACATACCTGAGACTGTATAAAGGAAAGAGGTTTAACTGACTCACAGTTCCACACAACTGGGGAGGCCTCACAATCATGGCTGAAGGTGAATGACGAGGAAAGTCATGTCTTACATGGTGGCAGGCAAGAGGGCATATGCAGGGGAACTCCCCTTTATAAAACCATCAGATCTTGTGAGACTGATTCACTATCATGAGAACAGCACAGGAAAAACCCACCCTTATGATATATTTACTTCCCACCAGGTCCTTCCCATGACATGTGGGAATTATTACAATTCAAGGTGAGATTTGGGTGGGGACACAGAGCCAACCCATATCAATAGCGTTAGTAAATGAGTTGAGGAACGGTTCCCCATGTTCTCTTCTTTAGGACCATAAACAATAGAGATTATCTAAGGTACATATTTAATAGAACTCTCCTACTAAACCATCTGGGCCTCGTGTTTCTACAGGGAATTTTTAGCTACTGTGATAATAAAAAAAATATGTATTTAGTCTCTGCCCCCAGTTTTTGATGCAGAGCTCCTCAATCCTGAAATGTCTGGGTGATGGGAGCATCTTTGGTTTTAATGACTATTGGTGAGCTCCTGGATTGTTTTAGGATGGGGGCTCTTCATTAGAAAGACCAAGCATGATTAGGAGCTTGGACATTTTAGCCCCACCCTCCATCCTCCAGGGAGAGGAAAAGGGCTGGAGACTGAGTTAATAATTGGTTATGCCTATGCGATGAAGCCTCTGTAAAAACCCCTGAACTAGGGGGCTTGAAGAGCTTCTGGCTGGTAAGCACATTGAGGTACTGGGAGGGTGGTGCACCCAGCGAGGGCACTGAAGCTTTGACTGCCCATCTCCCCACCTTGTCCTGGGCATCTCTTCCATTTGGCCATTCTTGAGTTGTGTTCTTTACAATAAACTGTAAAAGTAAAATGTCTTATTGAGTTCTGTGATTTCTTCTAATAAATTATTCAGCCTAAGGAAGGGGTCTTCGGAACCTCCAGTTTGTAGACAAGTCAGACAGAAATTGTGGGTAACCTGGGGACCCATTATCTGCAATTGGCCTCTAAAATCGGGCACACTCTTACGGGATTGAACCCTTAACCTGTGGTAGGGAGTCTGCCACCATCTCAGGGTTGTTAGCACCAGAATTAAATTACAGAACAGTCAGTTAGTATCGACAGGGAAGTAGAAAATTGCTTGGTTTGGAAAACCCACACATTTGGTGTCAGAAGTGTTGTGAGTATAAAGAAAAAGTTTGTTTTCTTTTTTTAAACTGTTGATTCAATTTACTTACTAAATATGATCTATTCACATGCCTATTTTTTGTGAATTTGAATTTTTTGTAAGTTATACTTTTCTACTACATTATATTACCTAAAGATTTATGTTCATTGGGTAAGATAATTTATATATTTATATTATCATCTAATCTTTCTATATTTATAACTCCCTTATCATTCCTAATTGCATTTATTTGTGGCTTTTTTTTCCCTTTGTATCTACATCAGTCTTCCCACTGGTTTGTATACCTATTTTTACAAAGAACAAACTTTTGCCTTTATTGATACCTTTTTTTTTCTATTTAATTTGTTTCTTCTCTTACCTTTATTTTTGCCTTCTATTATATTTGGATTTAGTTTCTTATGGCTTTTTTCTGGCTTATTTAGATGCATAGTTCATTAATACTGAGAAATTTGTCTTCTCCAATAATTATACTTAAGGCTATAAATTTTTCTCTAAGTACTTTAGTCACACCCCAAAAATATAGTTCTAGTTATTCTCTAATTTTCATTATTTATGGAGGAATGTATTTTTAAATTTTCAACATCTATATCATTTAACTTTTGAAACATTAAAATACAACATACATACTTAAAGATGTCAAAGACTTTAATAAATTTGCATAAAACTAACAGCCAGGTCAAGGCATAGAACTTTACCAGTTCCCTAAAAACTCCCCTCATGTCACCTTTCAATTACAAATCCTTTTTCCTTCCCAGTAGATCACTGCTATTCTCACCTCTAGCACTGGAGTTCAGTTTCACGTATTTTCTAACTTTAAATAAATGTAGTTATACTGTATGTGCTATTTTGTGTCTGTTTTCCAGGATAGACTGTATGGTTCAGGTTCACATTTTCGAAGTTTATATTAATAGAAGTAAACAGTATGTCTTCTTTTGTATCAGTGTATTTTTCTGTCCTGAATTGGTGGGTTCTTGGTCTCGTGGACTTCAAGTATGAAGCCGCAGACCCTCTCAGTGAGTGTTACAGTTTTTAAAGGTGGTGTGTCCAGAGTTCATTCCTTCACAGGTTCAGATGTGTCTGGAGCTTCTTTCTGCTGGGTTCATGGTCTCGCTGACAGGAGAGAAGCTGCGGACCTTTGCGGTATTACAGTTCATTAAGGCAGCCTGGACCCAAAGACTGCACAGCAGCAACATTTATTGCAAAGACCAAAAGAACAGGGCTTCCACAGTGCGGAAGGGGACCCAAAGGGGTTGCCGCTGACTTACCTACAGCCTGCTTTTATTCCCTTATCTGGCCCCATTACAGAGAGCTGATTGGTCCACTTTACAGAGAGCTGATTGGTCCGTTTTGACAGAGTGCTGATTGGTCCGTTTTGACAGAGTGCTGATTGGTGTGTTTACAATCCTTGAACTAGACACAGAGTTAGCTAGATACACAGCTAGATACAGAGTACCAATTGGTGTATTCACAAACCTTGAGCTAGACACAGAGCACTGATTGGTGTATTCACAAACCCTGAGCTAGACACAGAGTGCTGATTGGTGTATTTACAATCCTTGAGCTAGACACAGAGTCACAGAGTGCTAGTCCTCCAAGTCTCCACTAGGTTAGCTAGATACAGAGTACCAATTGGTGTACTTACAAACCTTGAGCTAGATACAGAGTACTGATTGGTGTATTTACAAACCCTGAGCTAGACATAAAGGCTCTCCAAGTCCCCATTAGACTCAGGAGCCCAGCTGGCTTCACCTAATGGATCCTGCACCTGGGCTGCAAGCGGAGCTGCCTGCCAGTCCCTAGCTGTGCCTGCACTCCTCAGCCCTTGGGCTGTCCATGGGACTGGGCGCCACGGAGCAGGGGGTGGCGCTCGTCGGGGAGGCACAGGCCCTGCCGGATCCCACTACAGGGTGGGGGGAGCTCAGACATGGCGGGCTGCAGGTTCCGAGCTCCGCCCCGCCAGGAGGCAGCTAAGGCCTGGCGAGAATTAGAGTGCAGCACCGCGGGCCCGCACTGCTGGGGGACCCAGCGCAACCTCCGCAGCTGCTGGCCCCGGTGCTAAGCCCCTCACTACCCTGGGCCCCTGCCGGCTGGCCGCTCAGTGTGTGGGGCTGCAGAGCCTGCGCCTGCGCCTGCCGGAACTCGCACTGGCCCGCGAGTACTGCTCCCAGCCCTATTTCCCGCCACACCTCCCCGCAAGAAAAGGGAGGCAGCTGAGGCCTCAGCCAGCCCAGAGAGAGGCTCCCACGGTGCCTTGGCGGGCTGAAGGGCTCCTCAAGGGCCGCCAGAGTGGACGCCGAGGGCGAGGAGGCACTGAGAGTGAGGGCTGCTAGCACATTGTCACCTCTCATTTTGACACACTTTATGTGAGATTCATACCAGTTGTGGCATTTACCTGTAACTCTTTTGTTTTCATTTCTCTTTACTATTGCATTACGTAGAAACAGCACAATTTATGGATCCATTTTATCACTGGGTTGACGATGGTTGTTTTCAGTTTGGGGCTATTGTGAATAGTGCTGCTATGAGCATTCTTGTCATATCTTTTGGTGTAAATGGAATTCCTGCCAATAGCTGACTTCAATTCTCTCTCCTTACTCACTAGAAACTGGAGGGCTAACGCTATCGTGTGTTTGCACTGACCAACAGATAGGGTAATAGAAGCCACTGTAACCTGCAACCTTCCAGGTCCACAAAAGCTAAAATAATGAGCCTCCCAAAGAAGTGGTGAGAATATCTGCAGTCAAGGGCCTGGGAGCACATGAGTCGTCAGCTCCAGAGCAGCTCCCTTGGCACTTCCTCGACCACCCTCTGGATGGCAGGCAGATGATCAACACTGCACAACATCAGCAGGCGGGGGCCCCATCCACACAACTGTGGGGCATCTCTCCAGAAACACAGAAAGTCTTTGTTTAAATCGTAAATAATAAATCATCCTTGATTTCTGACAGGAGGATGGAATGATAACTTTGTCTTGGTTTTGAAGGAATGCAGTGAACAAAGAAGGAAGCAGGTAACACCTTTCCCTAATTCCTGCCTTCTGGATGAGTTATTCTCCATAGCTGGATGTTTTCGGAGCTGGATGGGCTGGCAAGAGGGCCTTGGTCGTGGAAATGTCTGGCATGGGCTCAGCTTAGCATGCCTCCACCAAGAGCCCTGGGAATCTCCTGAGAAGAGACCATGGGGAAGCCTGCTGTGGCCTGTCTCTGTATACGGGGCTCAGTCTTCTGTCTTTTTTCCTCTCAAAACCTCAGTCAACAAAAATAAGCGTGTTCCTCTAGATCATACCATGAAAACTTTTCAATTTGTTTCCTGTGCTGCTATGGACTCTGTTAGAAGTCTGGCTTGGTTCTGGCCAGCACGTCAAATTTGTCCAGTTAACAGAAGATTAAAATACATATTGAAAGATGTAAAAACTTAACTGTCATGCACTCTCTCAAACCAGTGCATTCTTAATATCTTCAGCTTCACTCTTACTTTCTGAAGAAGAGATTTTCATGACATAATTTTCAGAGGAAATTTTCCATCCCAATAGCTTAACACTCAGTAATAGGTTGCCTTAGGTGGTTAGGTCAATATCATGCATCCCAATGGATTTTGATGGTTCTGACTATTAAAAGAGAAAGCATGGGGTAAAAAAGCAAAAATCAAATGTTATCTATTGATTTGGAGCGTGTGATGGTTAATTGGTGTAAATTGTTTAGGCTATAGTGCCCAGACATTTGGTCAAAGACCAGGCTAGATGTTGCTGTGAATGTGTTTTTTTAAGGTGCAATTAACATTTAAATCAGTAGACACTGAGTAAAGATTATTGTATGCTGCATGATGTGGTGGGCTGCATCCAATCAGTTGATGGTCTTAAGAAAAAGAGACAGAGCGCCCCCCGCACTCCCCCTGCCACCAAGGAAGAGGGAATTCTGCTAGCAGACAGCCTTCAGACTTCAGCTGCGACATCAACTCTTCCCTGGGTCTCCAGCTTGCCAGCCTGTCCTGCAGATTCTAGACTCACCACTCCCACAATGGCATGAGACAAGTCCTTGAAATAAATCTCTCTATATGTGTCTGCATCCAGTTGGTTCTGTCCCTCTCAAGAATTCTAATACAGAGGCCAGATTGTCAAGGGTCTGAGATAACATGCCAGTAGAAGGAGATGGATACTCTGTGTCTCCACCTCCTCCCAGGTTACACTCACTACGCCTTCTTCATTGGTCAGTGTATGAGCGCACAGGAGAGCAGACACTAACACTTGAGAGTTTGGGAAGAGTGGGTCAGGAAAAGGGATAGGGAAAGGATATTCACAGTGGGAGTGGTTTTTCACCATCAGTAAATTAAACCGTGGAACACATGCTGCTAGAACCAAGATACATTTTCTGGTTCCTAAGTCAGGTGCAAACTCCTGCTCTTTCTCCCAGCTTTCCACTCCTGCTGTGGTGGTCAGCGGTATTTGGCCCATCCTCACCCTGACTCAGCTGGAAACTGTCACTGCTTCATACTCCTGTTAAATATGTCCAAACCAGCAGCTGTTTAGCAGCCTGTACCTGTTAAACATCATGCCAGACACTGAGACCACGGAGCTCTCTTTAGCCAAAGAAGCCTCCAATAAAAGAAATCCTGCAGAAACCTGGCTCAATGGGCTCACAGTTTATTCATTCAGTGGCTGCTAAAAAGTCTTGATGCATCCCCGTTTTAAACTATTTACTGTCTGGCTGATTGAGGAAAATATTTTCTGAGCCCTGAATTATTCACTGTGTGTGTCTCTTCCCTAAGGAATGCAAGGACCAACCTCTGTTCATTTTCCTCCTCACTCCCTCACCTTGTTCGTCTTGCTGCCGTTGCTTTAGTTTAAACTGGATCCACAAATCTGAGCTATGTCAGCAGTGAGGTCATACAAGGTTTCTGGAAGCCTTAGTGACCACTCCATACCCAGTTGGAGATTGCAGTTCTAAGAGCTTCTTGTGAGAGAGTGACTTTAGTTATCATTTCACAACAAATTAGAGAAAGTAGTATTTCTCCTGGAATGTTACCTAGAGCCACAAGACATCATAGAACATCGCTAATCACCTTACTTCCAGGTGCAGGCTCTCCCTGATTGAATGAAGCATCAGTTCAAGAGTAACAGCCTTACCCTTAACTCTTCTAGTAAGATGAGGGGAGATATCTTTCTCCAAGAATGGGAGTTCGGTGAATGAACTGATCTTTCCAAGGGGAGAGAATCAGATAGAGAAAAGAAAAAATACAGATATAATTTTGAAAAGACTTTATAGAGGCAAAAAGCATAACGTGGTTCCTGAGATGTCTACGCCACTCAACAATCTTTCCATTCCCAATGAACAAATGGAATGAAGGAAGGGAGGTAAAAGGGAACACGAATGTTTGAATCTTACCTTGATTAAGAAGACTCAAGGTCTTAAGATGATCTGCTGGTCATAGACAAAGATGTATTCCTCTTTGCTCAGTTGCTCAGATCACTCAGTCTCTGTACAGTGATTGACAACAGCTGCAAGGATATCTGTGGAGGAGACACCACCTTTTTATTTTTGTGGGCTTTCAAAGGTGTATTTTTATTATGAACAGCATTGCATAGATGGAGGGTGTAAAAGGAAGAAGATTCAGGACAAGAGAGTGAGAGGAGGGTTAGGTGGTCTGACATGTGTCTCCAAAGAGGAGGTTGATGTTTAGCAAAGGAATTGGGGTAACAGGAAAAAGCAGGAGAGGACTGAAGAAGGATGGAAGACCAGGGTCTGGGGAAAGAGAAATGTCAGCAGGAAGGACTGTGCTTCCTGGACCCTACTGTCCCAGCACGAATAGGCTAGAGAACCACTCTTACTGAGCCAGTTACTCTACCCTAAATCCCGGGGCCCATGGAAGTCGCTAAAGTGTGATGATTTGCAGAGAATTGGAAGCAAATGAGGAAAGGAGAAGGTGTTCCAGGGTCTCTATCCCCCAAAGGCAGAGAGAGAACTGCAGCTGCCTGGGGAAGCAGATGGGGTGAAACTGAGACATTGCCTGGAGAGAAGCAAGAAATGGAAGAGTAGAGGGTCAGCCTGGGACTGTGGTTGGGACACCCCCCATGGCCCTGCTGCTCCTCACTGTGTTCTGGGCCTATGGAACTGTGGACACCCAGGACTCTCAAAAATTGGGAACCAGCAAAAGTTTAAAAGTGAAGTAAAAGCACAAATGGCGGAATAAGAAAAAAAAAATTTTTTGAAAACAAAAACCATTTCTGTGGAGGTGTGGGGGAGTGTGTATATATATGTATATGTGTGTACATATATTTGTATAAATATATATATGTGTATATTTATACATATTTCAGTTAAAGTTTTGGAATTGTGGATATCATCTGGGAATGTAACTAGGATATCAATGGGAAATACTACCTTCACCATTATTGCTGTACTGGATATGGAAACCAAACTCATTCAGTGTTTGAGCAATTTTATAAATCAAACCATAAACAAGGGGATTCTGGGAGTGAGGTGGAATTAGGGTGCAGAGCCCCAGAGGATCTGCAGAAGAAAAGATTTGTTGCAGCAGGTGCTGTAGTCCACAGCATAAACACAGCACACACGTGCACACACACACACGCATGCAAGCACAACACACTTTCCTTCTGTCTGAGTTTTCTCTACACTGAACTTTTTCTCTGGTAAGTTCTTAAATAAACTCATCACGCATTTGCCCTCTGCTTGAAGAGGATGCTGTTTATTAAACATATTTGACGAGAGAATACACTAAAAGACACTTTGTACTTCTCAGGTTTAGATGTGAACACTTACACTATGCAGAGGGAAAGCAGGAAATTCTGAATCAGGACATCTTGGTCAAGCTGTAATAAACTGATGAGTCTCCTTCTGATTCTTTAAGTGTAATTCCTTACAGGAGAAATGGCTGCCCCCTTTAAAAAGGTAGATAGTCCCTTTATTTTACACTAAAAATTTATTGAGAAAACTTATATGTTTCCAAAGAAGAAAATTCATATTAGATGTTAGAAAAATCCCAAGTCATCATTCCACCAAACCACACTGCAATATAAAAGATATAAAGTATTCAAACTTTACCAAAGTATACAAATACAAGGTATTAACATTGTCTCCATATGAAAAACCTCTGGTAGTGAGATATGGCTGTGTTTAATCCTGTTGGATACAGTAGACTAGGAAGGGGAATTTGATCCTCTTTGACCAACCTTCTACCTGGGCACCAATATTTCAAGGTAGGAGATGCTGAGCTACCAGCTGGGAGAAAGAATCAGATCGTATTTCATAGAATAATTGAATGCCTGGCTAGAAAGGACCCGGGGATCATGAACACAAAGCCTTCAGTTTCTAAGTAGCAATGTAGGGGCCCAGCAAGATCATGGGAGTCGGTCCTGGCAAAAGGGGAAAGCCCAGCTGAGCCTGGACCTGGTAAAACAACAGGGCTAACCTCAATGGAATTAGAGACTAAGTGAAGTAACTCAGCAATGGAAAACCAAACATCGTATGTTCTCACTCATAAGTGGGAGCAAAACCTATAGAAATGAGAAATAAATTAAAACAACAATGACGACGACGACGACAACAACAACAACAACAGTTCCAGCAAGAGCCAGCAGGTAGCTGAGTGATCTTCCAGCTTAGATCCAACACCTCCCAGCTATGAGCCATCTGACTGGCCCTGAAGAAACAGTGGAACAATGGATTGGGTGTGCATATTTCAGGAAAGTCAGCACCCTAAAGGGGGCAGCAGTTGAATGGGAAACAAACACTGAGTTTTTATCCACCAAATATACCCTCCAAGTCTTATTTACTTATTTGTTTATTTAGAGACGGAATCTCACTCTGTCGCCCAGGCTGGAGTGCAGTGGCATGATCTCTGCTCACTGCGACCCCTGCCTCCCAGGTTCAAGCAATTCTCCTGCCTCAGCCTCCCAAGTAGCTGGGACTACAGGTGCTCACTGCCATGCCTGGCTAATTTTTTGTATTTTCAGTAGATGGGATTTCACCATGTTGCCCAGGCTGGTCACGAACTCCTGAGCTCAGGCAATCTGCCCATCTTGGCCTCCCAAAGTGCTGGGATTACAGGCGTGAGCCACTATGCCCAGCCACTTTCCAAGTCTTTGAAGCTGGGCTTTCAAGCCAGAGTATTGGTCCTCCTCCCAATACGGACCATACCAAGTCCCTGGCCAGCCCCGCTGAAGCCTCTTGAGGAGTAGCCTTATGCCTGCACACTTAAACCTGTTGGGCAGGTGCAGGAGGGAAAGTAGAGGCCCCTTGTGGTGACCCGGAGTAACCAGTCAGCTGCAAGCATGGCTTTTTTCTGCTGCATGGCCTGCTGCCATGGGTGGCCCTTCTGGGCAGCTGCAGCAAAGCCTGCAGAGCACAACTGGAGGGATGGATTCAGCTGCCATGTCTTCTACTGGAGATGCTATAGAAGTGGCAGCCTCCTTCAGAGTCTTAGAGGCCCAAACAGAAAGACCCAATGGGCCAGCATCTCCAAATGGTTGTTATAGTGGCAGAAATGGAAACAAAGCAAAGAACATCTCAAATGCTACAGGGGCAGTTGGATGAGGAAACATAGCAGCTGCAGAGGCAGGAAAAAGAGCTGCCAGAATGCAGAAGCAGGCATGGTTCTCAAGGAAAAAAAGATCTCACCTTATGTCTCTTAGAACTCCACAGAGCAACCAGTAGAATGTGGGTGATCAAGCTCCTGCTGTAAAAATATCTCCATTCAAACTGATACAGGAATTAAGAAAAATTTACTTCAGAGGGTAGTGAGGGCACAGAAGTCCTTGGTAAGGTTTTCCTTTTAATGAAAAGCAGCCCCAAATTATTTTCCTTTCTAACAAAGAGCAGCCTGTAAAATCGACCTGCAGACATAAATGCTGGCAGATGTGCCAATCATGTTCAAGATGGCGGCTCCATCTTCCCTTCTCTTTGTCAGCCACGTGTACAGTAAGGAGCAGACAAGATGGCACTGGCCAAGGGGAAAGTTCATTTGCATAATCAGATTATGATGGGCCAGCCAGCCTTCCCCATGTGCTACGTAAACATCATACCTGATCGAATCGATCTTTGAGCGCTATGTAAATCAGGCACTTCCTCAAGCCTGACTATAAAATCCAGTGCCTCTGCCACTGGCCAGTCTTTTCCACTCAGAGGACTCTTCTCTCTCAAAAAAGAGCTGTTTTCCTTTCTCTTTTCTTCTGCCTGTTAAACCTCCACTCCTAAACTTCTTGTGTGTGTCCATGTCCTAAATTTTCCTGGCACAAGACCGATGAACCCTGGGTATGTACCCCAGACAACATAGCCACTTCATACTGGGGACCTTGTCTGGGATACCTAGGTACAGCATTCATCAAAAAGGTGAGTAGAGGAGCGGACTGCAACTCTGTTCTTTCATTTTGGGCCTCTCAGCCTCCATTTTAGGACCAAATCAAATCAATAACAGGCATTCATCGGCCAATTAAAAACATGGTTAGTGTAGCTGCTGCTCTTAAAAACTTAGATGTGGGACTTACTGGGGAGAACATGGAGAATCCCCCAGCAACCTGTTGGCCTTGTTTGAACCAGCTTCCTCTCATGGAGGATTTAGCTACCACATGGGACTGGAAGAGGTTTTGGAGCAACTGAGGAGCTACCCCCTGGTGTTATCCAATGGCTTCTGGAATGATCCCAGCCTTTGACTGCCCAATGGGATGTTGGCAACAGGATCTCCAACTTTCCTGTTGTTATTTCCTCCTTCCCTGTCTGTGACCACCATATATCCTGTCTTCTCTGTGTATGCAATGTGTAGGATGTTTTACAGTTCAAGGAAGTAATCTTGTTTGGCAAGATCAGGGAATGTCATAGTAAATGGGGCTATAGCTCAAGGGAAGGTGTCTTTGTGATTTTCTGGGAACAGAGGGTTCCCCCCTCCCACCACAGTGAGAATCAGTCTCTGCCCTTGGTCTGGAGTGTACATGGCATTTCAAGGCCAACAGAGCCACCTAGTTGAATAGGGACCCTCTCCATGAGGCATATTGTCAGTTCTTTATGGAAACTAGCTTCCCAATTCTCCCTTTTTGTGCCCCTCTTCTAAAGACTAGGCTTTACGCTGCTTTTATGAACAGGAAAATTCTGCCTTCAACAACTAGGAGTAAAATGTCCACCAAAACCAAATTTTAGTCTCAATACTGTCTCATCAGCATGAAAACGGCCATTTGGTTCCTATGTCCTTTTAAGGCACCTATTCTGCCTCCAATTAGAATGGTAATTAGCAAGGAGATTTTAGGTTCGGACATTAATTTGAACCATTCTCTAAGGGTACATGCTTTAGCATGAACAATAATAGCATGATATAGAGCTCAAACCAGCACACTTCCTCCATTAAAGAGGGAAATGCAACAGTAGCTCAAATGCAACTGTGATGTAGTCTCACCTGAGATCCACTTTCAGGGATCCAGGCAGATCACAGAAGTCTAGGAAGTCAAAGGGAAATCACAGGCAGAGGACTGGAGTTGCATGGGTGAGTCTGACAAATCCCAGTTGCTTAGTTCCTCTGTTTCCATGGCTGGGGGTCAAGCCTGCAACCATGGATGGCATGTTCAACAAGGTGCTGGGACTCAGGAACCGCAGAAGGAAAACAGCAGGGGGGCACTCCTACTGTCTTCTTCTCCACCCTGGGTCACAGAGAAAGGAAGGAGACTAAAGGGATGCCTTTTTCTTGTTTCTTTTTCTAGATGGGTACCATCTTTAGCTTGCACTCCCCTGGAGTGCGTTCTAAAGCAGTGGGACTCCTTTCACCCTGAGACCTTTAAAAAAAAAAAGCAGCTCATTTTCTTTTGCACAAGGGCATGGCCTTCTTTTCAGACCTTTTGCAGGCATTACAAAACCAACCCAGCTCTTTTAGTAATCATATCAGGCAGGCCTAAAGAGAATATTTTCCCAAAATTAGAGAAGCAACTTCCAGGGGAACCATCTGAGGATCCCGCTTATTTGGGGCCCCTTCAAGGTCCTTTCTAATTGCAGGACCTTAGGCAAATAAAAAAGACTTAGGCCAACTTTCTGATGACCCTGATAGGTATAGAGAAGCCTTGCAAAATTTAACTCAGGTGTTTGATCTCTCATGAAGGGATGTTATGCTGCTACTAAGTCAAACCCTAACTGCAGCTGAAAAACAGACAGCTCTGCAGGCAGCAGAGAATTTCAGAGATGAGCAATATGTTTCCTATAGTATGCCAAAAAGGGAAAGAGAAAATAGGGAAGGCAAAGAAACAGGGGAAACTCCATTTCCAACAGGAAGAGAGGCATTACCTCTTGACAACCCTAACTGGAATCCCCAGACTTTTCTATGGTTTTTTTTCTTCTTTCACGGTTTAAAATGGCTCCTGTATCTTCTTTTGTAATTTTCTTCCAACCTGGGAAAATTTAATTTTCCAAACCTTAAAATGCTTGACTTAGAGTTAAGCTATGGGGAAGGGAACCCAGAAGGCTGACATGCTGGCAAAACTGTAAAAATTTCTTACCAATTGGGGTTTTGGCTTCCCTCTCCCTTTGCAAACTGGTAAAAGGAATAATAAGGATTATCATTTATATTGTCTGTAGTTTTAATTAATGAAAAGGGATTTGTGAGGTTTGTCTTAAGCTATAGCCAATCTGGTGTTCTTTTTGTGCTCTTTCTGTATGGTTCTGTCAAAAGAAAGGGTACCGTAGGTAAGGGTGCAGACCCAGGACCCCATAAACCTGCTGTTCAATCCAGCCCAACAAAATGGTCAGTCACAAACTTGACTATAGGCCTCCATCTTGTCTCATGTCCTTGGGAACATGATCTGTAACCACATAGCAATACTTTGTTTCAGTCTCTGCCATTTTAAAATGGTGGCTGTCTTTTACTAAGTCAGTTCTTGGGTGGGGACCACAAAGTCAGATAAGCCAGTTTATTGATCTGGGTGGTGCCAGTTGATCCATGAAGGGCAGGGTTTACAAAATATGTTAAGCACTGATCTTGAGAGCACTTTAGGAAAGGTCAAAATCTTGTAGCTTCCAGCTTTGTGACTCCTAATCCATGGTATCTAATCTTGTGGCTATTTTCTTGGTCTGGTCTCCTGGCAAGTGGGAAGTAAATTTTAGAAAAGGGCTGTGATCATCTTTGTTTTAGACTGTAAACTGTAAACCAGGCTCCTCCCAACATTGGTTTGCCCTAGGCCCAGGGATGGGCAAAGACAGCTTGGGGACTGGAAACAAAATGGAGTTGTTTGGGTTGGATCTCTTTCACTTTCTCAGTCACAGTTTTGCAATGGCAGTTTTAAAAACTGCTTATCACCCTTTTAAAAATACCTTGTACACTCATGGTTAAGTCATAACTTCATTAAGACTTGTTGGTTTCACCTGTGAGATTACTTTTTGTAAAGTTCAAAAGCGAAAAATCTTAACTGCTTGGCATGGCTAAAGTCCAGTAACAAGGAATTTAAAATAATTTTCTTAAAGAGCAATGAGCTTAATTAAAAGTGGATATCCAAGTCACAGGTACATTGAAAAGGCCTTTATGTTTTTTTCTCTTCCTGGATTTTGTTTTTCTGAAAAAGGGATTTTTTTCTTCTCAGTCCACTGAATTATTTTTTCTCCATTTTTTTTGGTCTTGCCACTTTTTTTTTTTTTTCTTTTGACACACAGTCTAGCTCTGTCACCCAGGCTGGAGTGCAGTGATGTGATCTGGGCTCAGTGCAACCTCCACCTCCCAGGTTCAAGTGATTCTCCTTCCTCAGCCTCCCAAGTAGCTGGGATTACAGGCATGCACCACTATGCCCAGCTAATTATTTTGTATTTTCAGTAGAGACGGGGTTTCACCATATTGGCCAGGATGGTCTTGATCTCCTGACCTTGTGATCCACCCACCTTGGCCTCCCAAAGTGTTGGAATTACAGGCGTGAGCCACCACTCCTGGCCTGTCTTGCCACTCTTAAAGCACACATGAGAGACCCTAAGATAACTTCTGGTAGACTGTGACTCCTTGGGCAAAGCAGAGGAGGTGCCACAGACCCCATTTTGGGGAAAATACCCTCTCTTTTCCTCATGAAACCCCAGGAATCAAAAGCAAATAATTTCCTCTCAAAATCAAAAAGGCTCTGTTTTGTTTTGCATTTTATTATCTGACAGTTTTGAGTTTTGGAGGTATCAAATTACTTAACATTATGAGAGAGCTTTGGTGTGTAATAACTAGGTAGGAAATATACTTTAAGGGATGGCTAATAGTAGTTATGGAGGGATACTTAACTCTTTGCACATTTGAATCAGAGAAACATGCTCTTAGCCACCTGGAAGATGTGGAAAATCCCCAACTCCCATTTAAGAGATGAGACTCCCATGGGTGATGGGCTAATTGCAAAATGGGCTGATCTGGCTTTGGGTTGCCTTACAATGAAATGCATGGTAGAAGCACTGTCCTGTCTTTGGGACACCTATAGTATCTCCTTCCTTTTGGGGATCCAGAATCCCATAAAAAATGGCACCTTTAATTTTGGGATCTGTGTTTGCCTTCAACTGTGTCAGCTCGTTAGGCCCTGAAAGTGCATGCTATCCTGGCCCTGTTCCTCCAAGGGCTCCACCCTGAAGCCAGTAATCTAATTAAGAAACTGGCAAATGAAAAACCTTACAAGTGCTGAATCTTCTGTCTTTATTACTATATATATGTTGTGTGTAATGCCTATAAAAAGAGCTCTAATTGATTGGCTTAATGAAAAATAAACACTTAAATTTTTTTTAGTTCACATGACTTTAGTCTTTAAGAAATAAAAGTAGTCTTAAGGATTATTGGTAAAATGCAAATGTTGTCAAAATGCAAATAGGTGGTCTAAATCATACAAGTCAGATACTAGGTTTGCTAAATGTTTCAATGTTGTAAACTGCCTGCTATACTGATAGGTAAGGCCTGGGACACATGGAGTTAGATGTGGACAGAGGCAGACCTTATCTGCACTCTGTCTCAGTCCTAGGCTGCACACCTGGTACATAATTAAAATTGCTTACTAACCAGGTTTTTCACCAAAAGTAAATGTTGCTAAGAGTTAACAGTGCAACATGTATTTGAGACCACTACACCATTTTACATGCAAGGTATATAAAAACAGTGAAATGTGGTTTCAGTAGAAGATTATAAGAAAGCATGGACATGTAAATTCTGCCCAGGAATGAGGGATTATCTTAAATTTGATAAGATAAAGCTAGAGGTTTAAGCAAGTTATAAAAAGATTGTAAAAATCTTACAAAAAAAGTTTAAACATTAACTAAATTCAAAAGGGTATTATATGGTCTTTTCATAAATTGAGCATTGAAATAAAAGCACAGCAAGGTTGTCTTAAGATGCTAATCTGCCCTTTAGCAAAAGGGGTTAAAAGTTTGTAAAGGTTTCATCTCATGGTTTAATTGGTTAAGATTTGATGGTACCATCTATAAGCTTTCATTTAAACAAATTGGGGTTAACATTAATAAACTAATGCAAGAGTAAAATTTGGCTTTAAACAGGATTTTCATGTAATAGTAAAGGGTAATGAAAGGTTTTTGCCTTTGGAGTTATTATTTTGGCAAAATAATTTATGGCAATCTGGAATTCTACCTCATAACCTCAAGTGTTTTAAAACTCTAACATTTAATAGGCTTCCCAAAATCAAACTTCAAGTTTCAAAATTGCCTTTCCTGATGCCTGGCCTTCTAAGTGGGTCAGATGGCCCCTAAAACATCCACAGAAGAGGTAAACAGGATCATTTGACATGTTTCATTAAAAATTTAGATGGAAACAATCTACTACATCACCCTTGCAGGAACTGCTATACTCACTCTACTGTTTGCAGTAGAGCTATACACAGTAGCACCTTCTAACTGAAATGTTGGACAGAGTTACCATTGCTGTAGTATTTTGCTTAATTATTAATCCTTATAGCAGGGATAATAGTTACCAAGAAAAAGGAAGCATGAAAGTTTTACTATCATTGAGTCTGCTAGAATTTCTTGTTGGGTTTGGAAATATGTCACACCCTGGCTATGCATTGAAGGTTATAAAGGGAAGAGATTTTATATAAGAAAGGATCTTGTATGGTAAATACTTGTCCTAAAGAGAATAGTTGGTTGTTTAAAAAGAAGGTTAAGACAAGTTGGAAAGTTTAATCATGTCTTAGATGGTCTGTGGAACTCATGAAGGGATTAATGATTGCAGGAAAGATTTAGCCAAGGTTAACCCTAAAGTTACTCTAGGCATTCAAATCCAATGCCTCTTATCTGAAAAAGAATGAAACTTTTATATTAACGTTTCAGCAACATCTGGTGGAGGCAAATCCGTGTTATAACCTATCGGAATGGCTGACAGCAATCAAACTCCAAATGGTGCTGCAGACAGAACCATGCATGAACACACCTTTCTTCCAAGGACCCTTAGATTGACCCCAGGAGGAAACCTAGCTGCTGTTCCCCACACAATGCCCATTTTCAGCAGGAAGTAGCCAGAAAGAGTCATCATCCAACACCCTCTAACAGCAGTGAGGTTTACCACTCCAGAGAGGGGAATGATACAGAAGTTAAGAAGAAATTACTTAGGCAGATGGTGTGAGTATGGAAGTCCTCAGTAAGATTTTCCTTTCAATGAAAAGCAGCTCCAAATTATTTTCCTTTCCAACAAACAGCAACCTGTAATATCGAGCTGTAGACATAGACATAGACACCAGCAGTTATTCCAATCATGTTCAAGATGGCAGCTCCATCTTCCCTTCTCTTTGTCAGCCACGTATACAGTAAGGAGCAGATAAGATGGTGCCGGCCAAGGGGAAAGTTCATTTGCATAATAAGATTAGGATGGGCCAGCCAGCCTTCCCCATGTGTGATGTAAACCTCATACCTGATCTGTGAGCCCTATGTAAATCAGACACCTCCTCCAGCCTGACTATAAAATCCAGCACATCTGCTGCTAGCTGGTCTTTCCTGCTCAGAAGACCCTTCTCCCTCAATAGACAGCTGTTTTTCTTTCTCTTTTCTTCTGCCTATTAAACCTCCACTCCTAAACTTCTCGTGTGTGTCTGTGTCCTAAATTTTTCTGGTGTAAGACGACAAACCCTGGGTATATACCCTGGACAGCATAGCTGTTTCAAAATCGTGATCTCCTGCAGCTTCCCTAGTCTCAGCTGCATCATGAACACAGAGCCTAGGAGCAGGTCTACCAGGAGAGCCAAATAGTTGACTTCAGAGGCAAAGACAAACTCAGAGCAACACCTTGGCCCAGGAGAAGAGAGAGGAGACAGATCTTATCTGGATGTCAAGTCATCAGGACACTGATGGTGGCCAAACCATTGGTGAAAGAAGAGCACAGTTTCAGAAAGAAGAAAAAAAGTTTGGAGGAGATTGTAGGAAAGGCAGTTCTGACACTTGGCAGGAGATAGGAGAGAACTGGAGGATGGCTTGACTTGACTTTGTGCAGATCTGACATGAGGCCATGGGAAATTTCACAGGGAACAAGAAAAGGGTCTACACATCCTGACAACCACGTACTGCTGTGTTTGCCTACCTAGCGTGTGGAGGGAAGATTCTGGCCTATGATAAGGGAATCTGCCAGGTGGAGAGGAGGGCCTGCTATCAGTAAGAATTGTCCCAGGCCATCAGGCTCATATTTCATCCACACTTGAGGGTGTTCATCAGTGTTGACTTGTCATTGGCATAGGACCACTGGAGGAGATTTTTGTTTTTCTCACTTTGCCACTGGGGTTTTCTCTCCGGTGCCTAGGCTCTATTAGTGCCCTGGACTATGAGCTCTCCACTTGTGGGGGAAGGGGATAAGAGGAAAGAATGGTGGTGAAAGTTATTCCTAATTTAAATTGTGATGGCTTCTTTATCTCTAAGGCAAAAGAGGCAACTGATGGGGAGCTGAGCCAAAAGAATGTGCCAGAGCTGAGCCCAGCACATCATAGAAAGGAGAACAATATGGAGAGATCAGCAAGTGTATACTATCTTATGCAGAGGCTGAGCTGAGGGCACCTTTGGTTCATCTGGACCTTCTGGGCCTGGGGTCTTCCATGGACAATGCAACTGCTTGGAATGTCTACTAAATACATCTGATTCCAAAATAATTTTGTATTCTAAGGAATATACACCCTCTGGGTCAATTTAGGATGGGAATGGTTAAAATTCAGCATCTGTTTTTATTATATTTATTTATTTATTTTAGTTTCCAGCTATTGACATTGAAATACGTATGAGTGGATTGTCTGTCTTTGTGGTTCTAAGATCTTAAGACCAACAAGAGAACCCAGATATTCCTGGAGGTTGCAAGAGAGAGACGATGCTAGTTGGACTCTTGGAAGTGATGGAGATGCCCCAGATTTCAAAAGTAGGGATGGGATTGCTGTGCTCAGTTTAAAGGATGGTTGAGAAAGGGTACCACAGCTGCACCATCAAATATGAGGTTATAGGAATCTTCTGAGACTCTGGGCATGAATCTCCTAAATGGCAGACAGAAGCCCTTTGGGACAAAGGGGAGGCTGGAGTAGGCTAAGGAACTGGTAAGTTCATCTACCTGGCACCGCATTTCTATTTCTCACATTGGTAGTGGATGTTAGCTGCCTGGAAGAGGGAAAGACGTGTTCACCTGAGAGAGGACTCTGCACGTTTCTGAGGCTCAGAAGGGGTGAGTCCAGGCTGAGCTGGGTTGCAGAGAAAGGGCCTGGCATTCCTGGGAGTCAGCAGAGGCTGCACTGGGAACTGCAACTCTGGGAGAAACTGACTGAATTCTGTGTTCTGAAAATCAACATTGATTGACATAATATCCTCCATGCTCTCTTTTGAAAGCAGGTCCTAGACGCAGTAGGTGGGTTTCCTAAAAGGGGCTATTTTGGAATCCAGATGTGTAGCACATGTGTTACAGAAACTACTCAGTGACATGCACCAACAAAGTACATTTCACAGCCTCTCTTGTTCATGAAATTGTTCATCAAACTTGCTTAATAAAAGTTTGAGAAGTACTTAGAAATAATTTTTGTAATTTTAGGTCTGGAGACTATAATATCGCTTTCTTAATCTGCCATATTTAAAGGATATAAGGTTCTTTCATATGTAAATTAAAACAAACCTGTTCATCATCTTCTATTTATCCACATCCTTTATAACTTTCATCTAGAAAATATATCTGATTCTGAAATATAATTTTATAGAAAATCTCAAAATTATACTTTTGTCACTGTTCATGGATTTATCTCTACTGGGTGTTAATTTATCCATGCAGTACTTTACATTAAAATCATATATGTATGTATTATATAAATAATATATAATATTTTCAATATTTTAAAACTTTATATAGTGTAATTTTTTATATTTCTGCCATTTCTTTTTTAAAAAACAAACATCCCACTAGAACCAATATTTAATAACATGCAAATAAAATAAGAATATTTTCAGAATGATTTAAAGCAAGCAGGAAAGGATCTTACATACTTAAATTGAAAGGATAAACATTTTAAAAAATGCAAATAATTTTGTCAAGCAGAAATGGTTTCTTTTCAAAGAAAAGTAGGCAGGGATATTAAAATATTAAACTGATATAGTTTCCAAAATAATCCAATAAAGCAAAAATCCCCATATGTATGCTTAAGCATAGAACAGTCTTTGAAAGCTACGCAGCAAAAATTCATGAGAATAATATTTTATTCATAGTTTTCCTTTTCGACTATTCTCTGAATAGCTCTTGTACACATACAACAGAACTACAAGCTCATCAACAATTAGTTTCAGTTTTTATGTATAAATTGTAATTATTGAAGCAATTATGAGAGGAAATCTGAGGCCACAATATTAACACCAAATGAGAAGCATAGTGGGTTGTTCCCCATATTGATACCAGGGAGAGCAATTGAGTTGTGTCTTTATCCAACATAGAGAGTACTTGATGCTGAGCAATTATAACAAACAATTTTAGTTTGGAACCTAATTTCTACTGGTATTAAAGATTCAGATATTGTAAAAGAAAGAAAATAGTCATCACTAATAGTGTAAGCTGTTTTTTTTGTTTGTTTGTTTCCCTTTTAGGAACTTTCCACTATTTTTCCCTCAACTTTCTCATGTTCTGACAAATGATATTTAAATTTGAAATATTTAAAACTTCATTTTAAGCATACACAATCCTGATATTAGACGTTTATTCATTTAATGATAATGTGTACAATACTCAGTTAATCACTTTTCTATCCTCATCATGCCCCCAAAGGTTGTCCAATAAAAAAATTCCCCACTCTAATAACTGAGAAATTTACATTAGAAAAATAAGCAGTGAGAAAAAAAATTACATATCTTATCTGAGAATAAAGATTACAAAACATAAAAGTTTCTCTGAAATTAAAAAATATATTTAGGCCACAGATTTAAAGAACCATGTGGGAATGACTTGCAATTCATTTTATGTAAACAGAGAAGACAACATGTATTGGCACAATTTAATATGTAGAGTAGTTTTTACATAAATGGTTTTGAGTTGCGTCATTGGTATATCAAAGAGAGATAAATGTAATTTTAGTAAATGCCCTGAAGTTTGGACAGGTCTTGTGTGAGTGGCATATTTGCTTTTTTGCCATTTAATAGCAAATTCAAGGTCTGATGATGTGATATGTGGTAAGAGTCTTTAGATGCCTCATCCCAGGCAGCCTACTATATCCCTCTGGTCTGCCTTCCCCACTGGTCTGGGTTATTAGCTGCATTATTCAGTTGCCCATTAAGTGGGAATCAAATCTGTGTCATTAAGGAACCCCAGGTCACAATAAGTCTTCATTATTTTGCTTATAGCAGAGTGTGGCTTTATTTTGAATTGGACCACTGATTAATACTGTCCAGCTCCTGTTACACTGATGAGATCATTATTTAACCTTACACCTTCTGAGGCTATCAGTTACACATCAAAGAAGTCTTGCCTTGCATTCCCCTTGCCAGAAAAATCTATTGTCTTTGGGAGTTCCAGAAGCCAACTTTGTCCCAGGTCTTACAATAAAATTTCCTCCTCTCTGCCCCACCTGCAAGGATGGCCTCACAGTAAACAGCCAGCCTTGGTCTTGGCCACCAGGGCCTTTGCAGCAAAGATGCGCCCAGGGGAGAAAAATTCAATTTGTACTTTTCACTCAACTTTATATTTGTGACATGCATCCACAGGCATAATTTATTTACCGTCACTGGTAAATATTTATTTTTAATAGTTATGTAACAATTTAATTATCCATTTGCCTATTCACAAACAGATATTGGTGAGTTTTCAGTATTACAATGTTGCCAGGAACACTTGTGTACTTGTCCTCTGGTGCACTTGTGTAAAGACTTCTCCGGGGCATATGTCTACAGGTGGAATTGCTGGTTGCAAGTTATGCACATTTCCAGCTTTACTGGATATGGCTGGATTGCTCTCAAAATTGTTCCCTTCAGAATCTCAAAGTGGCTACAACAGGTCCAGAAGTCACATTCAAACACTGCAACAACCAAAAGAAAAGAGACAGTTTCTTCTGATTCTTCTTCTTAAGAATGAGAGAACCTTTCTCAAATAGCTTCCGACAGACTTTGCTTCAAGACTATTTGCTGGGATGAAGTCTTACACTCATTCTTAAGGCAGACATTGGCAAATCAAACCCCATTGACCACCAAGTTTTCTCAACATCGGCACTCTTAATGTTTTGGAGCAGGTAAGTCTTTGTTGGAGTGCTTTCCTGTGCGTTGTAGGATGTTAAACATCATCCCTGGCTTCTACCCATGAGACACCAGTAGCACCTCCCCAGATATGACAACTAAAAACATTGCTAGATATTGCCAATGTCACCTTAGTGGGGGAGGGGACTGGCTTAGGCTGATTATTTCGTAAGAAATAGATGATTGGAATTCAACCACTGTGACCACTACAGACCCTGCATTGGGTCAGTGCAGGATGCAAATGAACCTTCCAGAACCCTGTGTTAAAATGCCTCCACACTGAACACCACTGCTTCTGCTAAAGATTTCTTCCTAGGAAGTGTTAGATCCGCAGCTGTTTCTGCTTTTAGCAGGCAGAGGATTAATTCCAGAATCTAGTGAGTGGCAGAAGGTACTCACAGAAATGAAACTGCTTCAATTGTGCAAAGACAGCTGTAGGACAGCAAGCTACTCAAGTCATCACAATATAGGCTTTTATTTCATTTTCAGGTCAAAATGCGATTGAAAATCAGGTCCTTATTTCCCTTTAGGTCCTGGACTCTTTTACATTCTTTTCTTCCAAGGTTCTTTAGAGAGCCTTGAAAATATTGCTGAAGGTCAAAACAAGATGTTCCTAGTTCCCCAACCCCCTGCCACCCTCCCAATTTATATATAGCTTGGGCTAATTTTCAGTCTTCTGTTTGAGGACAGAGACATCCTGTTCCTAACAGGTGGCAGAGTTACAGTCAGCTTCTCTTCAGTTATAGAACCATTATTTTAGGGCATATTCAGCCCTCCTAATTTATTAAATGAGGAGAAGGTTCATTCCAGGGGACTGTCAAAGCAGGTAGGTGAACTTTGGCTACCTTGGCTTCTTGTTTCCCCTGGGCTTCCATATGCTTGTAAACTCTGCGGAAGACTATTTGCTCCAGATGACACTGAATGGGGAACCCTCACATAGATCATTCCAGCTCTTCTTTCTCTCTGAGTTCCCTCCCTGATCACTGAGGATTCAGAACACTCACAATCAGCACAAGCTGCAGTAGATACTTTTTTAAGAGGCAAGGGACCCACAATCCTCCCCTTTTTTCTCCCACTCCTCACACTAGCCCAAGTCCAGATGTTTCTGAGCTCCTGCTGTATTCCCAGCCCTGTGTGCTCTGGGAATAAGATTTGGTCTCAGCTCTCAAGGAACTCGTGGAGGGAGAGACCCCTGATGACAGTGCAAGGCAAGATTCATCGAATACGAAAAGCAGGTGCTATGGGCATCCTGAGGAAGGATAGCTCCATGCCTGTGGTTCCTGCAACCAATGCTGGGTGTGGTTGAAAGAGAAATGAATTTGGGACTGATGGGTTTAACTCACAGCCCTCCCTCCTCCAGCTTTGTAAATATATTAGTCCGTTATCACACTGCTGCAAAGATACTACCTGAAACTGGGTAATTTATACACAAAAGAGGTGTAATTGACCCACAGTTCTGCATGGCTAGGGAGGCCTCAGGAAACTTACAATCATGGCAGAAGGTGAAGCAAGGCACATTCTTCACAAGGCCACAGGAGAAAGAAAGCGCAGGAGAAACTGCCACTTTTAAACCATCAGATCTCATGAGAACTCCCTCACTATCGTGAGAACAGTATGGGGAAAACTGCCCCCATGATCCAATCATCTCCCATCAGGTCCCTCCCAAGACACGTGGGGATTACAATCTGAGATGAGATTGTGGTGGGGACAGAGACCCAAACCGTATACGTGATCCTGGATGGAGTAGGAGGTGGCCATTTGACATTTTGATCTTTCTTTTTCTCATGTGCAAAGTGGGAACGGTAACATTTATTCATAAGGCTGATGTGTGGATGAAATAAAGTAATGGTTGTTAAAGTTCCTCTTATGGTACTAGCTCAATAAAGTGAGGTTCCATTTAAACTATGAGATGAGGAGTTCCCTACCCCTGGGAAAACCTCGCGAAGTAGCTCGGCAGTGTGAATAATGCCTGTAATAATTACTAACACTTATTCAACACTTAATCATGCACCAGGCACTATTCATGCATTCTATAAATATTTACTAAGGACCTACTGCATGTTAGAGATGCATCTAGGAGTTGAGAACAGAGCAGAGAACAAGACACTGAAAGCCCCTGTCCTTACCATCCTTACAGTCTGGTGCTAGAGACAATTTACAAATGCTGTTTCAGGAGCAATAAGCAAGTATGAGAAAACTAAAGCAGTGTAACATGGCAGAGGGGGTCCAGTGGTACTATTTTAAGGTGAGGTGTCCAGGGTGTCAGAGATGTACCAGAAATGAGATGGTTGAAGTATGCAGATATCAGGAGAATGAGGGTTGCAGCAGGTCCTCCAGCTCAGGGAGCGCAAGGTTGTGGAGACAGCAAGGTGTCCCCTGAGCTGGAGGACAGTCAGGCCAGCGTGGCTAAGGCAGAGAAAGCAATGGTGAGAGAGGAGGGAGATGAGGCCGGAGAGGCAGCCAGGGCCCAGATAAGTGGGACATTTTGGCCTTGGTAAGGACAGTGGATTCTACTGTAAATGTGGTGGGAGACCATTAGAAGACTGGAAGTAGAGGCTCGTGGGCTGGCTTGTAGTTTCAAAATGTCCCCCTGGCAGCAGTAAAGGGATTAAGGGTGGACGCAGGGAAAGTGGAAGGGCCCAGTGCACAATCCAGGTGACCAGTTACTGGCTGGGACTAGGGTTGTGGTTGGAGAGGCGAGAAAAGGTCCAGTTTCCTGTGGGATTGGATGTGGGTTGTGAGCAAAAGAGAAGAGGCAAAGGTTTTGGCCAGAGTAGCTGGGTGAATGACAGTGCCACTAACCAGTAAGAGGAACCATCAGGGAAGAGCAGGTTTGGGAAGTGGAGAATCAAGGTTTCTGTTCTGGCCCAATAAACTTAAGATTCTGTTACACACAAAGATGTTGTGTAGGTGGTTGGAAATATGAAATGAGTTCAGTTAATATGCATTCACATATAAACTACTTAGTCTTCTTAAACTGAGGTACGTGCTCCTATTATGCTCATTTTATAGATGAGGAAACTGAGGCCCAGGTTAAGAAAATTGAAATCCTTTGGTCCTTTCAGGACAAAGAGACATGGTTCATGAATGGAGCAAGTGGAGGAAGATAAAGGTTGTCCCTGTCAAGTCATTGGAGACATCAGTTGGAGCAGAGCAGTGACTATTTGAGATGCCGACTCCAAAACAGTAAGGGCACAGATGGGACTCCCATGTTGGAGGTGAGGCCTGAAGGGAGGTGTTAGGGCCATGAGGGTGGACCCCCTCATGAATGGCTCAGTGCCAACCTCATAGCAATAAGTGAGTTTCACTCTATTAGTTCCCATGAGAGCTGATTGTTAAAAGAGAGCCTGGCATCTCCCCACCTGCCTCCTCTCTCACCTTGTTGTGATTTGCACATACTGGTGCCCCTTCCTCTTCCACCATGAGTGGAAGCAGCCTGAAGCCATCACCAGAAGCAAACGCAGGTGCCTTGCTTCTTGTACAGCCTGCAGAGCTGCAAGCCAAAGTAACCTCTTTCTTTATAAATTACCCAGCCTCAAGTACTCCTTTGTAGCAACACAAGTGTTCTAAGAAACTCCCCAACCCACAGCGTTTTTCAGGACTTAACATTGCCACCTAGCCCGCCAACGATCTTTACCACCTCTCCAACACCTTTCTCCTCTGTGGGTTCTGGGAAGGACCTGTTTACTGGGATGGCAGCCAAGAGGAGAAGGGAAAAGAGCTGTGGGATGATCTCCACGGCCAAAAACCCCTAGAAGGAGAAGCATTTTCTAAGATCCAGAAGGCCATGAGAGCACTGTCTACTTTAAGGCAAGCTGTCCCAAGAGAAGCAGGTAAGTTCACTAGTGAGGAGCTGAGTCTTCCTCAAGATCTATATTCCTTCCTCAAGGTCTTTATTCCCTGTTTAGGAAGAAATTCAAACCTACTCAGCATTTGGAAGAAAAATACTCCCACCGGCATCTCCCAGACGCCTGAGCAGGTCTGTGGCACTAAACTCACAGGAGCAAGTAGTAGAAGAAATACGTCTTCCATCCTGTCCAAGCTCTGAAACCACCTTTTGTGTTTCCTATAAATGTATTCACTCTTTTCACTGGACAACCATGGAAACCGGTAGCAAAGGCATTTTTATTAAGTTCTAACTCAAAAAGCTTAATCACATTTTGGCAGCTTTTCTCTATGACACAGAAGCATAAACTTCATTCTCTCCCCTTTTGCCCCTCAGGTTTGGGTATTAGGCATGTCTTAATAGACCAGCACAGCAGTTTGAAAGGAGAAAGTGTAAGCTTCCTGATACATTGGTTAACTCTGCTTCCAATTCTTGTGCAAACTTCTCAGCATTTTCCAACAGCAACCATCTTCCATGGATCATTATCTCCCTTTGCATCTGGAAACAATAAGAGAGAGAACCTGTGAAATGCCATTCCTGAATAAAATGTGGAAAGAGTTCATTCTGATTTTACCCATTTTTTACCATGCCAACTTCTCACACATGTTGGAAGGATGTGTGCCCATGAAGGGGGGCTGGGCAGGGGAGGAAAAGCAGGGAAGCCATCAAGATTATGAAGGAATCAGAGCAGAGCAACGATTGTATGAAGAAGCAGCCAGCAAACTGAGGCCAAGAAGGTCCAGCCCAGGCCAGACCAAGCAATAAAACCTGAAGGAAGGATTCTCTGTAGGGCAGTGCGACAGGGGACAGATGTGATGGCACAGAACAGAATGGTGAAGTGTCTGAGTCAGGCAATTTCAAGAGATCTGTAAAAGAGGGACAAAGAATAAAAGGAAGAAGGAGCTACCCAGGAGAACAGGGCTAGTAGGACGAATATAAGAAATCTAGCAGGCTGGTGGCCAAACAGTGGTGTTCTAGAATCTGTTCATATTCATACTGGCTCATGAGAGCCCATTGTTATATTTTCAGGATTTTTGTGAGCCACTTGACATCAGGTTGGTTGCTGGAAATTGGCTACATTGTATTCATACTACAGAAATTGATAAATGCTATAAATCTGGGTGCCTACGCACCCCTTGAAGCTCTCAATGGCCAGTTGTTAAAATTTACTAGCACACCACTGGCTGCCAAATTCCTAGGCTCCAGTGGCTTGAAATCCCAATGATCTAAGAGATTCAACTTGAGAGGTGAACTGGCCCCACCCCTTCTCTCCTCCTTGTGCTCTGAAGGGGCTGTGCCCAAGAGCATCATAGAGGAAACTGCCATATGCCCTCCACAGCCCCTGGGTAGGGACTCCCTATAAAAGAGAAGCAGTGATCACAGCCTCAACTAGAGTTCTTAAAGTGGGGTCTCCAGACTAGCAGCAGCAACATCATCTGGGAACTTGTTAGAAATGCAGATTCTCAGGCTCCTCTCCAGGCCTGCTGAATCAGAAACTTGGAGTAAGACCCAGAAATCTGTGTTTTAACAAACCCTCCAGGCAATACTGTTGCTTGCTTGATTTTGAGAATCATGGGGCTAGGTTGTGGTAATGATAGTTGAGTCCAATTTGTGAATTGAGACAAAAATTTAAAACTGTATCACTGTGTCACAGTTAAGAGGATTGGAGAGATGGTGGGAGGTGGAGTGCAAGATGTCCCAGCAAATGGTTCAGGATGAAGTCTTGAATTATGCAAAGGATTGGCAGGCTTTGTGATCCCAGGTTGCGGAGGAGCTGATTAAGACCTGTGCTAGATAAGAACAAACACACAGACTAATGGAATAGAATAGATAATCCAGGAACAAATTCATACATCTACTGTGAACTCATTTCCAACAAAGGTGCCAAGAACATACACTGGGGAAAGGACAGTCTCTTCAGTCAGTGGTGCTGGGAAAACTGGATATCCATGTGCAGAAGAACTAAACCAAACCCCTACCTCTCACTATATACAAAAATCAAATCAAAATGGTTTACAGTCTTAAATCTAAGACCTCAAACTGTGAAATTACTACAAGAAAACATTGTGAAAACTCTCCAGGGCATTGGACTGGGCAAAGATTTCTTGAGTAATACCCCATAAGCACAGGCAACCAAAGCAAAAATGGACAAATAGGATCATAACAAGTTAAAAAGCTTCTGCACAGCAAAGAAAACAATCAACAAAGTGAAGAGACAACCCACAGAATGAGAGAAAATATTTGCAAACTATCCACCTGGGTATCAATAACCAGAACGTATAGGGAGTTCAAAAAACTCTATAGGAAAAAATGTAATAATACAATTTTAAAATGAGCAAATGATCTGAATAGACACTTCTCAAAAGAAGACATACAAATGGTAAGTATGTATATGGAAAGGTGTTCAATACCATTGATCATCAGAGAACTGCAAATCAAAACTACAATGAGATACTGTCTCACCCCAGTTAAGATGGCTTTTATCCAAAAGACAGGCAACAGCAAATGCTGGTGAGGATGTGGAGAAAAGGGAACTGTCATACACTGTTGGTGGAAATGTAAATTAATACAACTCTTATGGAGAACAGTTTGAAGGTTCCTCCAAAAATTGAAGATATAGCTACCGTACATATGATCTAGCAATCCCACTGCTGGGTGTAAGCCCAAAGGAAAGGAAACAGTATATTGAAGAGATATCTGCACTCTTATGTTTATTGCAGCACTACTCACAATAGCCAAGATGTGTAAGCAACCTAAGTGTCCATCAATAGACTAATGGATAAAGAAAATGTGGTATATATACACCATGGAGTCCTACTCAGCCATAAAAAAGAATAATATTCTGTCATTTGCAACAACGTGGATGGAACTTGAGATCATTATGCTGAGTGAAATAAGCCAGGCTCAGAAAGACAAATTTCACACGTTCTCACTTATTTGTGGGAGCTAAAAAAGCAGGATGGCCGAATAGGAACAGCTCCAGTCTCCAACTCCCAGTGTGAGTGACACAGAAGACTGGTGATTTCTGCATTTTCAACTGAGGTACTGGGTTCATCTCACTAGGGAGTGCCGGACAATCGGTGTTGGTCAGCTGCTGCCGCCCGACCAGCGAGAGCTGAAGCAGGGCGAGGCATCGGCTCACCTGGGAAGCGCAAGGGGAAAGGGAATCCCTTTTCCCAGCCAGGGGAACTGAGACACACAACACCTGGAAAATTGGGTAACTCCCACCTCAATACTGCGCTTTAAGCAAACAGGCACACCAGGAGATTATATCCCACACCTGACCGGGAGGGTCCCACGCCCACGGAGCCTCCCTCATTGCTAGCACAGCAGTCTGCGATCTCGCGGCAAGGCAGCAGCGAGGCTGGGGGAGGGGCGCCCGCCATTGCTGAGGCT
>NW_012102632.1:2147711-2169143 GCF_000951045.1 Mandrillus leucophaeus | reverse complement strand
AAAAATAAATAAATAAATAAAACAATTGGGCCTGATGCGGTGGCTCATACCTGTAATCCTAGCACTTTGGGAGGCCAAGGTGGGTGGATCACTTGAGGTCAGGAGTTCAAAATCCACCTGGCCAACATGATGAAACTCCCTCACTACTAAAAATACAAAAAAATTAGCTGGGTGTGGTGGCGGATGCCTGTAATCCCAGGTACTTGGGAGGCAGAGGCAGGAGAATTGCTTAAACCTGGGAGGCGGAGGTTGCAGTGAGCTGAGATTGTGCTACTGCACTCCAGCCTGGGTGACAGAGTGAGACTCTGTCTCAATAAATAAATAAACAAACAAAACAATTGAATTCATGGAGATAGAGAGTAGAACAATGGTTACCAGAGGCTGGGAAGGGTGGAGCAGGGGGTTGAAAGAAAGTGGGAATGGTTAATGGGTCCAAAATAGTTAGAAAGAATGAATAAGACCTGGTATTTGCTAGCACACAGCGTGACAACAGTGATTTATCGTATATTTAAAAATGGCTAAAGGAGTATAATTGGATTATTTGTAACACAAAGAAAGAATAAATGCTTGAGATGAGGATACTCCATTTACCCTGATGTGATTATTACACATTGTATGCCTGTATCAAAATATTTCATGTACCACATAAATATATACACCTAATACGTACCTATAAAAATTAAAAATTAAAAAAAAGACTTGTTCTGGACCTTAGTGATTCCTACGTATTATTCAACACCGTATACCACAGTGAAGTTTGCAACATTTACCCACCCACCCATTTACTGATTCATTCATTCATTGAACAATTATCCTGAGGGACCACAACTATTCAAGGATTCTGTGCTTTGCAAAAACAGGAGTGAATAAGTCACTTTCCCTACTCATAAACAGCTCATGTTTCTAGAGGAGAAACACTTGGGCAAAATATAATTACAATGCCCTAGCTACCTGCCCCTAGCTAGGAAGGGGCTTAAAGCTTTCATTTAAATTGTATCATTCACTTGTTATAAATAATCCAGTCAGCAATGACTTACTTCATTATATAGAGAAGAAAACAAAAGCTCAGGGAGATGAAGTGACTTTTCTAAGGACAAACAGTCTTTAAATATCAGAGCCAGGCTTGAATTCAGGTTTTCTAAAGCTAATTCCAGCTCCGTGTGCTCTGTATAACTGAGGCCTAAAGGACTGAACTTTCCAGCTTTGCCCAGTGTTTTGCCTAGTGTTTTCCCTATGGTTTGTAGCATTCATATCAATGGATATCACACAAGACCATGCTGAGCCTTTCCTTTTTGTCTAAGTACTTCCTAGAGGAACAGTCCTGCCATGTCTCATTAAAGCAGGAGTTCTCGCAGGGGCGGGGGCTCACGCCTGTAATTCCAGCACTTTGGGAGGCTGAGGTGGGCAGATCATGATGTCAAGAGATCAAGACCATGCTGGTCAACATGGTGAAACGCTGTCTCTACTAAAAATACAAAAATTAGCTGGGCATAGAGGTGCTTGCCTGTAATCCCAGCTACTCGGGAGGCTGAGGCAGGAGAATCGCTTGAACCCGGGAGGTGGAGGTTGCAGTGAGCTGAGATTGAGCCACTGCATTCCAGCCTGGAGATAGAGTGAGACTCCGTCTCAAAAAAAAAAAAAAAAAGAGTTATCTTTTTGAAAAATGCAAAGAAGAAATGAGAATTTCTTTTCAAAGTTAAATTCAGAGTGAATTCCTCTTCTGGGACCCACTTCCATAAGCCTGTGGCCTGGCATTCTTTCCTTGGACTTGACTTATATGTGAAGACAGGGAACACCTTCTACCTGTATTTTTCTGTGGTGGGCATGGTTTCTGAAGAAACTATTAACAACACAGTGGCACACTTCAACAGTAGAATTGTATACTTATGCAGATTTATGAGAGAATTTTTGTTCTGTTAAAATTTCTGTTCTGAGGCAGTGTAATGGGAACACGTGCCAGATGGACTCAAGATGGTCTTATTTGATATCTATTAATATTACTGCAGCAACCCACAGGAAAGGCACTGGGTAGAGTTGGCCGACCTCATCATGTGAAGCATGAGGCTTGCTATTGCCTACTTTAGCAGAGTGATGTGCAAGGGATGCCTGACACCAACTCACCCCAGCCTTGGTGAAGTGTTTACATTACTAGTCTATTTATAATAAAGAGCTCTGGCTATGCCACTGAGATCCTTTAGGAAAATAGCAACCCAAAGAGTTTATGCAAAATAATATCCTTATTTGCTCATTGTGCTAAAATGTGTCAAGAACCAGACTTTGGAAACAGGATGCCCATGAATTCCAGCCCAAACCTTTTACCAACTGTGTGGCCTTGGGCAGACTTTGATTTCCATCAATGCAAGAGGGCAATAATAAAATATACTTTTCCAGGTAATCAGGAGTGTTAGCAATAATGTTCATAAATAACATAAAGTTCCAGGAGAAGAGTGGATGCTCAATAAGTGGTTACTCTTGTTTTCAAGATTTCCCCCCATGATGTTACCTAACAAGCATAACATTTCCTCCAATGAATAATATGTGTGATGCATCCATCACAATGGATATATGTTGTTTAGAGTCAACCTTTTTTTGTTTTGGAACCTATTTTAGACTATGCTGGCAAACTTAAAAATTCAGCTAACATTTGGCCTAGAAAAAGGTGGAAAGGTTGTGTTATGCCCCATTCAAAAAAATGCCAATATGGTACTTTTCTCATTTACATGATGATCTCTTATTCTGCATCAGTGATAATGACAACTTTTTAATTATCAATAATTGTTCATTAAATATTGCCAAGCTGTTGCTAATTTTCTTTGGTGAACACTAGCAAAATATTTGCCTGGATGACAGTACTTGAGAATTCTCCAAGTCCAAGAGCACAGAATAATGGGAAACTAGGCCCTTCCTTTCTAATTTCCAGGGCTGTTTCTAGAATAACACTTTCTTCTATAACCGGCTCTCCATGGACACCAATTTGGGCAAAATCAGGCACATCATTGCAAACCTGAGTGTGGAGACTTGCTCACTTGGCATTTACAGGAAAGAAAAATGAACTTCCATATGCCATAGGCATTTAAATGCTTGCTAGACCTTGCGGTTGCAGAAGGGAATCAACAGGACTCCCACCTCCAAGGATTCTCAGTGGGCTGAGGTCTGCAGGCATGCATTGAATCTCACAGTGCAGAAAGAACTCCAACAAGTTACGAGCTTGTGTGATGCAGGAAGAAAGAACAGCTCTTGTAATGGTACAAAGATAGAGGAGGCCACCTATCTGACAACTCAAATCTGATTTCATTATAAAAGTCATTTATTTCACAACGAAGTCAACACTTCTATTGAGTATGTATTTGTCTCAAAAAACTCTTTGGTTGTAAGTAAAGGGGAACAATTCAAGGGGCTTAAGGACTAAAATTTGGAACGGACTCAAGAATGCTTTGGGAAGCCTTGAGACTTAAGTGACAGGACCTCTCAAGGGAGGTAGCCACAGTCAGAAAGCTCGCAGCTATCCGAGCGGTCCTCATAGGTCACCTCTGTTTCTCTGTGTCTGTTTCATTCTTGTTTTTCTTCCACCTGTCCTATTCTGCCTTTCCAGATGAAGCACAGAAAACATTTGCCCCACAGCATCTAAATATGTCTTCCCTAAATCCAATCAGCTAAGGGCTCTTGGTCTGGGCCTTGTGGAACCAAGAGGCAGCTGCAGCCCACCCAGCTGGTGAGGGAAGTTCTCAGGGAAAGTGAGTCATCCCCCATTGTGTAAAGCACTGGGTTGGGACTGATCGTAAGGTAAATAATCCAAGTTGTACACATAGCTATGGAAATGGTAGGTCAGAGGGAGAAGGTTCGGCTTCAGGTTGGAAACACAGGGATGTTTGTAGAAAAAATGAAAATCAATTGAGCATTGAAAGAAAGTTTCAACCAGCATAGTGAAGCAGCATCATCGTCTGAAGTAAATACCTGAGATTCGTTGTCTCACGGCCAAGGAAAACTAGAACACAGACACACAAAGGGTGAGGTTCAGAGTGGAAGTTTAATACCCGAAAGAAAGAGAAGAGCTCTCTTGCTACAGAGAGGAGTCCCAGACAAAATGGTTGCCGCTTCCGCAATGAATGCAGAAGGTTTTACAGATGAGCTTGAGGGGGCAGTGTCTGATTTACATAAGGCATGAAAGATTGGTTGGACCAGGTGTGCTATTTGCATAGTGCATATAAAAGCTGGCTGCCCCACCATGCTTTTTTACTATGCAGATGGGTTCGCTGCCTGGCTGGTGCCTTGTTGCCTGGTTCTTTACTGTACACGTGGTGACAAAGAAAAGGGAAGATGGAGCCTCCATGTTGAACATGCCTGGCCCTCCGGTAGCCCTTTCCTATTGGCACAGCTGCTGGCATGCACATGTGCAAGCTTCCAGCTTGCTTATCTATGTCTGCAGCTCGTTTTTTCAGGCTGCTCTTTGTAAGAAAAGAAGTGATTTGGGGGTTGCTTTTTATTAAAAGGGAAAAATCTGTCGAGGACTCTGTTGCCCTTACTATCTGCCTAAATAATTTCTTTCTACCTCCTGTAACAGTAGGGATGGGGGAAAAAAAACCCAGACTCAAAGAGTGAAGAGAAGTCTAAGGAATAGTCAGGCAGTAACCACTGAGACCAAAAGCAAGATAGAATTAGGTGCCAGGAATTAACTGAGGCAAGCAGTTCAGAACAAAACCTGGAATGAGTTTGTTCTGAAGTTTCCCTGTGAGAAGTACATAAGGAAAGCTGTGGTCCTTCCAAGACACTGGCTGTGTGGAGCTACTTGGTCTCCATTTCCCAGGCACATCTGCAGTTAACCACTCACATCCTAACCCCATAATGGCATCTCATTTTTATTCTGGCTGGTTAACATCTGTTGAGCAGTTAACCATGCGTCAGGCACTGTGCTACCTATATTACCTGAAATGATTTCCATAATAGTGCAATGAAATAGGTGTCATTATTTGTATTTTACATATGAGGAAATTGAGGTTTAGGTGAAGCAAATCGCTTAGGGGCACACAGCAAGTAAGCCACAGGTGCAGCTTTGTGAGACACTAAGACCTGTTTCTGCAATTACTATAGTGTCTATCCTCCACGTGTTCTGTCTTTGATTTGTCAACTAGATTGTCACAAAACTAGCACCCAATACATCTAATTTTCTGCCTCCCCTAAGAAAATAACTTATAATTCCAGACCACCTTCACTGGTTGGGGGAAGGAGTTGAGGGTGATGAATTCATGCCAATTCCTGAAAAAAGTCTAATATAAAATAAAAGACAGGCCAAGCCTCAAAAAACCTGCATCAGGTTTTGTTGTTGTTGTTGTTTGCCTACTTTATGTCTTTTGGGTTCTGAGCTCTTGAAATTGCAATGGCTGCCTGTTTTCATTTGCAAAACTTCTCACCATAGCATTATAGCTTTAGTAAGTGCTTTTGAAAGCAAAAGAGCATCTATATTTAGCACAGAAGGTCAAAAAGAAGTCTCTAAATAGAAAAATATGTGTGCTTAAACTTTTGTCTCATTTAAATATGAAGATAAATTTAAGCACTCTTTGGTGTCAACAATTCCAACCTCATAAATTAGAAGCAACCATAGTAAATGCATCCAGCAGCATTTAAGCTATCCTTTTATTTCCCCTAATTATAAAGTATGGGGCTGAAAACATTCACATTGATTTACTAAATTTCCTATTGTCAAGTTCTATGTCTACACTTGATGTAATTATGTTAATGCGCTAATTAAGTTTGGTGTCCTTTACCATACGTTCTGCTTCCAGCAAAATAAGAAAATGCTAAGAGAAGTATGTTTTCCTTGAGTGTGGTCTGGAATAAATAGGGCAAATGCCCTGTGAGAGCAGAAAATACTATCTTTTGGGTTGAGCTGCCTTAGATACAATTTAATGTGAACACTTGAACATATTTATGAGGTGCAAGAAGCAAATAGAAAAGAGCATTCAAGCTGTGTAGTGTGCCTTGCTTTCACCATTAGAGCTGAAATGATGGTGAGTGTGCTCATATGTGAGCCAGAGTGTTTTGAGGGACACTGTAGGGAGCAAAAGTCAAGAATATGCTGCTTGTATATTTCACCCAAGGCCACTTTTAACTCAAATTTATATCTTATTCTATTTTTTTCTGACTCAATTTATGCAAACATTTTCATTATTTTGCAGGTTGATTTTTCTTCTGATTTTCAACTCCAGAAAAAGGCCTGGGGCCCAGGTCTTGTCTGTGATAATGCATATTCTTAAAAGATACAAAAAGAGTCCATTGTTTCCCTTTGCAAATTAAGCTATGACATAATGTTTTAGTAATACTAAAATTTTAAATTTCATGTTATTGAAAGAGCTCTTTTAGATTTATTTAGATGTAGGTTTTTATCATGCAACACTCACGCATATATTCGTTAAGTTTTTCCTAAAATTGGATCATAGTCAGAGTCTTTCTTCTGAATCACTTACAGCTCAGAGTCAATGTACATGTTTTTCTTCATACTTTCATCCTCTGGAGTAGATGTTGAAGGATTTCTCATATGTGTCCAATGCTGCCTCCAGGACATTCTGCAAGTCTCGATGCTGAACTTTCTTGGTCTTATTAGAATGGTCATCCAAGGGTTTTTAGTCTACGTTGTGCATGCAGAGAATAGCAATTATGCCAATATGACAATGGCTGTGAAACGCTACTGACTGTAAGCCACCTCCTGATTTTAGAGAGAACCCTAGAATCCATGAAATACTGTAAATCCATAGCAGCACTTTCCTCCTAGGGTTATTGTGAGAAATATCTTGGAATAGTGCCTAGCACTTAGTAAGCATTTGGTAAGTAATAGCTGTCAGTAACACTACTCTAACTTGTTGGGATGGCTCTGTATATGTAAATTATTGAATAATTAGAGTAATAAATTATACCCAGGCTTTAGTTATACAGGTATTTTAGGAATGTGTGCCTGTTTGGTCTCAAACAATGGGAAAGGATCTCCTATTCCGTAAATGGTGCTGGGAAAACTGGCTAGCCATGTGCAGAAAACTGATACTGGACCCCTTCCTTATACCTTAAACAAAAATTAACTCAAGATGGATTAAAGACTTAAATGTAAAACCCAAAACCATAAAACCCCTAGAAGAAAACCTAGGCAATATCATTCAGGACATAAGCATGGGTAAAGTCTTCATGACAAAAACACTGAAAGCAATTGCAACAAAAGCCAAAATTGACAAATGGGATCTAATGAACTAAAGAGCTTCTACACAGCAAAAGAAATTGTCATCAGCTTGAACACGCAACCTATAGAATGTGAGAAAAATTTTGCAATCTACCCATCTGACAAAGGTCTAATATCCAGAATTTACAAGGAGCTTAAACATATTTGCAATAATAATAATAATTTAAAAAACCCCATCAAAAAGTGGGCAAAGGAGGCTGGGCACAGTGGCTCACACCTGTAATCCCAGCACTTTGGGAGGCCGAGGTGGGCGGATCACCTGAGGTCAGGAATTTGAGATCAGCCTGGTCAACATTGTGAAACCTCGTCTCTACTAAAATACTAAGAAATTAGCCCAGGGTGGTGGCGTATGCCAGTAGTCCCAGCTACTTGGGAGGCTGAGGCAGGGGAATCGCTTGAACCTGGGAGGCAGAGGTTGCAGTAAGCCGAGATTGTGCCAGTGCACTCCGGCCTGGTGACAGAGCGAGACTCCGTATCAAATCAAAACAAAACAAAACAAACAACCAAACAAAAAACTAAAAAATTAGCCGGGCATGGTGGCGGGCACCTGTAATCCCAGCCACCTGGGAGGCTGAGGCAGAAGAATCGCTTGAACCCAGGAGGTAGAGGTTGCAGTGAGCCGAGATTGTGCCACTGCACTCCAGCCTGGGAGACAGAGACTCCATCTCAAAAAAAAAAAAGTAATAAAATAAATAAACAAATAAATAAATAAAGTGGGCAAAGGATATGAACAGACACTTCTCAAAAGAAGATACTTATGCAGTCAACAAACACATGGAAAAAAGCTCAACATCACTGATCATCAAAGAAATGCAAATCAAAACCGCAATGAGATCTCAGGCCAGTCAGAATGGCAATTATTAAAAAGTCAGGGAACAATAGATACTGGAGAAGCTGTGGAGAAATAAGATCACTTTTACACTGTTGGTAGGAATGGAAATTAGTTCAATCATTGTGGAAGACAGTATGGCGATTCCTCAAGGATCTAGAAACAGAAATACTATTTGACCCAGCAATCCCATTAATGGGTATATACCCAAAGGAATACAAATCATTCTGCTGTAAAGACACATGCACACGTATGTTTATTGCAGCACTATTTACAATAGCAAAGACATGGAACCAACCTAAATGTTCATCAGTGATAGACTGGATAAAGAAAATGTGGTACATATACACCATGGAATATTATGCAGCCATAAAAAGGAATGAGATCATGTCCTCTGCAGGAACATGGATGAAGCTGAAAGCCATCATCTTCGGCAAACTAACACAGGAACAGAAAATCACATGCACACATGTTTATTGCAGCACTATTTACAACAGCAAAGATGTGGAACCAACCTAAATGCCCATCAATGATGGACTGAATAAAGAAAATGTGGTACATATACACCATGGGATACTATGCAGCCATAAAAAGGAATGAGACCATGTCCTCTGCAGGGACGTGGATGAAGCTGGAAGCCATCATCCTCAGCAAACTAACACAGGAACAGAAAACCAAACACTGCATGTTCTCACTCATAAGTGGGAGCTGAATATTGAGAACACATGTACGCAGAGAGGGGGACAACACACACGAGGGCCTGTTGGGGGTTGGGGATGAGGGGAGGGAGCTTAGAGGATGGGTCAATAGGTGCAGCAAACCACCATGACACACGTATACCTATGTAACAAACCTGTACGTTCTGCACATGTATCCCGCTTTTTTTTTTTGAAGAAATAAAGAAAAAGCTAATCTGGAAAGTCTACATGCTGTATGGTTCTAAACTATATGACATCCCACAAAAGGCAAAACTCCTGGGATAGTAAAAAGTTAGTGGTTTCCAGGGATTGGTAGGGAAGGAGGGATGAATAGATGGAGCACAGAGAATTTTTAGGGTGGTGAAACTATTCTTTATGATACTATAAAAGTGAATACACATCATTAAACATTTATCCAATCCCATGGAATGTACATCACAAGTGTAAACCCTGATGTAAATTATGGACTCTGGATGAAAATGATGTGTCAGTGTAGGTTTATTGACTATAACAAATGTACCACTCTGATGGGACATGTTGATAGTCAGGAGGCTGTGTGTGTGGAGGGGTAGGGGGTATGTGGGAACACTGTACTTTTCACTAAATTTTGCTGTGAACCTAAAACTGCTCTAAAATAATATATTTTAAAAGCAGAAACATTTCTAGATTAAAGAGACATGAAGTCATGGAAGTCATGACAGTGAAATATAACATGTGATCCTGGGTTGGACCCTGAACTAGGATTCTTTTTTTCCATACAGGGCAATTTTGGGATAATTGGGAAAAAATGAATAAGATTTGTAGCTTAGATAATTATATCAATGATAATTTCTTGATTTGATAAATATAATACAGCTATATAAGAGAGAGCCCTTTTTCTCAGGAAATACACAGAAGTATTTAGCAGAAAGGACTCTAATGTCTCCAGTTAGTCTCAAATGGTTCAGAAACAATAATATTGGTGTAGATAGATAGATAGATAGATAGATAGATAGATAGATAGATAGATAGATAGAAGAGAGAGAGAGAGAGAAGAAATGAAAAAGCAAATGTGGCAAAATGTTAACAGTTGGGGTGAAAGGCTTATGATAGTTGTTTCTACTATTTTTGTAACTCTATTGAAAGCCTGAAATTATTTTGAAATAAAAAATATGAATAATTGGGAAAACAAACCACTTCAAAGAAAATAAAAAGTACATGAAGAGTATTAAACTCATTTTGAACCAATGATGGCATTCTAAATTCCCTTCTGAGCACTTTTGTTATTGGCATGCACACTCATAGAATTATAGTCTTAGTGTTGGCTTCTTTCTGCTTTCTTTTAAACTCAATATAATTTCATGTAAACAATCTCTGCATTGACAGAGTGCAAAGACCTGCTACTTTCTAGGGACATTTCAGGATCCCACCACTTGGCTGGGCCTTGGTAGCTTAGCTGCCTTCCTATTGTTATGAATTATTATTTTTGTTATTTATCAATTCCTAGCATGCTTATTTTATTCTACAAAAAATAGTGTCAGTGCTAGTATTGTTATTAATTGTAAAAAGCCTACTCACCTCACCTACCCCAATCCCTTGTTCTCGCATCCTGTAGCATCATAAGGTACAATCACCTACCAGTGAAAGCATAATGATGAGTCCTCAGAGTGGTTAGCCTGCTGGCTTCTGCATTGTTAGTCTATGCAGAGACCCGATTTTGAATCTTGACCATGTTTTTGATTAGCTGTATGATCTTAGGCAAGTTATGGAGTCTCTCTAAGCCTCTGTTTCTGTTTATTTCATTTACTTAAGTCTTTCTCAAAAGTTCAAATGTATATCTTGCTCTGTATGTGAATATTGAATACCTGCTTACTCTATTTTTTGTTTCCCCTATTTACAGAGAACCTCCTCAATCTCATTCCAATTTACTTCACTAAGTTAGCAAGAGAAGTTACATTTCAAGTTTCTGTGTTAAAATGGGATAACATTATCAGTGGAGAGAGCTCTAGTTTGCATAAATTAATACTTTAAGATTGACTGAGCAAGAATTTTGGAGTCAGATTTGTCTGTGTTTACATATTTAGCTATGTCACTTATCAGCTGTGTGACCTTAGGCAAATTCCTCTTTAACTCTGTAAATATCAGTCACCAGATCTATAGAATGAAAATAATATTAACTACATTAAAGAGTTAATTTAAAGGGTTAAATGAAATCTATATAAAACAATTTTGCAATATTTTAGACACTTTGTAGATACAGACATAGTTTGTGTGTGTGTACATATACATATGCACATATATATCGATGTTGACCTAAACACTCACATAAAAATAAATATGATATACTTATTTACAGATTAAAATTGGAAATCAGTGAGTCAAAGATGCTCTCTAGAAAGGTCAGGGGCTGCTCAGCATCACCCTGGGGCATGACTACTCCCCTTGGTCTGGAACCTTGGTTTTTCTTTTTAGCTCAAGCAGAGCTCATCAGGTCCTGAGGGACAGAGTGAACTGATCAAATATCAGTTTATTTTTAATAGGGAGCAGAAATGGCAAGTACACTAGAGTGAACCTGTGGACTGATCCCCTCATTACCTTTTATAGGAAAGTCTCCTTAGGAAGCCAGATTATCCTCTGAAGGTTGCTGGGGCACGGTGGGGTGTGTGTATGTATACATGTGAAGTATAGGCCAGAAGTGAAGTGACGGGGGATTAGAAAGATGGCCTTGTAGCTAATATCACTGAGTCATACATAAAAGGCTAATGTTCCCCCATCAAGGAGAAGAACTGGTGGCATGATTAGGGAACAACTTGAGTCCTGGACACATCTTGTTTCTTGACAAGGTTCCTCATAGACTATTCCTTGCTATTGACAAAGAAGTTCTTGTGTATCATTGCTTATAATTTTGTTTTTCTCCAAAATGTTACTTGTAACAAGTCTTTATTCTTTTTTTCCCCTCCGAATACACATTCATCTTTAGCAGGTCTTGTTAGATTTTGTAGCTCTTTTTTTTTTTTTTTTTGCATTTGACCCAAAAAAGATATTCTTTTAAGTCAACATCTGCCCTAAATAGTTGTATCTAATTTGTGCTTATTTCTAGTATCTTGCCTCCAATTTCCTGTTGCTATGGTCAGAATTTCAGAAACAGCTTCAGAAACCATCGTACCAACTCAGCAAACAAATTCCTCCTCTTTTTGAGCCCTGTGAGTAGGATGACTGGGGAAACACCTAGTTAGGAATATACTTTGGTCCAGAAAAAAAGAAAAAAGTGAAGGTTTCAAAGACACGTTATATGAACAGCCTCTGAGACATGTCACAATCAGCAAGGGTTTTAAGGCCCTGCAGTTGCCTCTCCATTTAGCCAAATTCTTATGCATTATGTAAACAACTTAGGCACCAGGAACAAAAGCAGAATGCTTTTCACAATGAATATTGGGAATGTCAGGGATTTTCCTATTCAAGTATCATGTAACATGAATATGATTTGATATACAAATATTCTGTTTATGTTACAATTTTAGAGACTCAACTGATGAAATAGAGAACAGGTGAGGATTTGTGTTTTCCTCTAAGCATTTTCTTTTCCTCAATGCTGTAGTGTGTTGGAGTTTAACAACAGCAGTGTAGGAATGAGACGACCCCAGCCCTGTCTTTGCCATCATCCCACATTCTTACCAGTGATTTCCCCTTGCAGCCAGGGGTTTGACTTTTAATAATGTATAAAATTGAGAAGCCCAGACCTAGAGAAATGTACCATTATCCATCTCTCATCATTGTCTTGTTGAGACCACGTGGGCAGGAGGAGAAACCCCCATCTTGGCAGATCAGGAAGGAATGGGTGTCTCATTTTCAGTCATCTAGGAGAATTGGTAATCTTAAGCCAGGAATTGAGGCGGGCTCTGGATTGGCTAAGGAAGGAACTTCTCCCTCGTTAAGGAGGCTGGAAGGAATTGGAGCTCTGGATTTAAGGTGTAGTGAGGGCTAAAGTATGTGGGTGGTGAGGGTTGCACCCAGAGGCAGGCCAACCAGATGGTACCAACCAACTCTTTGGTTTGGTTTGGCTTGGTTTTCAGTTAATAGCAAGTTAGCTTTCAGTGCAAGCAGTAGATGAATTAACAACACAGGGAAATGGTGAGTTTCTGGAGCAGTCAGCAGTTACTGCAGCCATAGCTAGAACTACTTCTGGGTTCTGACCCCACGTGCAGGTGATAAGGAGGAGCAGGAATGGCCCTTTGTAAGGGAGGAGAGCAGAGGCCTGCCCTGAGGCTAACTCTGGATGGCAGCCATGGTGTTGGCAGAGGTGCCAGGAGAACAGAAATCAAACAGGGTCACCGGAAGAGATGGGTGCTGATCAGGAGGGAAGTCTGGAGCAGAGGTGGCAGGGAAGTGGATGATGGTGTGACAAGAGGCAACCAAGGCAGGTTTGTGCGAGATTCAGCTTCCTTGAGGACCTCCCCCAACCTGCCCAGAGAGGCCTGGGGGTGAGAAACATTGTGAAAACTGGAGTTCTCCCTAGCAGGGGTGGTGGGTATTTGTGTTATACTTTAAGACACAAGAATGGAGTAGTTGTGACTGCTTCTCCTTCTGCCCAACCCACAACTTCCCTCCAACCCACAACTCCTCCACTTCACTCAAGGTGCAAAAGCAGTACCTCCCTCTTCCACCCCTACCCTTAATTTCCTAACAGTATAATACACAGGGAGAATGAGAAAGTTTCTTAGGTTTACCTCTAAATTGTGTACTAGATGGTTTTTAAAGTTCACCTCTAAAAATCTATGACTCTGTGTTTGAAATAGCCATACGTTCAAAGCACCGAAATCTAATTCCTCAACGAGTTAGACTGAATATTCTCAAAATAAATTTTCTTAAACAAAAACATGCTTCATTTCCCTCTAAGAGTGTGACCTACAGGAAGGAAAGTCATTGTCACCTGTCCTTTGTTTGTGGTAATTTGCATGCTAATGATTGCGCAGTCCCAGACCAGTCGGTTGGATAATGAACTTGGTCGAGCCCTGTTGTATCAGAGTAACCAGTGTGGACGCCAACAGAATGCTGAGTATCACTTGGAAAGAGAGATTAATCATTAACCAACCCCATTAATTCACTTGGCATTTTTAAGCAAAGATTACTTCTCTGTATATAACATAAGAAAAGATCGGATGCACACGTTCAGCATTACTTGCTAAAACGTCCAGATAATCGTATTATGCTCAAAAAGTATGTTCTCAATTGTGCAGGTGGCTTCCAAAATGGATTAATACAACAGGAAGGTAGCAAAATCTGAATACTTTCATATATGTGGCACTTCTTCACTTTTAAGACCAAGTAAAAAGTGTCAGGACCAGTGAAATAATGGTGTTAACATGATTTGAAAGTCAGAAGGTGCTGGGTGTAGAGGAGAATTTGTTATAACTACAACTGGTAAATGGAGTTACTGAAATCTTTCCCATGGACTGGGAAAACATGAAGACTTACAATGAATAGGGCACTAACTGATGAGTAGAATATCTTATTTTCCCTATTTCCCTCTTGCTCTCCAAGAGTAATTGATGTAGCTTTTAATATGAGTCAGAATCAAAGTAGGAAATTAAAAATAAAAATCCAGAGAAGAAGCGTTAAAGATTGAGAGATGCTGGGGTTCCCTAACACTGGGAACATGTTAGCTTTTGCAGGGGAACACAACATTTAGCTCTATGTATGCTGCCATGGAAGAGATAAAGGGATGGAAACATGCTGCTTATGTGATCACTGATGTCTGATAAGAGACTCAAGCACTCACTCCATGAATATTAGAATACTTCATATGGCTCAGGCTATGAAATGGGTATCAGAGAAAGAAAAAAAAAGATGAAGGTAGTAGCTCACAGCCTAATGTATCAAATAAGATGTTATTTAAAAAACCAATCCTTGTGCAGTGAGGTTTGTGCTAGAATAAGGGGAAAGGAGGAATTTGGAAGTCCATCCCAGAAGAAGCCATGAGCACACCGCCCGGAAGAGACAAGGCAATCCACATGTGGTTCCTGATGAATGAGAGGTTCACTGGGGAGAGGGGCATTTTGGGCAAAGGGAATAGCACAGTGTATGTAGGAAATGACTGTGTGGCTGGATCTTACCGGAGCATAATTGGTGGTGAATGGGGAGCAACTATGGAGGTAAAAATGGACAGGAAGGTAGAATCAGAGACATAAGGGTTCATTCCGGAGCATCTGCCCTTGGACTGATTTATGAATGTTTCTTTTTGTGCTTGCTAAATTTGTTTCCGCATTTATCTTCGTTCATTTTTCCCTTGCTATAATTTTTTCCCCCACTTTGTGGCAGACATCTGTGGAAATATCCTCCCAGCCTGTCTATAGCCCCATCCTCTCAAGCTCTGCTTCTCGGTAGCTCCAGCCTCCAGGTCCCATCAGGGGACGCTTCCTTCCCACACACTGTTGTCTCCTCTCCCCATCTGGGGCAGCATGGTCCCCAGGGCAAGGTTGGCTAGGAGCAGGCATGTGACTCGAATCAGGGTTCCCCCAACCTTTTCCTAAGGTGCCATTCCTACCAGAGAGGGTGCCCCTTTCTGATCATGGGAGCCAAAGATGGTTTCCATCCTACCTGTCAGGAGTAATGTATCTTCCCATGTGGAGGAAGGTGTGTGCAGCGGGAAAGAATGACACATGAAGGGAAGGAGAGGGGAAAATACGCACAGGGAGTCCTTGTGAAGTCCAGATGCCTGGTCCCAGTTTTCCTGAAGTCTAACTGTATCCCTACCTGTCTGAGTTTTGGTTGTTAACCTTTCCTTTGGGTTACCTGGGCATCCTTAGCACCTTACCAATAATATGGCTACATAAGCTAATTTGAGTTGGGGTGTTTTCAGGTACAAAATATTCATTGACCCTGAGATTTCTGAGCTAAATGCTAATTTCACTTATTTCCATTCATTTCTGTTCAATAATCAAGTACTTGCAGCTGTGAATTTTTCTCTGCAGATAGCTTTTGATACAGACAGTCATCATTATACTGTTTTCCAAATTGTCAGTTGCTTTTTCGTTTTAATTCAATTTGTCCCATTTCATTTTGGGGATGGGAGGCTGAACTTACCTCACCTCTCTGAAAATAATATCAACAAATATCCTATAAGAACCACATGCCAGATAATGCTCTAAGTGTTTTACAAATAGTAACTCATTGAATTCTAACAACAACCCTATAAGATCAGTACTATTAATATCGCTAGATCATGGATAAGTAAATGGAGGCACAGGGCATCTAACTCACACTGAGTAGGTAAGTAGAGTTGTTGAGATTTGAACAGGGGACTGTCTGGCTTCCAAGTCCATGCTCTGAGAGCAGCTTAGAGTCTAAACTGCAATGTTGTCATGCCTCTGTGTGGTAGAAGAGGCCAGCCCAGATGCTGCTAGCCCCTGAGACAGCCAGAGAACACAAAGAAAAAGCATCAAAGAACACAAAGAAAAAGCATCAGCACAAGCACATGCTGTTCTTCAACACACAAAGAAGTTCAGGCCTCAGGACACAGGGTTCTGTTTGAACAACTCCCAAGAGACAAGACAGAGCCAGGGAGCAAGATTATGCCTGTAGCATTGTGGTCCCATTATTGTCTCCAAACCCACCCAGTCATTGCCCCATGTCTTCCTCCTGGTGCTGGGTGCTTTGGGCCCATGCTCAGGGAGGAGTGGGGAGAGGGTAAGTGGAGCAGAGTCCTCCTACAGGCCAGGAGAAAATCAACCTCATATCAACATATTTTACATTTGTCCTGTGTTGTTGTTGATCTCATCTACCAATAACTAGAAAATCTTGATTAAAGTGTCTACTGATAAGGTGATTTTTGTCAGCTTCTCCTTAAATTCCTGGTAGTTTTTGTTGTGTACATTTTAGCACTATGTTACTTGGTCTTGATTCCTAAGAGTTCATGGATGGTACATTCTCACCATAGATATGTTTCCATCTGTTATATTTTTCACTTTAGGTTGTCTCTTTTTATCCCTGTAGCAGGGTTAGAAATTAACTCATACCATACTCATTTGAACCAAATGAATTTTAACCTTGACAGCTCATGGTGTTTCTTTGTTTTATACTATCTCTTAGAAAGCTCAGCATCACCCAGGTGAATGCACAGTCATTCTTAGGTCCTTTCCCTTTCACTCCCAGCTCCCCTTCAAGCTGGTGTCTAGGTGGTCATAGAGGGAGTGGTGGGAGAGAAGGGAGCCTTAGAGCCTTGCCCACCTCCATTCTGAGGGGCTGGGATGGTCATTTGGCTGGTGAACATTAAGATATCTTTAGGAGGCCTCACACTGAGAGCTGATATCTGTGGCCTTGGTTTGGGGTCTTGTTCATTCAATCCTGCCTACTATAGCCTTTTAGTACTCAGCCAGTTATCCATTAATTTAGACCCTCAATACCTTCATGTCTCCTCACCTGTGGCACACCTAGCATACCTCAAAGAGCCACAAGGAGCCAGGAGTGCCATATCAGGCCCAGCTTTGCAGCTACATCCCTCAATCCCTGCAGAACCACCCTGTGTTTTATCTTCTCCAAGACTCCCACATGGGTGGTGGCCAGAAACCCCTCCGCTTTTGGCTATTCCATCAGCTGGCTTCATATATCTTCCACGGAAATTAGAGCACCTGGGACTGACTGCCTGTTTCCCCTCCCACCCTTCTTCCTTCCTTCTCCCCACTCTCCATGAAGGTAAAGCACGACAAGCTTCCCCTTCCTATCTCTGTGGGATGAGGATTTGCCATATTTTTCTTCTTTCCTCTGCAATACTACCACAATACATTTTAAAGTCTTTAAAGTGTATACAGCCCACACATTACTTCATTCAATGTCATCTTCACCAAAACTCAGCACAGTAGGTAACATCATCCCCATTTTCCAGGTGAGGAAAGTGAGACTTAGAGAAGTTTCATGAAGTGACAGAGCAAAAACCTATACCACGCTTTCTGCTTCAAAGGCTGGTGCTTATGCCTTTTTGTATAAAACTAAGATCTCATCCACATTTGATCTGTGATAAGTCCATGATTCTTGGTGTAAAGGAGAGGCCTGATAGGAAAGAAGGCAGGGGTGGGGGCTGGGAGTAGTGCCTGGACAGACAGTCTGTGGGCAGTTGTCACCGGTGTAGAAATAAAAGATAAGAAGGTAGCAGTGGGGATAACAGAGACTCACAAGCCTTTGTCTCCAGCAAAGAGAGAGAGAAGTTAGAATGCTGGAGGAACGAAGGGTTGAGAGGACACATATAAACGGAGAGAAAGCCTGTGGTTATATCCATGGCAGCCCTACCATGCCTCTCCTTCTGCAGAAGACTGTGCTTTCATTCCTGGTCTCTTGGTATCTTAAAGTGAAGTTAAAATAAGATAAAATTAGCCGGGCATAGTGGCTCACGCCTATAATCCCAGCATTTTGGGAGGCTGAGGTGGGCAGACCACGAGGTGAGGAGATCAAGACCATCCTGGCCAACATGGTGAAACCCCATCTCTACTAAAAATACAAAAATTAGCTGGGCGTGGCGGGTGGCGGGGGGGAGGTGGGCGGGCACCTGTAATCCCAGCTACTTGGGAGGCTGAGGCACGAGAATCGGTTGAACCAGGGAGTCGGAGGTGTAGTGAGCTGAGATCGCGCCACTGCACTCCAGCCTGGTGACAGAGTGAGACTCCATCTAAACAACAACAACAACAACAACAAAAAGACCGGGCGCGGTGGCTCATGCCTGTAATCCCAGCACTTTGGGAGGCCAAGGCGGGCGGATCACCTGAGGTCAGGAGTTTGAGACCTGCCTGACCAACATGGAGAAACACTGTCTCTACTAAAAATACAAAATTAGCTGGATATGGTGGTGCATGTCTATAATCCCAGCTACTTGGGAGGCTGAGGCAGAAGAATTGCTTGAACCTAGGAGGCAGAGGTTGCGGTGAGCCAAGATTGCGCCATTGCACTCCAGCCTGGGCAACAAGAGCAAAATTCCGTCTCAAAAAAAAAAAGATAAAATTGCCTTGAATTATTTATATATTATACAACGGAAATCCTTTGTCTCTAGTGTTAGGACTTAAAGGGATATGAAGCAGAACTCAGGTGGCTGCTTTCTCCCACCAACTTAAAAAAAAGAGAATAACAAAAGAAAGCCTGTGGACCCTGGTACGCATTAGCACAGCAGCTGGTCAACTCTGGTCATTTCTGGGAGCGCTGTGCCCAGAATCGTGCGCTACGGGCTCGGTGGATCTGCATTAATCTTTTCAAAAATGCAAATCTCAGCTTCAAATTCAACAGCCTCTTTTGGAATTTCAAAGAGTTCTAGGTTGTTTAAAGGTTGAGTGGAATTCCTGAGCCTGCGTTAACTGGTCACAGTCTACTGACTCTCATAATTAGCACAAGACCACTGTATTGTGTAAATGCCACTCAGTATTCAACAATGACTAACCACTCCATTTCAGATTGTTTACTTAAGTGGGGGGGCTTTCATCCACAATCAATGTTTCTGAGCATTTAACCTATTTGATACTGAGAGATGAGAGAGAAGGTTAGTCGCCCATTTCTCTATTTCTTCCCCTACACCCTAACCACTCCCCAACCCAAGCCACCAAATCCCAGTATTGCGTGTAGCCCAGTTCTAAGTCTTGTCTGGCTATTAAGCTGCATGACCTTGGCTACCCTGAGCCTCAGTTTCCTTATCTGCAAACTCCGGGGGTAGAACTGGATGATGTCGAAGGTCCTTTCTACCTCTGAAACACAGTGACTGGGGAGAAGATGAAATGTCTCCTTTGTGAAGATCTAAATGTATTTATTATGTACCAAAACCACAGCATGGCCGACTCCAGACTATGAGAAGTGTCTAGCAGTTGTCCACATGTCGCCTGTCTTTTATTGCAATGAACCAGTGCAAGATCCAGTTTTAAAGATATCAGCCGAGTGACATTTAGAAAAATGGGCAGAACACAACAGCAGAGTAAGAAAGTAAAACTTGTCAACAAATCTGTATGGTTAAATGTGTGTGTGTGTAAGAGTCATGTTCACTCATATTTTATTTTTTAGGGATGACATTAGAACTGTATTTGGAGACAAAATGAGCCATGGGTCTTGGCTGAAATGCTAAACTGATACGTAAACACCAAGGAGAGGAACTTGCTTGTTTCTAAGGGGTGTGGAAAGTTGGAGAATAAAAGAGCCTCATGGGATAGGGGGCAGTGATGCCAAGTGCTATTTATGTAGATGGGCCACCAGAGATTGAACCGCCTGTGGGGAGAAGGATCTAGAAGGGACTCTGGGTAGCAGAAATATCCAAGATGGAGTTTTACCTTTTTTGATGTGGGGTGAGTGAGGAGAGCCTCCTCTTGTACTTTCCTTAAGAAATCTTCAGTCCAGTACATGTTATACACTAATTAAGTTGGTATTTGAGTGTGTTGCTTTTTGGGGTATGTAAAAGACAGGCTGAATTCTCATTTGGCTTGATGTTGGAATCAGGAACAGTCAACTTTGGTATGGGGCATAGGAGCGGGTCATAGCTGATATCCTGGTTTCTCTGTCTCCGCCTGGCCTATCTTGCGGCTGGGTGCACACCTGCTTTATTTTTTACTTGAAATGTCTTCTTTTTCCACCTGTCCTACTCGTATCTTCAAAGCCTAATTTTCATTTTCTCTGATCACTCCTCCTCTCTGCCCTCATTCATTCATTAGTGATTACAGGCTGGAGATGCCAATTTCAGGGCTTCTGCCCTAAGCTCCCAAAGGATCTGTGTGCTTCTTGAGTGCAGATACTTTGTTTCACTCCTCCCTAATCTACCCCCCAAACTAGAAGCCCTTGGAGAACAGAGCTCCTGTGTCTTTCTTTCCGTGGTAGGCCCAACACCTGGCTTTGCGCCTGGCACACAGCAGACATTCAACATTTGTAGAACTGATACACTATTAGATTGGTAGTGACAAACACTCCCCAAAGAGAATGCTTATTTGAACACACATCCCAAACACTGCTTCTCTACCCTCCAGAAAATGCTTCTTTGGAAGGATTTAGGGCAGTTTGATGTTTCTGCAAACATATCTGCGTTTAGGGGCCATCTTGCCCTTCTCAGCATTCACCTGGGATATCTTTATTCTTCCATTTAACCTTTACAGGGGACCACGATGGTGACGTGTGCTTCCTAGGGGCCATTACCTCTCACAGGGATCCTAGTGTCTGGTAGAAAACAACCCCTCCAAGTTCTCTGCATCCGAACTTCACCAGAATACGCGGATAAACCTATTTAAAAAATCTTTTTAAATTCTCAACTTGGCGGTGGAAATAAGGCTCTTGCAACGTCCTCAAGTAATAACCAATGGCAGTTATCATGGCAAGAAGGAGATAGAGCTGAGCGCCTTACTCAAAGGCAAGACATTCACAATTTTTTGGGCCCGGCTCCCTGTGCCTGGGCATGTGCACTGTGCACTCTGAAGCTGTGTACGGCGGTGGCCTTGGAGGTGCCCGTGGCCTTAGGAATTCCCGGGGTCGGGCACCCTCCGCTTAGTACCGCGCCGTGTCCCCGGCCTGGGAGCCGAGCGGCGCGGCTCTGGCATGCTAAGTGGGCAGCACTGGGGCGCCTTTGTTTCTCGCGGCCGTCTCCCAGGACCAGCTTCCCTCTGAATCTAAATGGTCTTCTCCCCCACCCGCTCCGCCCTGGCCCCCTGGCCTGGGCACGGCGCCCCTCGGTGATACGCGCCCGGACACCTGGGGAGTGG
>NW_012102632.1:2131123-2146961 GCF_000951045.1 Mandrillus leucophaeus | reverse complement strand
GGGCGGCCGGACGCTGGCCTTGCGTCCTCCGGAACCAGAAGGGCCGGCCCGGGAGACCCCGAAGTTCTGAAAATAACCGCCTTTGCCTTCCCCATCCCACGCATTTTTCTCTTCCGGTCCCGGCTTTTGTGGCATCACGGAGTCAGCCAGTCCTGGCTGGTGGAGGGCTCCGCGCTGATGGAGGGAAAAGTTTGGAGCTGGGATTCAACAGGGTACAACTCTTGGGACTCTCCCTTGCCCGCCCCGCCCCCCAAGCGCTGGTCCTTTGCGCCCTTTGCGACTGGCTGCTGTGTGTCCTAACCCTCTGGGACCCAGAACACTCAGCCTGTGGTCACCAGCGTGAAGTAGCCCCTGTCCTGCCCAGGTGACATCCCCTGCTTTCTGGGCTGACCTGTCCGCAGGGTGCAGTCTGTGACAACTGAGCTCATTAGGAACGATTTCAAAAATGGAAGAGTTCTTGATGGAGTGGCAACATTTACCTGTTTTGGTATTATAGTAGGGAAGTCCCGTTTTCGTTGGGAAAGTTCCCTACCTGATGAGTGTGGGAGAAGAGAAAGGTGAACATCTAAGCTGGTACAAACTTTTGGGTGTTGTGCAGAGGCTGCTGTGGGCACGGCAGGTTGCTAGGTCCCTGTGGAAGATGCAGGCAGAGTCACAGAGGGCGGCCCCCAGGAAATTCCCAAGAGAACGGAGGTCATGTGTTGGAGATAGGGAGGGTCGGAGGAGGAACATTGATGCTTAGCAAAGAAAAGTGTCTGTCATCATAGAATTAGGCATGAAAGATCCCTTTCATCTAAGGAGGCCAGGGAAGCCTTCTGGACGTTTCGGCTGCACGTTGAAAACGGGAATGTTTGAATATACAGAGCCAGTAGCAGAGGGGCATTGCAGGCGTAAATGACAGTGGACTTGTTCTAAGCATGTGCAGAGGTCAGTGAGTGGTTGGTGCACTGGAGATCTAAGAGGCAGCAGTGGGATTTAACACTGAGTTGTTTGGATGTGACCAGGCTTTAAAGGACAGACTGAGGAGTATGGACTTTCTCTCTCCACATTAAGGGAGAGTCCTCTGCACACTTCCTAAGATCCAGAAAAATAAAATAAAATAGGAGAGAGAGAGAGAGAGAGAGAGAGAGAGAGAGAGAGACCGCAATGGTATTGAACAAGGAAATCGCATGATCACTTTTTCTGGAAGATATATTTGTCAGCCATGTCTAGGAAACATAGAAAGGAGGGAACAAGACTTGAGACGGAGCCCAGCATGACATGAGGCAGGTGCTGGGGAGGCCAGAATTGGTGGCCATGGCTGGACCAGAGAGGAAGGAATGCACCACTGGGCAGGTAGAGGAGTTCCATATTTGGAACTGATTAGATTTGGAATAGGAGTAAAGGAGGAGGCCAAGGAGAGACAAAGGGGAGGTGTCCATGGAGACACCAAGGTGAAGAGCCTGTGTAATTCCAAGGAAGGCAGTTCCATCAGCAGAAATAGGGACTCTTGGAAGAACAGACAAGGAGGCCTCTGTCCAGAACACTGAGAAGGAACATGGCTGGTCTGAAAACACATCTGTGCCAGTTTGCCTGCGACTGAAGCTGTAATTTCAACCCATTCAACTACTTCAAAATCAATAGAAAATTGATAGATGTAAATGTTATGAAATCAGAAAAAGCAAAAGAAGTTAAATGAAGATATTTTAGTCCAATATAGGTTTACATTGGGAACAGGAATAAAATCCCTGGTGATTTACATAATTTCTACGTAATCAAATTAATTATTCTAGAATAATTTACATAATTTCTATGACATCGTTTTTTAAAACTGTTTTGTCCATTACATTGCTCCATGAGCTACATGGACTAAAGATGGAGTAGTTGCCCCTGGCCCAGTGGTGTGGAGCACAGGAAAGCCTGTGTTTGTGCCTTGGACTGTGGAGGCTTGAATGATACAAGCACAGGGTATTGTTTGTGTTGTTAGTCAACACCTGGCCAGCTTGACAGCTGCTTTTCTCTGTTGATAGCTATAACGGAGATCTTCAGCATGGTGATAATTTCTCAAGTGAAAATTCCTTGAGGTGATCGCCTTTCGTTTTACCATCATTTCTTTTACTGGTCCCCTGAGGATGATCCATGGGGATGTGTTATTCTTGCCCCATGTGAATCTCCATCTTCTTCTTTGGGAGAAAGGGTTTAATTTCAAGGGAGATGGCTCAGGGTTTGAGCCAAAGAGAGAGAGTTCAGATTCTATGGACAATTTACAACAAAAAGAGCCGTGGTACCCGAGCTTGTCACCCAGAGCCTACCTCCCATGGGCTTGTGACACTTCTTTGAATTCCTTTTTCTGCCTCCCTCCTTTCCCCAGATATGGTTGCTTTGCGAAGAATAAGAGCTTGGTAAACAGAATCAAATGGACTGGGAAGCACTAGGATTTATTTCTGCTGCTAGTTTGTGTCCAGGGTACAAAGGCCACAGCCAGTCACCTCCCCACTCCACCAGTTGTTCCTTTTTTCCCAGCTGACCACTTCACAGCAGCAGAACCGTTTACAAAGACACTCTTCTGTGATGTGTAGTGGGGACTCTCTAGGGCCTTGTTGGTGACAGATGATGTTGGGGTCTTCACACTCATGTTACTCTGAATATAATCCAGGTGCAAATTTTGACTCTGCTTCTTCAAGGTCCCCATTAGGGTTTTGGGTTAGGATTCTACCAGCTACTCTGGGAGAGGAGAAGGAAGGATTGGGCTCCCAGATATTCTCCTTATCACTTCTGCTATGACAGTCCTGGCTATATTTCTCATATCCTATGGCCCCTGGTACCCACTCCTTCTGGGTCATTTCCAGTCCTTACATGGGTCACTGAAACTGCTGTACTGGCTGATTTTCTCTTTTCTTTCTGGCCAGGAATGACATATATCCTTTAGACTAGAGAATGAAGTCATAGAATCTTCCATCTGTGTGTGTGTGTGTGTGTGTGTTTTGCTACCTTTTTGAATGACATTTAAGTGTTTCTGATTTATAGGAAATAGTGAAGTTTGAATTAGTTATATACATAAAAGGGTATTTGCAGCTGAAATGGCACAATTAAGAAGGAGATTGTTTCCCCAGTGTCATTGTTCCATCTTAATCTTTTGTAATTTAAGCATGAGGGAATCAGCTACAAATTCAGACCAATAATCATTAGGAATTAAGCATTATGTGGACATTCTCTGAGATGAGTATTTGCAGAGTAATTAATAAGGCTTGTATGTTTTAAAGGATTTCAAAATTATGTTTTAAGAGATTTAGAATTCCACTTTTTTCTGAAATCAATTATTGGATTTTCTCCCCCACTTCCAGGTTTCTGGTCTTTGACATTTCAATTTGGAATTGATTGTATAGTGCAGGAAGATTCTCTGGACAAACTGCCTTAGAAGGGGGGACATTTGAATCAGCTTGTTGAACTGATTGAGTGTCTTTGATATGCCAAGCTCTCTGCAGGGAATAGAGCAATGTGGAGATGAGGGAGAATATTTCTTGACCTCGGAGTTCTAAGTCTAATAGGGGAGGCATAGGTAGACTAACTTAATAACACCAGGTGGAATGAAATGAATGTTGACTAGGTGTGTTCATATCATCATGGGGAGCCAGAGGAAGTCTTATGGGAGGTAACTTCTGAATATGGGCCTTTTGAAGAGAGAGATTTTGACTTATAGAGAATTTAGGAACGGTCGTTTTGAGCTGATGGCTGGGGTGTAAGGCAGACAAGATTTGTGAAAATACGGGATATTGTCAAGTGGTTGCTTCCTCAGTGCTCTTGGGGACTCAGCAGGACACTCAAGAATGTGGGTAGGTTTTGAGCCTTTGAGACATGTGCGCTATGCTTGCCAGCTGTCCTGGCTTGAGCGAGGCTGGAACAGCCAAACCAACTGGACATACAGTTCAGCCCAATTTCTCTACATCCTGTCCTTCATTGAATCTATGAGCCTATCAATTGCAGGACACATCATTATTTTATGGACTTATAAGAAAAAAATGAGCTGATGACATTTTGGCTTCGTCAAAAGAAAGAAAAAAAGGAAGAAGTGATATCTGAAAAAAGAGGTTTATTTATTCCTTCAGTGTATATTTATTTTAATTAATTAATGAATTTTTAAAAGTTAATATTTTTAAAGGCTCTTTTTTAGAGCAGTTTTAGGTTCACAGCAAAATTGAAAGGAAGGCACAGAGATTCCTCATATATCCCCTGCCCCCACACATGCACAACCTCCCCCATGATCAGCATTCCCAAGCAGAGTAGTATATGTGTTACAACTGATGAACCTACAATGACACATCATTATCACCCAAAGTCCATAGTTCACATTAGGATTCACTCTTGATGGTAGATGTTCTATGGTTTGGACAAATGTATATGACTTATATCCACTGTTATAATATCATGCAGAGTATTTTCACTGCCCTAAAAATTATCCATGTTCCACTTATTCATTCCTCCCACTTCTGAATTCTTGGCAGCCACTGATCTTTTTACTGTCTCCATAGTTTTGCCTTTTCCAGAAAGTCATATAATTGGATTCATGCATTACGTAGCCTTTTCAAACTGGCATTTTTCACTTAATAATATGCATTTACATTTTCTCCGTGTCTTTTAGTGACTTGATAGCTCATTCATTTTGGTGGCTGAAGAATATTCCATTGTCTGGATGTACCACAGTTTATTTATTAATTCACCTACTGAAGGACATCTTGGTTGCTTCTAAGTTTTGGCAATTATGAGAAATGAAGCTGCTATGGGCTAATACTTATCGAGTAGCTACTATGTGCTGGGGACTGATCTGGGGTCACTGTGGTGAGCAAATTAGGTATACCTCCTACCATCATGCTGCTTGCTAGCAAGACAAATAGTCACAAAAGAGTAACATAATTAGGTTAGTTACACAAGAGTAACACAATTAGGTTAGTTAGAAATGTGTAAATGTTATGAAGAGATGATCCCCTGAGATAAAATAACCAAGGGACCTAAATTAGAGGATTAGCAAAGGCCATTTGAAGTCAGCGAAAGCCTCTCTGAGGAGTTGACCCTTGAGTCAAGCTCCAAGGAATGAAGAGAAATGTGAGAAAGAGCATTCCAGGCACAAGGAAGAGCCCCTTCAAAGGCCCTGAGTTGGGAAGAGCTCAAGAACAGGGAGCAAGGGTGAAAGTGGTGTGAGAAGCTGGAGCTGCAGTAGAGGCTAGCTCACGGGGGATCACAAAACTTGGATTAGGGGCTGAGACTTCATTTTAAAAGCACTGGAAATCTACTGAAGGGGGTTTGAGCAAGGGACGTGGTCTGACCTGCACTTTTAAATGCCCCTTCTGGCTGCTGTGTGGAGAGCCAATTGGACTGAAGCGGGAGGAAAAGCAAGACTCCAGTTAGATGGTGCTGACTTAGGCCAGGGGTTGTTAGTAGAGATGGAGAGAGAGAGGTGGATTTGAGTTGTACTGGAGGCAGGGACGCCATGCTGAACAACTCCAGGGGCACCAGTTACTTCCCTGTCCATCCCTTGGGCAGGGCATGTCCTCCTTGGAGCAGAATCATCATGACTTCATGGTAAGGAGTTAGGGGAAGAGTCAAGGATGATTCCCAGCTTGCTGTCCTGACACCTGGGTGGTTGGAGGTGACAGGAAGTTAGTGAGAGGCAGGGGACCTGTAGGGTGTGCTCCAGGCTTCAGTATTGGACAGTCGAGTTGAGCTGCTTGTGAGACAAGCAAGTGGAACTGTCATGGAGGCAGTGGGACACATGCTCCCAGAGATCTTGGCTGGAGAAAGAAACGAAGAAGGATGTTAGCCAGCCATTTACCAGATTCTCTAAATGCTTTCCTTGGGGTTAGTTCACAGAACATACAGCTCTTGGTCCAAGTACCATAGTTCCCAAGCAATGCTTGCATTTACTGCTCTATTGTCTGTCTGTATTGAGATTCACTAAGACACAAGGTCATAGGGAGATTATTTCTGCATCTTTTACAGATTCAGCAATCCACTCATTTTCGTCTACCTACCTACCTACCTACCTACCTGTCTATCATCTATCTACCATCTCTCTCTCTCTCTCTCTTTCTCTTTCCCTCCTTTTGTGGGGCAGGTCAGGCTATTGGACTAGCTCACTACACGAAACTCTTTGTTCAATGAAGAAAAGTTATTTCTCAGTTTTAGCCAAGCTCCTTTCTACTTGAGGGTTCTTGTTTATGTTTTGTCCCTCTTCTTGGAATGATTAATTGCTCACTGTCCCTCCTTCCCTACCCTTACCCCCTCCTCACTCCTGACCATTTTCCTGTCCAATGTCCAATTCCTTCTTTTCTTCTAGGCTCAGCTTGAATTCTTACTCCATTAGGGAAATCTATCCTGATCCCTTTATCCAGGTAAAATGTACCTATCATGCATTCTTCCAGGGCCCCATAAGGCTGTACTTTGCTTCTGGAGCACTTAGCCTCATGTAAATTGTGTAGTTATTTGATTGATACCTAACTGGATGCCCTGTGAGGTCAGGGAATGTATCCAACAGTATGGCAGCCCTGGCATTTACCATACTGCTTCCCATTACAATAGATACCCGGTAGGGTTTTGTTAATGAATAAATGAAGGGATGCCAGGGAACTGTCTTATATTTTGTACGTGGCTGCCTTTCAATGACTCCCTTGAAGGAAAGAAAGCATATATCCTATATTTGTAGGTCTCTGTAACAAAATAGGCCAGAGATGTCTAATTGAGATTCTGACTTTTATTTGTGAAAACTGATTTAGATCTGAAAATCCTACCAAGATAATTCCTATGCAAACTAGTTCCTCTAGACTTTGTAACAAGGAGCCTTGGACACACAAAGCTCATCATTCTTTCCAGAAGAAGGTTAGGTCAGAATTGAACAGTCAAATGTATTTATATATTTTTATTTTATACTGCTGTCCACAAAGATTAGACCAGAGGCTCAGAGAGGCTCAGAGACTTACCTCGAGTCCCCAGCAGGTGGGTGGATGAGCAGGTCCTACACCTACCTGATACCTTGGACACACAAAGCTCATCATTCATCCCAGAAGAAGGGTAGGTGATAGCTTGGAGACTGGCTGGTGATAGTGGTAGGTTCCGTGTTACAGTTCCACAAGGGTCTTCTCAGAAGGGAAGTGGGATCCTCCTGTTTACTGCCTTCTGCGTCGTGTGTGAAACTGTTGACATGGCTTGCTTAATTACCAGCAGTTACTGATAAGGCAGACTCCAGGCTGGCTTTGAGGTTCAGCCACCCTAACAGCATTCAGGAAGGCAGCAACAAGGTCAAAGCATGCATTCATTGCCCTCTGATTAAATAGTGCAGGCTTTAGAGTTGGAAGCTGAGGCTCTTTGCAGATAAGCAGAGACTCTGTGGCTACCGTCTATGACAATTTGACCATTTTTTTTTTCAGGAAAATCTACAAAAATGCCAAAATGTTTACAGATAGGTACTTCCTGCTTTTGTACATTGTATGAAAACATGGGGCATCTCTTACTGTTTCGGTTTCATTGTGAGAACACACAATGCAGAGCTTGGGGCTCTTCTCCTAGCCCCTGCTGAGGAGTTGGTTGCTTTCTTCACCACAACTACCTTTCCCCCACAAGAAAGATCTGTGTTGATTGTAAAAAATTTGGAAAATGCACAAAAGCACTAAGATAATTCTACCACCCATAACTAACATTTTTGCATATATCCTTACAGACTTTTTTCTAAATATTGTGTATGTATATATATATAACAAAATAGACTTATTTTGAGCATATTGTTTTGTCATCCCTTTTTTTCCTTCATTAATGGTATATCCTATCAAGGATACTTATTTGAGAGGCTGCATGATATCTTGTTTATGGCAGTGTCATAATTCATTAACTCTCTTTCTTATATCTGGGCATATAACATTTGGTGTGCTTTTCTGTTTGCCAGAATTGTACATACCATTGTCATGAACATCCCCATATATGAATGGATATATACATACATGATTTTTTCCTTATTGTCACTTCTTTGAAGTAGAATTGAACAGTCAAATGGATTTATATACTTTTGTTTTATACTGCTGTCCACAAATGTTAGACCAGAGGCTCAGAGAGGCTCAGAGACTTCAACCTGGAGTCCCCAGCAGGTAGGTGGATGAGCAGGTCCTACACCCAGATGCTGTGCCCCCTATCCTTGGCAGGTTCTGGCAACCCAGGCCAGGCCCTGTTGCCTGTAAGTCTGGAACTCAGATCATCTGCTGATGTCTATAAAGAACAACTGTGTACCTTTCTTGGCCTCCCTTCAGTGATTTAATAATTTCAGTGGCTTCTTTATTAACTGCTGTTAAGGTAATTTGTTCAGGTCAAAACAGGCAGGAAGTTGCCTTACTCAACAGGCAGAGAGCCTCTGATGGCTTCAGGGGGCCACAGCAGGGTCCCAGTGACTGGGGTCTCCATGCCAACCTGGGTTCTCATCAGAGGCCCCATTGTTCTCCCTCCACACCCTCCCTTACCAATTCACCTCTTCCATATGGCTTTCATCAAACGCTGGGGCCACTGACTTACCTGGAAAACTTTGCTCACCATCTGTTGTCCGCACATCCTCCTAGGATTGATCTACACACTTCCAACCAGACCACCTGGCTGACGGGGTAGTCCCAGGGCTTAGAGAGCATGCGGCGAGGTGATTTCTGGTCCTTCCTGCCTGCATGTGATACTGTTAGACAGACTGTGGTGATTATTCCTGTTTCCAACGCACATTCAGGAGTTCTTAGTAACTGAGGATAAATGTGTTTCTTTCTGATTTGGCCATCCCTACTTTTCTTCCAACAACTTTAAAAAAGTAGAGAGCAGCTGCAGGTGGAACTGGGCATCTATCTCTGTATCCAGGCTCAGGTGGCAAAAGGCAACATTCTGAGGTAGGGCAGCCTGGGAAGATTCAGGGGTGCCATGTCCAGGGTGGGAGCACCAGAGGAGTTGGCCTGAGTGGAAACCCAGCTCTTCAGGTAGAACCAGGCCTTCCAAGAGACAGATTAGCTGAAGGCCTTACAGGTGGCTGAGCGAGGGAGGTGGGGCCAAAGGAGAAGGAGGGTGGCCTTCCATATACTCTGCCTGTCGAGTAAGGCAACTTCCTGCCTGTTTTGGCGTGGACTGCCCAATTACCCTAACAGCAGTTTAAAAAGCCACTGAAATTATTAAATCACTGAAAGGAGGCCAGGAAAGTTACATAGTTGCCCTTTATAGATATCAGTAGATGAGCTGAGTTCCAGACTTAGAGACAACAGGAAGCCAAAGTTAATTGGTGCATCAATTTTTAAATTAATAGCCACACAAAATAGTATTGTCTTTCTTATCTTCAGTAGACCTCTGAGTTGGGTGGCAGGAGATGCGAGAAACCTGGGCACAGAGGCCAAAGGTGTATCCACACAGTGCTTCTCAACTGGGAGCATTTGCAATGTCTGGAGACATTCTTGGTTGCCACACCTCCAGGGAATGGGGATGCTACTGGCACCTACGGGTAGAGGCCAGGGATGCTGCTAAACATCCTACTGTGCACAGGGCAGTCCGCCACAACAAAGAACTTATCCAGCCTCAAATGCCAATAGTGCCAAGGTTGAGAAACTCTGGTTTATGGGAACAAAACTCCGTAGGCCTCTGGACAGTGGCAACTAGAAGAAAACCTCAGGAGTTTCACAAGGGTCTGTGGCCCCCCAGATAATAAAGGGCTGGCCCCTTTAAAACATGTCAAGAAAACATGACAGCTTTAAAAGCAAGATGATGCTTTTGAGATAATTATGAAATCCGTGATGGAAGTTAATTTAAATGTGAAATAACAGAACTGCAAAAAGTTATTTTATTATTATTTTTAGAACAGCATTGATGTTTCTATTCCATCAGCAGTTTGAAATGAGGCATAGTCTGGAATCGTTTGCCATAATTTGATATGCTTGATGGATTCCAAGTCCCCCAAAGAATAAAATGAATGAATGTGATCAAGGATCACAGCTGTGTTCTCTCTCTCTCTCTCTCTTTTTTTTTGAAAAAATTTCACACCAGAAAACTTCCAATTGAGTTCAGCCAACCTTCCTGAACACCACTTCTATTCCCTACACAAAGGGTGCTGTGCTCAGTGCTGGTGGTGGTGGTGCAGTTGGGGCAGATTGGAAAGATGTGGCATAAAACAGGTTGGCTATGTGTGTGTTCCATCAGTCTCTAACACAGGCAGCACTGGACACTTATGCAAATTTATGCAAATGACTGACCAACCATTGGTGAACAGAGGAGAATGTAGATCCCATCCATTTCTTTCCTGCAGGCAAGGAAAGATGCTGAAGACTGTGTTCCGGGCATGCAACACATTTCAGGACCAGTGTGTGCCTTTTCCTAGTCAGTGTACCAACTGCAGGCCTTATTCCCAGCTGCCTGCTGGGTCTGTGGTATCCCACAGATTCTGCAAAGCCTACCTCTCCCACATATTTCCTCCTCCCACTATGTCCCCTGTGGCAGCGAGTGGCACCACTATCCATTCATTGGCCCAAGCCAGACATTAATTATTTTAATTGCTTATCCACCTAATTAAACAAATATTAATTGAATGCCAACCGTGTGCTCACAGTGGTGTGTGCAAACCCAGGCATGGTTTCTGCTTTCACAGAGCTTTCCTGTGTGGCAGGAGAGTCAGCCATTTATTAAATAATAAGTATTGTGAAAGAAAGGAGTCTTTGTTTCCAAATGCAACAGGAGGCCATTGAAGTGTGGTGAGTCGGGGCGTGACATGATCGGAGGTGGGTTCTGAAAAGCTCTCTGGCTGCGGAATGAAGGACATGCTTATTGGCAGCAGGCTGGTGAGGAGGGAGGCCTGCCCGGAGGCCATTTCAGAAGTCCACGTGAGGCATGTGGAGGCCCGGTCCATGTGACAGTGGACGTGGACAGCAGTAAATGGAGCCTTCAGATACTTAGGGGGAGAAACAATTGAACCAAGAGAGTAAGTGGTGGATCAGATATCAGAGATGAGAGAGAGAGGGAGTGGTAGTGTTCCTGATTTGACCACTGGGTGGATAGGCTATCATTTCCCCAGCTAGAAAATACTGGATGAGATCCAGATATTTGGGGCTTTTTGGTGGGGGTTGGGGGAAGATCAGGAGTTTGGTTGAGTTTAAGGCACCTTGAGCTCAAGACCTCCAAAGGAGATGGGGATTTGCCAGAAACCTTCAATTTCTTCATTTCTCCCTGGAGTCAGAACTTTGCTTTCCCCGCAGCCCCCGCTCCACTACTATGTCCCCAACACCTTGAGTAAGGTCTGGCACATACTTGGTGCTTAAAAAATATTTGTTGAATAATGAATGAATGAATGAATTGGTCTCCACATCCTCCAGATGCCAAACAAATGAAAAGAGATGTGTCCATCACAAGGTTTTGTGTTTTTGGTAATGTTTTATGCTCAACTTATTTCAGGTTTACAGACAAGTTGCAGGAATAATACAGAAAGCTCTTGTATACTCATCCCCCAGATTCCCCCACTGTGTTGCTATTTTACCATATTGGATTTATCAGTTTTTTTTCCTCTCTCTCTCTGTCTGTCTCTCTGTCTGTCTCTCTCTTTTATTGTGCCATTTGAGAATGAGTGGCATATACAATATGCCTTCTAACTCTAAATGCTTCAATGTATATTATTTCCTAAGAATAAGGACATTTTCCCACATAACTACAATTTATGACAAAAATCAGGAAGTTGGCATTAATGTAATAGCATTATCTAATCCACAGACCTTTATTCAGTTTTCGCCAGTTGTTCCACATAACAAAAAAAAAAATGATTTTTCAGGTTCTGGGTTTAATCCAGGATTATTAGTTACATTAAGTTCTGATGTCTCTTTAGTGTCCTTTAATTCTGGAATCATTTCTCAGTCTTTTTTGTTTTTGTCTTTCATGACCTTAACATTTTTGCCAAGTATAGGCCAGTTATTTTGCAAAATATCTCTCAATTTGGTTTTGTCTGATGTTGCCTCACAAATGCATTGGAATTGTGCTTTTCTAAAATTTTTATTTTTTTTGGCAAGAATACCCCAAAAGTGCTGTTGTGTCACAGGGTTACTTTTAACAGTCATTTAAAAGTGAGTCTCTCTGTTGATGAAGTCAAAGTTGTGTGTAGACAAGACTAAGGAAAGATGGTTAGTCATTTAAGATGCCATTTACATGCTTGGCCGACCTCATCTTTGGGTCCTATACACCATTTGCGAGTATAGGCAGCTTTACATGCTTCTTGTTGAGTACAGGTCCCAGGGTTTTTTTTTTTTTAAAGATTATAACATTAACACTTTACTAAACTAAGTATCAACTTCATTTGACAAATAAAATAATTATAAGTGAACTATGCAAAGATTATCATATCTCTAATAAAGTCAATAGGGAGTTGAAGTGTTTAATTACTAACTTTCCTGACATGCAAATTGAAAAGCTTTTCAGGTAAGTTGCTCACATGGAATGCCTGAAACACACTGCAATTAACAATTGGATCTTCGTTCAAACAGTAATTAGTGTGTGATTTGTCCCGTTCTTGGTTGCTGGTGCATGTCCAGGTTTAGATGTGTATTTGCATTCATTTTAGGAAATTAATTTATGATTTCTTTTAAGTTTCACTTGAAAACAAAATTGCGTTTTATTGTGGCTTCATAAAAAGAGATCACCTTTTGTTGCCTGACTTAGAGACTTAAAAACCAAATTTGGGAGGTTATAATTTGTCTGCAGAGACTTGCCAGATTTTCCAGTCTGAGAGTTCTCCCTCCCTTCCCATCCCCCTTCTGCTTCTTCTCCTCCCTCCTCCTTCCCTTCCTTCTCCTTTTTCTTTTCTCCTTCTCCCCTCCCTTTCTCCCTCTTTCTCTCTCTCTCTTCTCCTTCCCTCCTCACTCTCTCTTGCTCCTTTTTTCCTTCCTTCTTTTCCTCCTTCTCCTCAACCCCCTCTCTTTTTCTTAAAGACCCAGAGAAACAGGATGAGGTGCAAATGTTTGGTCTACCCAGTAGTTAACACAGTCCACTAGGAGACAGTATAGACATCGAACGCATCTGTTTTCCCAGCTGTGAAATGAGGTGGCTCCTTCGTTGGGGATTGGCTGTGCACTAGGGCTGTTCTGTGTGCTTGGGATTCAGAGGTGGACAAGGCATTGCATGGCCTGGTGGACCAGGTGACCATAGTGTGTGGGTGACTGGTTGCTCTTTTGTCTCTGCTGTTGCCTTATATGTAAAATGGGGGTGATCACAGTGCTCACCTCATTTGATTGTGACATGGTTCTATTTACCAATGTTTGGGATGGTACCTGGCACACAGTAGGTACTCTGTAAGCACTACTTGTTTCTCTCAGCACCACCCCAGTAGTGTGGAACATGGCACAGGGTTTGGGATTGAAAGGCATCTTTCCAGCCTAGCAGTGAAAAGCTGGGGAGCAAAAACCAGATGTGTTTGTTGAAGAGAGGGGGTCTTTCATGAAACAGCAAGCCCATCTTCCCTGGCACTCTGAGGCTGCTGGGTGTGTGCAGGATCATAAGCTGTCCCTGCTCTGGGCATTCCCAGTTCCACTGTGGGAAGAGCCTCTAGGCCCTGCCTCTGCTGCCCTTACCTTGCACTGCCCTGGGAAGAAGGACAGCGGCGACCTTGGATTTGTCCCTTCCCTGGACCTGCTGGATCTGGCTGCTTCCTCTTGTCCCTGTTGTGCTGTGACAGTCTTCTCACCACCCCTCTCCATTTGCTGGACCATTATTCTGTCCTGACTTCTGCAGCCAAATGCAGACCAGCAATGCCCTCATCACCCACTCCCCCTTCCCTGTCCTCACTGACAGAGGTGGGTGAGGGTCCCACTGTCCAAGGACTGTTCTTCCTCTTGGCCCCTCCCATGCTCAGGACAGACCAGATGGGATCTGACCACCCACTATGGATCCTCTGTTGGGTCTGAGACTAGGGCTGCTGTGCTGTGGGATGGATGCTGTGTCTGGTCTGCCTGCACATCTGAAACTTGCCTCTGTAGCTGGCTGGGTGCCCTTATCTCCTTGTACCTCCTTACCTGGCCCTGCTAGGCCTCAGGCTGAGTCCCAAGACAATCAAGTTTTGTACAACACTTTATGGACAGACTAGGAGTTAGGACCTGTGCCCCTTTTTTCAAGTTCATTCATTTGTCCTCATTTATTCATTCAATAAATATTTACTAAATATCTGCCCTTCATTCATCACAGTGCTTAGGTGCTGGGAATACACTGGGTGGAAAGAGTGACACAGTCTGTGCCTTCATGCGTTTAGAGGCTTCTGAGGGGAGCGTCTTCCTGAGTCCTCCAAGCTGAATATTCCAGCACTGGAAGGAAACCATTTTCTAGAATTCAGGATCTGTTAGGTCTGTCTGCCACTAGATGGCGTGGTCAAATAGATACCTCAGTGATTTGCAAACATGACCCAGTGATCACCAGGAGGGCTTGTGAAAACACAATGTACTGCCCCATCTCAGTTTTGGAGTCAGTAGTTCAGGGGTGGGAGTGGGCTGGGGTGAGATTTGCATTTCTAACAAGTTCCCGGTGATGCTGATACTGCTGGCCCAGATCCCCTTCAGGTCCACTGAGGCAGGGGCAGCACTTTGTGTTTTCACAAAGCCAGTACTGTCCAATGCCAGCTAACTCACCTGGTTCAGGATGGCTGGGCTCAATTGCCCCATTTCACAGGTGAGGAAATAAAGACAGTCGAATTGAGCCTTGAAACGCTGATCCTAACACACGGATGATCCCAAGTGTACCTTCTTTCCACTGTCACACTGGCTTTCCCTGGGTGATCTGGAGGGAGAAGGGAAGATAATTAATGAGTGGACTGCACTGAAGAGAAATGAACCAGAGATGTTAACTAGGCATCCAGCAGCATGAGAGGGTAGGAAGAGGAATCAGTGGCCCAGTCCTGGCATTGACACGACATGGTGCCCTGGGACACCCCTTCCTTTTCTCTTTGGGCTTTCGTTTTCTTATCTATAACATGAAGAGTTGGCATGAAAGCACCTCTCATGTGGCAGGGTTCTGGAAAGTCCCGGGAGAAAAAGCTGAATAGCTTCTCAGGGAATTTCCATGGTATTTGGGAGATAAACACAAATGGTCTTCCTGTGCCTGGCAGCAGGTCAGCCTCGAACAGCAGGGGATACTTTGCTTTGGAACGCAGTTTAAGGCCCTCGCCAGAGGGCCTTAGGATAAGGGGTGGAGCATGAAGAGCCTTGGAGGAGATGGTGGTGGGCTCCGTCTGAGTTGGGGAGCCTGGGGCAATGGGAGGATAGGCCACCGATGGCCACAGCAACCTCACCTCCCTGTGCAACCAGCTATCCACGTATTTCTCTGAGCCTCTCTCCACATTTTATCATCTCACACCAGAACCCACATTCTGGATCTGTCTTTTAATTCTTCTTCTATCAGCCCCTCTTTTTAGTTTTAATAAAAAGACCCTATGAACATGTGAATATATGTGTTGACTATACAGACGGTCCCCGGCTTACAGTGGTTCCACTTAAGATTTTTGACTTTATGATGGTTATAAAGTGATATGCATTCAGCAGAAACTGTACTTCAAATTCTGAATTTTGATCTTTTCCTGGACTATTGATATTCGGTGCAGTACTCTCCCAAGATGCTAGGCCAGATCATCTGACACAAAGCCTATTTTATAATAAAGAGTTGAGTGTCTCATGTAATTTGTTGGGTATATACTGAAAGTGTTCTGAGCATGTTTAAGGTAGTCTAGGCTAAGCTAGGATGTTTGGTAAGTTAGGTGTATTAAATGCATTTTTGACTTATGATATTTTCAATTTATGATGAGTTTCTTGAAATGTAACCACAGCAGAAGTGGAGAGCATCTGTATGAATA
>NW_012102632.1:2127521-2129753 GCF_000951045.1 Mandrillus leucophaeus | reverse complement strand
TACTGAACACAGATGAATAGAGAATTAATGACTTAGAAAGTAGAATGAAAGAAATTACAGAGAATTCAGCACAGAATCAGAGTTCAAAAATATAAAATAGTGACTGGGAGACAGAGAGGTGAGACCTCGTCCTTACGTAAGTTAGAGTTTCAGTTAGAGATGGTAGAGAGAACAGGGAAGTTAGGTGTATTAAGATTCAAAGAGAAGAGGCTGATAATTTTTCAGAACTGATGAAAGTCATTGAGCCTCAGATTCAGGAGCAACAACAAATTCCAAGCGAGATAAATAAAAAGATATTCAAACCTAAACTAAATATAGGGAAAATAGAAAATAACAAAGAGAAAAACTTAGAAGCAGTAACAAACAGCAGACATATCACCTATACAGGAGCAGCAATCAGACTGATGAATGACTTCTAAACAGTGATCGTGCATGCCAGACGACAATACAATATTTTAATATGCTAGTTGAAAATAATTATAAACCTAGAATTCTATACTTAGACAATTTATCTTTTAAGAATAAGGAGATGAAAACATTTTTGGATTGAAAATTGAGATGATTTGAGACCTCACTAAAGGAACTTCTAAAGGTGTACTTCTGGAAGATGGTCAGTAACCTCACATGGAAGTTCTCAGATGCAGGGAGGAATGGTGAGCGAAGGAAATAATGAGCACAAGAATAAAGATAAACATGCTTTGGCTATCAATAATAACAACATGTACTTTGTGAGGTGATGAGAGGTAAAGCTGTGTAGTTTAGAACTGTTAAACTTTTTACTAAGTAAGTATAATAATATTTCTAGAGTAATAATTAAGGCATATAGAGTGTACAACAACCAACATATATTATTCATATTTACTATTTCTATACTTACTTGTATTTATGTATGTAAGGAGAAGAGTCTGGATTTACATACACCAAAAAGTTAACCATGATTATCACTTTTTGTGTAAGTGTATTTCTTAGCTTTATTGGTCTTGTAATTTATAATAGAATAAAAATATTAAAAAGAAAATGTGTTCCTAACTTAACGTATCATGTTTTATATTAAGTAATTAAAAGCATTTGCTTTTAAATCAAATGTATGTTGGTTTGCATATTTCAGCTCTGTCATTTAGCTGTGTGACTTCAGGCAGGTTCTTAGCCTCTTTGATTTCTTGTAAAATGAGAATAATAATAATAATAATGATACCCACCTCATAAAGCAGTTGTGTGTACATGAGAGGACACAGGAAATGTGTTTCGTACAGGACCTAATGGTGTCTGTGCCCAGTAAACATTGGCTGTTACCATGATCGGGTCATCGTCACCATCATCCTGGACTTGAGGATCATTTCCACAAAGAGTTGAGGACTGATGCTCAACGGATCTGAGCAATGGCAGCATTGAGGAGTTAGTGTGTAAACACACAGGAGTTCCTAACCCTAGGAACATGTTGCTTATACTGGGAACGCTCATTATGTGAGTATGAGTCATATAATCAGTTATATCTAATGTATTTTTTCAGTGTCTACTGAGATAAACATGTGTGTATATATATTTATTTGAACTATTGATAGATTTCCTGAGGTTGAGCTATATGTATCTTCCTGGAATAAAAGGCACATGGTAACACTGCATGGTTCTTCTAATATTGTTATTAAAAGATACACTGAATTTGATTTTCTAAGATCCATATTAGTAAGTGAGATTGCTAATTCCCATCCATTATTAGTAGTGAGATCTTTCTGCAAATATGCTAGAATTTGTAGTGTGGTCAGTGAAGCTTCTGATGATGTTTTTTGTGTGTGTGTGAAAGAGAGGGAGGAAGAGAGAGAGAGAGAGGGAGAGAGTCATACTATATTGTCAAGATTCTTTCAGCTCCAAAGACAGACAGCCCAGTTCAAACTAACTCTTAGACAATCCGTAAAGGAATTCTTCATAAAACTAGGATATCCAGGCGAGTGTTTGACTTTAAGTAAAGATCCAAGAGTGCTAGCAATTTACTTAAGGCACTGTTTCTCTTCTTCGTGGTCCCTTAGCTTTCCCCACCTTGTGTTGGTTTTATTCTCGGGCAGGTTCTACCCAAGTGGTGGCCCAGTTGCGTCTTACCAATGGAAACTTCAGCAGGGATCTTAGGTAGATTAGCCCTGCATGATATTCCTGAACCAGGCCCAGTTGCCAGGGAACACCACACTATGACTGACCAGATCTGGGCATGTATACACCCCAGGAACCCTCATGGGGTCA
>NW_012102632.1:2120535-2125491 GCF_000951045.1 Mandrillus leucophaeus | reverse complement strand
TACAGATGTTCATTCCAGTAAAAGTGGCTCACTACCTGCCCTAGAAGAGTCAGTGAGATGAGATGGTAAGAACATAATCACTCCTGGGATGGTTGACCTGGGGTGACTGAAAGCACGGAAAGTGAAAGATGACAAGGGACTACTGCAAAAGGTTTGGCAGTTACTGAGTGTCTACCCAAAGGCAAAAGAAGTCATTATGTCAAAACAGCACATGCACACATATATTTATTATAGCACAATTCACAATTGCAAAGATAGGGAACCAATCTAAGTACCCATCAACCGATGAGTGGATGAAGAAAATGTGGTATATGTACATCATGGAATACTATTCAACCATAAAAAAGAACACAATAATGTCTTTTGGAGCAACTTGGGTGGAGCTGGAGGCCATTATTCTAAGTGAAGTAATTCAGGAATGGAAAACCAAATACCGTATTTGTTCTTTCTTAGAAGCGAGAGCTACGCTATGGATATGCAGGGGCATACAGGGTAGTATAATGGACATTGGAGACTCAGAAGGGCAGAGAGGGTGAGGGCTAAAAAACTATATATTGAGTGCAATGCACACTACTTGGGAAACAAGTGCACTAAAATTTCAGCCATCACTATACAATTCATCCATGTATCCAAAAACCAGATTGCACCCCTAAAGCTACTGAAATAGAAAGAAAAGAAAAGGAAGGAAGGAAGGAAGGAAGGAAGGAGGAAGGAAGGTAGGAAAAGAAAGAAGGAAGGAGAGCTGTCATCACGGTATTAAAATCAATAAAAATAAATGTCAAAAAGTAATTAATGGTACAAAGAAAGTCATTTTTAACCCATAGTTCACTAGTTTTGAAGCAATGCACCAAATGACATTGTATAGGTGATATGAATTGTCTGATGGCAGCTGAGTGCAAACTCCATCTTATTGCTGCATTTTCTTCATTAAATTAAACCCAACTCATTCCTTCTAGCTTGGCTGTTTGAACATCCAGTCTTATCATTTGTTTTGAGGAAGGTGCACCTTTTTCCTAGGGTATTTATGACACCTTGGGCCTTATGCAGCTCAGGAAAATTAGAAGCTAATCTCTGATCTTGTTTTAATTGTGGTTCCTAGTGAGATACTCATTACCAGGTTTCAGGGTCCAATTGAAGGCAGTCAGCTGGCTGGCAGTCCTTTAGTCCAAGTGGGCTGTCAGGGAATTACAGCACTGAAAAATAAACAGAATTGGTAAAGCATGGATGAATTAAATAGCTACTGAACACAGATGAATAGAGAATTAATGACTTAGAAAGTAGAATGAAAGAAATTACAGAGAATTCAGCACAGAATCAGAGTTCAAAAATATAAAATAGTGACTGGGAGACAGAGAGGTGAGACCTCGTCCTTACGTAAGTTAGAGTTTCAGTTAGAGATGGTAGAGAGAACAGGGAAGTTAGGTGTATTAAGATTCAAAGAGAAGAGGCTGATAATTTTTCAGAACTGATGAAAGTCATTGAGCCTCAGATTCAGGAGCAACAACAAATTCCAAGCAAGATAAATAAAAAGATATTCAAACCTAAACTAAATATAGGGAAAATAGAAAATAACAAAGAGAAAAACTTAGAAGCAGTAACAAACAGCAGACATATCACCTATACAGGAGCAGCAATCAGACTGATAAATGACTTCTAAACAGTGATCGTGCATGCCAGACGACAATACAGTATTTTAATATGCTAGTTGAAAATAATTATAAACCTAGAATTCTATACTTAGACAATTTATCTTTTAAGAATAAGGAGATGAAAACATTTTTGGATTGAAAATTGAGATGATTTGAGACCTCACTAAAGGAACTTCTAAAGGTGTACTTCTGGAAGATGGTCAGTAACCTCACATGGAAGTTCTCAGATGCAGGGAGGAATGGTGAGCGAAGGAAATAATGAGCACAAGAATAAAGATAAACATGCTTTGGCTATCAATAATAACAACATGTACTTTGTGAGGTGATGAGAGGTAAAGCTGTGTAGTTTAGAACTGTTAAACTTTTTACTAAGTAAGTATAATAATATTTCTAGAGTAATAATTAAGGCATATAGAGTGTACAACAACCAACATATATTATTCATATTTACTATTTCTATACTTACTTGTATTTATGTATGTAAGGAGAAGAGTCTGGATTTACATACACCAAAAAGTTAACCATGATTATCACTTTTTGTGTAAGTGTATTTCTTAGCTTTATTGGTCTTGTAATTTATAATAGAATAAAAATATTAAAAAGAAAATGTGTTCCTAACTTAACATATCATGTTTTGTATTAAGTAATTAAAAGCATTTGCTTTTAAATCAAATGTATGCTGGGTTGCATATTTCAGCTCTGTCATTTAGCTGTGTGACTTCAGGCAGGTTCTTAGCCTCTTTGATTTCTTGTAAAATGAGAATAATAATAATAATGATACCCACCTCATAAAGCAGTTGTGTGTACATGAGAGGACACAGGAAATGTGTTTCGTACAGGACCTAACGGTGTCTGTGCCCAGTAAACATTGGCTGTTACCATGATCGGGTCATCGTCACCATCATCCTGGACTTGAGGATCATTTCCACAAAGAGTTGAGGACTGATGCTCAACGGATCTGAGCAATGGCAGCATTGAGGAGTTAGTGTGTAAACACACAGGAGTTCCTAACCCTAGGAACATGTTGCTTATACTGGGAACGCTCATTATGTGAGTATGAGTCATATAATCAGTTATATCTAATGTATTTTTTCAGTGTCTACTGAGATAAACATGTGTGTATATATATTTATTTGAACTATTGATAGATTTCCTGAGGTTGAGCTATATGTATCTTCCTGGAATAAAAGGCACATGGTAACACTGCATGGTTCTTCTAATATTGTTATTAAAAGATACACTGAATTTGATTTTCTAAGATCCATATTAGTAAGTGAGATTGCTAATTCCCATCCATTATTAGTAGTGAGATCTTTCTGCAAATATGCTAGAATTTGTAGTGTGGTCAGTGAAGCTTCTGATGATGTTTTTTGTGTGTGTGTGAAAGAGAGGGAGGAAGAGAGAGAGAGAGAGGGAGAGAGTCATACTATATTGTCAAGATTCTTTCAGCTCCAAAGACAGACAGCCCAGTTCAAACTAACTCTTAGACAATCCGTAAAGGAATTCTTCATAAAACTAGGATATCCAGGCGAGTGTTTGACTTTAAGTAAAGATCCAAGAGTGCTAGCAATTTACTTAAGGCACTGTTTCTCTTCTTCGTGGTCCCTTAGCTTTCCCCACCTTGTGTTGGTTTTATTCTCGGGCAGGTTCTACCCAAGTGGTGGCCCAGTTGCGTCTTACCAATGGAAACTTCAGCAGGGATCTTAGGTAGATTAGCCCTGCATGATATTCCTGAACCAGGCCCAGTTGCCAGGGAACACCACACTATGACTGACCAGATCTGGGCATGTATACACCCCAGGAACCCTCATGGGGTCAGACTTAACTGGGCCACAAGGACTGTGGGTGAGAAAGGGAACATTCCTCATGCAGGGTTCTCTGGGTTGTCCCCAGAAGGGAGAAGGGGACAGGACAGGCAGTACAACAGATGTCGATGCCTTGTTGGCAAGGTACTTTTGTGTCACAGGTTTCGGAGACTTCATCTGGTTTGCACACCACTCCTATGAGGTTTTATTTTGTGACATTTCATTCCCATTTTTATTGGGAAGATGTCCTCATCCAAGGTGTTTGGAGGCTGGCCCACTTGGCAGGGTGATAAAGTGGCAAAGTCAGGTCCCTCCCTCCATGGGCTGCTCTTCCAGTCAGATGTTGCCTCTCTGAGTGCCATCACAATCCAGTCATGGCAGTGGTATTGCCCATGTCCCACTGGGTTTTATTATGACATTCTTTTATCTGTAATCGTCAAATAAAAAATGTACCTGTGGGTGAAAGTCAAAGTGGTTGTATTCTTACTGCTTCACTATTGCCTGGAACCTTTCCCTTTCAGTGATCTGAGTCATAATTTTTCTTTGGTTTGTTGACAAAACAGTTTATACTGTTTTCTTCCAAAACAGCCCTCAAAAAAAAAAAAAAAAAGGCAAACAGAGAATTGATTTCCAATTTGTCTTACCAGTTCAGGCTTCCAGCAGGAATTGAAACCCGGAATCTTTGTTTTGAAGACAGTAAAGTGGGGCTGCCTATATCTATGGCTGCTTCTAAGAATCTGATGTGAATTTTATCTAGTTCCTTGTGCAAAATAAATCCTTTTTTTTTGTAGCAAAAGGGGTTGAAGCTGAAGGAACACATGAGATAGTCAACAAATAAATGATTAAAATAAAACTATATCATGAACATGCTTGTGCAAACTTGGGATAATAGGCCATATCTGCCCACCTGTGGCCAGGTCTTGTCACATTAGTTTTTGTTTTATCGAAGGGCTGCTCACAGTAGCCTTGTTTCTGTCAAGAAAGATGAGCAGAAACTCAAACATATCTCTGAGTAGCTCACAACAAGAATACCCTTTAGAGGGCCTAGAGTGTTGTGCAATCTTTGACTTCTGAAATATACAGAAGATTTACAGTTTCTGCAAGTATGGCTCCAAAATGGTGGTCTTTTTTTGTTTTGGGGTTTTGGGTGAAGAAAGGCTAATTTATTTATTTATTTATTTTTTAAGGATAATTTATTTAAAAATAATAATGAAACTAGTGGCTATCCTTCTGAGACAAAATAAGTATCATATACTAAAATTCCAATTGGCTTAAAAATTTAAATATAAACCTAAATCAATAAAAATATTCTGAGAAACTTAGCAGACTGAATGCTCAACCCAGAGGTTAAAGATAGAAATATCTGAATGTGTAAATATTACAATCTTCTTTTTTTCTTTATTTCTTCCAAAAAAAAATGGGATACATGTGCAGAACGTGCAGGTTTGTTACATACATATGTGTGTGCCGTGGTGGTTTGCTGCACTGATTGATCCATTTTC
>NW_012102632.1:2107860-2119145 GCF_000951045.1 Mandrillus leucophaeus | reverse complement strand
TGACTGGGTGGTTTAAACAACAGAGATTTATCTTCTCACTGTTCGGAGGCTGGGAAGTTCAATATCAAGGGGCCAGCTGATTCGATTCCTGGTTAGGGCTCTCTTCCTGGCTTGCAGACTGCCACCTTCTTGCTATGTCCTCACATGGCAGAAGGAGCGGGGAAGTGAACTGTCTGGTGTATCTTCTTTTCATCCTATCATGGAAGCCCCACCCTCATTCATGACCTCATATAAACCGTATTATCTCCCAAAGGCCTCATTTCCAAATATTGTCACATTGGGGGTTAGGACCTCAACATATGAATTTTGGGTGGACACGATTCAGTCCCTAACACCAGCACAAAATTATTTTTTTGGATGATATTGTAGTGACCCATGTTTGGGGCAATAAGGTCATAAATTCGAGCAAAAAGGGTAAGAAAAGACAGACATCAAGAAGGGTGTCAGCAGGAGGACCTGACCCCTGAGGCTAGGGCTCTGTGAGTGGGGTTTGTTCTTCTGAGACTTATGCAAAGGAGTTTTGTGTCTCTTATCTGCCTGTTGAGATGCGTTTTAAGATTGTTTCTTAGTTCACAGCTTAAATGAATCCTGTATTGGACTGTCCTACTCCATTTTGAGCATGAGGGCCATTCTTGGTATGGTACCTAATATACAAGAGAGGTGTCCAGAAAACCTTATTGAAAGGAAAATGGGAGTTTTGAACCTAAAGACTGAAAAGAAGGGAGGTTCTGCTGAAGGAGAACATGGACGTGAGGTTCCCAAGTGGTTTGGGGAGAAAAAAAGTTAAGTACAGTTTTAGAATACAGAATGTGAGGTTAACTGTGAAATCTCTAGGTACACATATGTCAAGAAGTCACTGAAGTTGATAGAATCACACACTCTTGAAAGGTGTGGGTCATTTATTTTAACCCTGTAGTCATAGTGGGAATCCTTATGATAAAGCCATACCCTGATGCTTACCCAGGCCTTGCTCGGTATATTTCTAGGGACGTACAACTGTTTAGTTTAGTTGTAATGTTTTCTGCGTTTAGACAGTCCCAGCTCTTGGAAAATTGTCTGCCACTCTTCAAAATCTGCCTCTGTGACAATTCTTCCTTGTCCATGGACCTGTCATCAGGCCATCTGCATCTGGCCTCGTTTCCTTCGGCTTGTCTAACTCCAGCTCTGAAGGTTCTCTGCCTCCCACTGTCTTCTCCAGCATTCACTGTCAGGATCACCTGCTCATCAGCTCGGCCTGATAATGTGGAGGGGAGATCTCTATTTGCCTCTTGCAGCTCTCTGTGGGCTTAATGAAGTGCCTTGAACACCACTGCTCTTTGCACAATAAAAATACTTGCTGAATGACTGAGTGGAAGATTCTGTGTGGGCCAGAGGGCCAAGATTTAGTGCCTTCTTCCAGTCCTGAAAGAGGCAGAACTGTGGAATTGTTCACCCTCACCATGTCGATGCACAGACGCAAAGGGCTCTAGGGAAATTATTGAACAGTGTAATCAATATTCATATGTCCATTGAAATTTTAACCTTACAAAGACATCTTGGACATGATCTCATGAGGCATGGATATATGTGGTGCATAATTTACAGATGGAGAGTTACTCAGTTTCATGGACTAGCAAGTGAGGAGCCTGGATGTGGTCTCAGCTCTTCTGCCTGAGTTTTTATCCACAGGGTTGTGTCAAACCTTACACGGTGATTGTACAGGAATTATCTCATTTGCTTGAAACCACTGTCCACTGAAGTGTGCTCAGTTGATAAATGTAGAAACTGTGTCTGAAGGAAGGCCAAGATCACAAGGGAGGAGGTAGAACTGAGATTTTAAGCCAGTCTTCCAAGTCGCTGGCACAGGACTTTTTTGAAGCAGATTTTTTCAATTTAAAAGGAGTTAATTATGTTCTCTTCTGGAGGGAGGATGAGGATTCTGAAGGAAACAGAGAACCATTGTTGGTTAAAGGCAAACATTACTCTTTTAATATACAACTCCCAACTTTTATTCTGTCATCTGCTCATATCCACGTCTGGTCTCTGGATCTAGAAACAGACAAATATAATTTTGCGATGTGTAATGAACTGACTCCTCAATGTCCATTCGACACATGCTTCCTGCCAGGAAGTGGATTAGAAAAGATGTAGGATCTATCTGATACAATATATGTCATCAGGAGATTGTTATTAGAATCCCCTTTCTGTATTCCAAGTCCCCCTTTAAAATAAAAGGCAGAAGAAAATAGCTCGACTGATGCAGCCTTTCTGAACAAAGGAATGGTATGGCCTAATACTGCTTGGTTGAAATTCCCGATTGTGATAATAAGAAATACGTATTTGGTCTTCACCTGTTTCCTAACAAACAGCTCCGAAAACCCTTGGAATCTCTGGAGTGATAAGAGTGTCTTTTGTGTATTAATGAGATGACTTGTGGCTGGGCCCCTAGACAGCTTCAAGAAGGGGCTGGGCCATGTTCTGTGCAGGATTAGAGGGTTGAAGCTTTCAGCCCCACCCCCTGACCTCTGACAAGGAGAGAGGAGCTAGCGATCAAGCTAGTGGCCAATGATTTAATCTCTCGTGCCTTCACAGTGGAACCTACATAAAAAACTCTAAATGTTGGAATTTAGGGAACTTCCTGGTTGGTAAACACGTGGAAGTGCTGGCAAGGTGGGGTGCCTGGAGAGGGCATGGAGGCTCCACCCCGCCACCACGCAATCGCCTGCCCTGTGCATGTCTTCATTTGGTTGTTCCTGCATTGTATTCTTTAGCCTACATTGGGAATAGTAAGTGGTTCTGGGAGCTGATATAGCAAATTACCGAACCTGAGAAGGGGAGTTGTAGGAATCCCCAATTTATATTCAGTTGGTGAGAAGTGTAGGAGGCCCAGATGTGTGATTGGCATCTGAAGTGGGGCAGTTGTGTGGGATTGAGCCCGTAATCTGTGGGGATCCGTGCCAACTCCAGGTAGTTAGTGTCAGAATTGAATCAAATTGTAGGAGGTGTAGTTGGTGTCCGGAGAGGTGGAGAATTGGTTAGTGTGAGCAAAAAGCCTGCCCACTGACAAAGCCCCTGCCCAACTAAGCTCTGTACCACCAGACATCATGACTGCCTCTTCCATCCTGGGGAGTGGCAGAGACCCTGGCACCCCCCCCCCAGGTACCTCCTTCTTCTCCCCATTCTTCTCTCCTTTGGTAGTCGCATCCCTGGGACATCACCATCACCCAGAAGTAACAGCAGGGCAGCCTGGGGATGAAAGTGCCCATCCTTGAGGCCCCACCAGTGGTTACCAGGATCTGTCTGTCCTCTCAGAAGGCTTCCCTAGGTCACTCTAGGTCTTCTCCCGAGGATGAGCACCCACTTCCTGGTGCCACCCAGAGCTTCCTAGGTCTTCTGACTTGATACCACAGCTGTAACTTGTGCTTTCTTGGGCCATGCTCTGTGTTGGATGCAATAGGCCATGTGGCTGTGTGTCTGAGATCCTGAGTTGGAGATCTCTGTGGTATCCTGACTTCCTAGGTCTAACCAGCCTCCCCTCTCACCTGTTCTCCACACATGGCTGGCCACTTTTCCTCCAGACTCCAGAGTTAGGTTCACTTCATGGGAAAACAGGAAAATCATCTATGTGTCATTTATAAGATCAAACCAGATGATCAAAGCCATAACAAAGCTGCTAGGTCAAAATTCCTCCTATCCTGGAAGCTCCTTGGATGTATTCCCTCTTGGGATAGCCCAGGGCTAGGAGGAACCATCCCACAAGAACAGAGCCCAAAGCGACTGTAGATGCTGACTGTCCAGTCTCAATGGGAGCTGCAAATAGCCCCAGTCCCTCTGTGCTGGCTTCTTCACACTCTCACTCTTCTGTCTCTGAAGGGCTGGAATCTGTCTGATTCTTCACGGGTGTTGGTTGTGACCTCAGGGTTTTTCTTTGCTCTAGTGGTCTTTTTTGCTTTAGTGACAGAGAAGTAATCAGAATTGGGAAATGTGGGATTGAAGGAACGCAGTCTCCTATCCTCTCTCCCACAATACACAGAACCTTGACAGCAGTTGGGCAGCCTGTCTAGGCCAGCAGTGGGCACAGATATGCAAATCCAGCACTGATCTTCCCTTAGTGGACTAACCTGTGATCTTGCCCTGCATCTGCTCTGTGCTGGGCCCTGTTCTGGGTGGTGCATGTACACGGCGATGAATCATGCACCCTCCTTCCCCAGACTCTGTCCCAGGGTTTTTTCCCACCAGCTGTCAGTCTGCTCATCTTCATTTATATCCTTCCTGGAATCCAATGTCACGATCCCCCTACAAAGCACTGGACACCACTCAGGTACTTACATGTACCCCTGTAGCCACCTGCCTCTACCACCCCATTCCCCCAAAATAAAGACAACAACAAAACCGGAATCCTGAACCTTACATTTTCCTGGGGAGGCCGCAGCCTTGGGCCTTGTGAACAGCACGTCCCCTCTGTCCTCTCTGCATGTTCTTCTTCAGGGCCTGGTGCTCTTCTGTGCAGGGATATCACTGGGACCGTGGCAGTGGGATATACAGCATTTGTAATCATTGTTCTTGCCACGCCCAGGTTATGGCCAGATCAGATCCTCCCCCTCCCACTCCACAGCACAGGTCCTTTCCTGACCTTGCTGCAGCCAACCACTTCCCTCTGAAATCCCTTTGCTCCTTTCGCAGTAACCATGAGGCTTCCCTTCGGGGTCCTGAAGAGGGCACAGAGGACTCCCTGGCTCCCTTTGAGCCTGTCCTGTCTCCGAGGCCCGAAGCCATTCCAGGATGGGCTGTAGTAGGGGAGTGGGCTGGGAGATAGTCTGAAGCGGCTGGATTAGGGGTTCTTACAGACAGGCCCACCTTCCTCTCGTGATTGTCTGTTCTTCCCTTGGACCTCCTGGGCAGGCCCCTGTCTCTGCCTCCTATCTGGCTGTTTTTCCAGGCTCCCAGTTGTCCCCACTTATCCAGCAGCTTCTGCAGGTCTCTCTACTTCTTCGCATGTAATCCTCATTAGGGAACATTGGCCTGCCAGCTCTCTCCATTTTGGTGCTGAGAGTGGGCTTTGTTCCTCCAGTGCTTCCCCAAAGATCCTCTGGTGGCTGAAGCTCTCTCTCAGGACCTCCTGGTGGGGAGCACCTAGCAGGAGGCTGAGCAGCTGAAGTAACTCTCAGCTGAAATAACTCTCAGCTGAAGTAGCTCTCTGAAGCAACCAGCCATTCTGTGGTGGCTGCCTAGGGCCGCTCCTCCTTTTCCTCCAGGACAAGCTCGGGTATGTCAGCCTAAATGGCCCAATGGAACTGACCATGATCCTCATGCAGGTTTTTCTCCATGGAGAATTGATGCTGCTGTCTCTTGAAAGCTCAGCTGCAAAGATTAAGGGTCTACTGTCAATAGGTAAAAATGCAGCATCTGTTTCCCATTCAACTGCTGGTCCCTGGAGGGTGTGGACTTTGATGAAATAGTGCACCTGCACCAGCCCTTCACCTGCATCTCTGGGGCACAGGGGGAAGGGCAGTGTCTTGCCCATCGGGTCAGCTGAATTAGATGTAGAAGATTTCTCGCCTCTTCTTGAATTTTCTGGGACCTGATGCTTAGATCAGAGGTTGGCAAATTATGGCCAGTGGGCCGCATCTGCCCTGCCTCCTGTTTTTGTATGGCCCATGAGCTGAGAATAATTTTTACATTTTTAAATGGATGGAAAAAAACACCAAAAGAATATTCCATGACATGTGGAAATTATCTGAAATTCAAATCTCAGTGCTCATGCATTGAAACACAACCACACCCACTCATTTACAGACCGTGTCTACGGTTGCTTTTGTACCACAACTGCAGCACTGAGTAGTTGCCACAGAGACCTTATGGCCTTCAAAGCCTGAAATATTTACTCTCTGATCCTTCCCAGAAAAAGTTTGCCAACCTGTGGCTTAGATGGTGCAGGTGGAGGTGGATCTTCTGCTTGGGCTGAGGCCTCTGAGAAACACAACAGTGTTCCCATGAACAGAGAGCTTGTCCTCCTCTATAACCAGAAGGTGTGGTCTCACCATCACAGCTCAGCCTCCTATGCTAGGAAATCCTACAACCTCTTTCTTCTCCAGAAGCTCATGCTCCCATATCTCCAAGTATTGGAGTCCCAAGCATAAATTAAGACATCGAGGAGCATCCCATTTGGTTTATAGTACCAAATAGCATAAAAATAATACCTTAACTGCTTTGAAAAGAAAACAGATTTTAATGCCTTGTGTGTAAACATTTTTACTGTTTTGCATATATTTTATATTTGTAGAGTAATTCATGGTTTAAAATTTAACACAAAATGTTTTTTTGGTGAATGATGGATGAATATATTCATCAAGGAATATATTCAACAAGGAAACTACTTTGTTTCATAAAACCTCTTAAAGGGGATTTTAGATCTGTGGAAGGATATGTGAGTTCCTTAATCAATTTGTTGTGTAAACAGCGGGTATGCCCACATTTTTTTTTCCTTTTTAGAAAAGGCACTTTATTTTATTTTATTTATTTTTATTTTTTTTGAGACAGAGTCTTACTCTGTTGCCCAGGCTGGAGTGCAGTGGTGTTATCTAGGCTCACTGCAACCTCTGCCTCCCAGGTTCAAGTGATTCTCCTGGCTTAGCCTCCTGAGTAGCTGGGTCTACAGGTGCACACCACCATGCCTGGCTGACTTTTGTATTTTTGGTAGAGTTGGGGTTTTGCCATGTTGGCCAGGCTGGTCTCGAACTCCTGGCCTCAAGTGATCCACCCACCCACTGCTTTGGCCTCCCAAAGTGCTGGAATTACAGGCGTGAGCCACTGTGCCCAGCCTAGAAAAGGCATTTTATAGAAATAATTATATTTAAAGAATGAGATACCATTTTGTTATTGGGGGGGCAAAGGGAAAGCCTCCTCTTCATTTTCTGAAGGTTTGCTGAAAAATCAACTCACAAAAGGCAGATTACTTGGAGAAAATTGGTATAAATTTTATGAATGTGTACATGAGAGCCTTCAGAATGACCCAAAGATACAGGGGAAACTGCCCATTTTTATGCTTAGGTTCAACAAAGTATGGACAGCCAGGTAGACTGACAAAAAGGGCATGATCCAATGCCAATAGGCTGAGTGGGGAAACCCAGCAAGGCCTATCTGTTTAGATTCTTCTTGGCCTTGCTAAACGTGCATTCCTTCCTTCTGAGGATGAGGCAGGACCCTCTCTGGAATGGGGGTCTTATGACCTGCAGTCAAACGAGGTAGGGCAGATAGTTTCTTTATGGCCAGTTTTTACACAGAAAGGCGGAGGGAAAGTTAGAGTGATATCTTTAAGTTTTACGGCTGACTTTGGGGAAAAAGGCTTCTGACTTCCATGCCCTGCCTTGGGGCAGAGGGATTCTAGTGTCTGTGTCTAGCCTCAGGGGAGAATGGCACTAAGAGACAGGAAGGCAAGAGAAGATCAGAGAAATAAATTTTTCTTCTGAAGATGCTTGTGAGGCCTTCATTTTGGGGTATTGTTGACTGAGTCCCAACATTTATGATTTTACAAGATTTCCTGAACAGGAAGTGCTCCTTTTTCTCCAGTTCACAGTGTCACACTGGGCATCTATGGACTTGAGAATAACAGAATTGCCTTTGCTGCATAGATTTTCTTATGCACATTTGCTTCGTTGCGGTTAATCTTCACGTAGAGTCAAACAGTAGCATGTGGCTACACCTAGAAACTTGAAGCCAGAAGCAAAGTCCAGAGTGACAAAGGCAGAGATGAGAGACCTTGGAAAGAAAGCATTTGTGTGAAGGTGTGAGTGTGAGCTCATCTGTGCTTTTTGTTGGGGAGGCAAAGCGTTGGTAGGACTCAGAGATGCCCAGAGGGGTCAAAGGAGTGTGGACAGAGAGCAAGGGATGGAGGGAGAGATCAAGAGAAAAATCAGCAACTGAGTGGAGGAAGAGGGGGGACAGGTAGACCGGGAGAGGGAGCGGGAGCAGAGGAGAGGCAGGAATGAGGAGTGGAAGAGAGAGGGAAAAGGAGAGGGGATGTCCAGGAGCAGGATAATAGATTGAAAGAAGGATAAAGCCAGGAGCTCGGGTTAAGATAGGTAAGACGTGGTACTTTCATGGAAGTTTTTCCTGAATTTTACCTAGGTCCTGGGCACAGGGTGGGTAGGAGATGGATACAACAGGGGGGCTGTTCGAGGTCACCTTCTCCTTTTATGTTTTGCAACTCCTGTTCCTGAGAGGCAGCACCTGGATCCTTACCTGCGGATAAACCACTGGGATGTCTGGGTTCACTCTTCCCTCCTGCCCATTGTCGCCTGTACTACTCTCCACGCTCACTGAAGTCCAGTTTCCAGGGAGCCCCCCAATCCCTCAGTGTCTGCAGATACAGCCAACAACCAGCACTGCCAAGGGGCCACCTGGCCACACACCTCCTGCCCTCATCCTTTATTCAGCCAGGACACCCCATCGCCTCCTCCACAGGTGCCAGCTCTGCCCGAGGTTCTCTTTCCCTCTTGGGGTGACGGAGGCTGGCAGTGTGGAGTACCCTTCCCTTTAATTTTGGTTCTCACTTTTGAAGAACCCTGATCCTCCAGGATTGCGGGCATAGTAACTTCCTCCTGAGAAGAGCTGTTATTGGGGCAGTCCCTGCTTCAGAAGCAGCGAGGTCCGTTGCTGCTGAGCAGAGGCTGCCCCGGCCTTTGAACTGGCTTCCTTTCATCCTGGGCCCCGGTCCTCCCTTTTCCACCCCTTCCCATAGAACAATTTGCCTCCCAGTCCAAACAGCTGCGGCCCCCCAATGCACATTGCTGACCCCACAGCCCCCTCGCATTCCTCTGGCTCCAAGGCCAGGTTCCCTCCCTCCCTCTGTCCACAGGAGCAGGCAGTACTAAGGTTATGCTGTCCAAGGCCATTACTGGCTTAGAAGTGGGAGGTGTGTGGCCTTCAGAGACAGCTTTGAAATGGCTGTGGATCACTTGGCACTGATTTTGCACCTGAATAACTGAGAACCTTGTATGTGCCTCTTAGGGCAGCACTCAGAGCAAAATTTATCCATTCATTGACTCATTTATTCATCCGTGTAAAAAATATGTGTTGATGGTAAAAGGAATTTGAGGAGATATGGGCAAAACAAGGAAAAAAAAATGTGTTGAATGGCTAGTGCGTCCCAGCTACAATGCCATGCACATGTGCAATTGTGAGCAGACTGTCTTCAGCTAACTGCGCAGGAAGCCTCTACTTCCTACAGCCCAAGTCATCCCTTCCTTCATCCTTCCCCCTCCCTGCACAGCTCCCCTCATTATTCAGCTTTTCCCTCCCACCTTTACCTACAGACTCAGGGATGAGCCCCTTCGTCTTGGATTGATGCTTCATCAGCCTGGGTGGGGCAGCTGTAGGTGAAGTCTCAACATCTTACGAGGTCTGGACTCTGATCTTGCTGAGTTTCAGGATGCTGGCAGGTAAAGCAGCTGGGATCTGAGCAGTTACTAAGGCTTCCAGGAACGCAGTTCTGTGGGACCCACTCAATCTCAAACAAGGCGACAGGGAAAGCATGGCCGTCACTGAAGGGTGTGGTGATTCCATATGACAAATGAATAGACACTGCTTCCTGACCTCGGGGAGGTCTTCCTACCTGGGGAAACAGAAACACACACTCAGCAAGTGAGGGATTGTAACCATGTTATGTTGCCTCACCACATCCATCCAGGTGTCCCCATCATGGTGCCACCTCCATAGGGTTTGAGTTAAATGTACAGGAAGTGCAGGTTGCTGTCCACTGTCTAAAGTAGGCAGTGATACTCCCAAGACACCCACATCCTCCAGATGATTAGCCATCTGGTATACTGGTGGGGGTCTGTGTTTTCTTCATGACTGGTGTGGGCCCTGGCACCAGGAAGGATGGTAGCTGCTTTCATTGTGGCTGGACAACAATCAGTACATGTGGAGAAGGGGCACATGTCCCTGGTTATGTGGACAGTCTTCATTTGTGCCTGGGATTTTAATGTCTCTTCATGCTATCTGGTTTAGTATTTGTCCCACTCTTTTTCAAAGGTGTGGGTTTTGCATGATAATTGAGAAGGCCAGGGTATCTGTGAGCCCAGCGGGCGGGACTCAAGCTTGACTCACCTTGTCTGTTACTTCCTGGTTAAACAGTGTTTAGAATCCACCAACTTATTGCCTCCTCCAGAGACTTCTGCACCCATCCCACTGATTGTCTCTCCCGTTTTGTGCTGTTTGGTGCCTCTGGTTCCCAGAGCTCTCTGGATTTACCTGCTGTGTCACTTTTCACACAACTTGTCCCTGGCTGTTTGCTGGTCCTTCTTCTCCCATCTTGATGGGCTCCATCCTGTCTCTTATACACATCTAGATGTGTATAAGAGACAGCACACACAGAGTCTCTTTCTCTGTCTGGACGTACATATATTAGAGGTGTGTTGAGCTAATTCAGTTTTCCTTAATGCTGAATGGCCAAGCATCTATGTTTGGCTGTGATTGAGGCTGATGCTGAATCATTGAATGAAAATATATGACATTCTAACAAAAATAGGTATTGTTCTTATGTTATTTTTGTTTATTAGGATTCTTCACATTGTAAAGTTAAACTCTAAGTCAGAAACAGTCGTATCTGGACCTTGCCCACTGCTAGATACTCCTGTGCTTACCATGCTGCAATTTATGATACTAAATATAGACACTTGTTTGCAACTGAGTTTGGTGGAGGAATGAACTACATTGGTTTTGTTAATTCTGTCTGGATTGGTGATGATTTACTATAGATGTTATGGTGTGATATGGGTGGCTTTTTTCCCTTATGAATTTTTGAGGTGGCACAGTCGATAAAGTTGGCAATTAATTTGTCCTTATAAAGATATGAAGGATTCCAAATAAGACTTTTTCTTGAAAGATGCATAGTCTAAACAGAAACAGATAGAAAAATCTAAAATCCTAAAGGTTGTTTATTATTGTGAATGCCAGTATACCAAACAATTCCACAAAGACATGATTTATGATATATACTAATGATCTCTTTTATTCTGTTTTACAGTAGTATTTATGGTTCTGCACATATCTTGTCTCAGAAAGAAAATGACAGTCTTTGTAAAAGTAGCAAGCAAGTGTGTTGCCTCTTTTTTTTTTTTTTTTTTGTGACGGAGTCTCACACTGTCACCTGGGCTACAGTGCAGTGGCACAATCTCGGCCCGCTACAACATCCGTCTCCTGGGTTCACCTCGAGGTCTGGACTCTGATCTTGCTGAGTTTCAGGATGCTGGCAGGTAAAGCAGCTGGGATCTGAGCAGTTACCAAGGCTTCCAGGAACGCAGTTC
>NW_012102632.1:2105778-2107395 GCF_000951045.1 Mandrillus leucophaeus | reverse complement strand
TGAGCAGTATGCATGTGTGTTGATGTGATGTGTGTGTGAGTGGTGTGTGACGTGTGTGGGTGGGAGACAGGATGGAGGAGGCCGGTGCAGCATGGACTGGGTGCAGGCTCCAGCTCAGGACTCAGCTCCGCATAGGGAGGGCCGAGCGGGGTCTGCACTCCCTCCTGAGATCTGGGTGGGCCTGCCAGCTGGTGTAGAGACACGACTCTGGGTAGACGGACCGCTGGAGGTTGGCACAGGTGGAGCACCTCATCTCAGGCTGCCGGGGTTTTGCAGCTCCTCCTTCTGTCTCTGGCCACAGCTTCACGCGGGAATGTGTTATGAGTGGAGTGCTGAGGTGTTCAGAGGGCCTTCTTGCCCCCGCTGCCCGTGTGACCTCTCTTGCAATCCTGTGAATTAGAACCAGAAAAGCAACATTATAGAAGTGACTCAAGTCCTTACCATAGCGAAATGATTCTAAGTGGTGTTAGCATCTGTGTGTATTTTTATTGAACACTTACACGTGCTTACGCTGTGCCAGGCATCATTCTAAGTGCTTTACAACTACTAGCTTCTTTAATCCTCATAACTCCAGGAGGTGCGTTGCTCTGCCCATTTTGCAGATAGAAAACCAAGGCACAGAGAGGCTAAGTAATATGCTCAAGGGTTATATAAAAATCACACATACATACACTTATAATGTCTGCTTGGAAAGACATTCTCTTCTAGGGGAAAGTAACAGAGGAGAAGGAACATTTCTTCTGCTAGACATCATAAATAATTGGCTTTCCTTAATACTCACAATAACCATGTGATGTAAGTATTTTCCTGAACTTACAGAGGAGGAGTCTGAAGCTTAGTGAGGTTCAATAGCTTGCCCACAGACCCCATGGCTAGATGGAGTGACCCCAAAGCATGAACATGTCCTACATGCCATACAATTTTCATCTGGGCCTGTGATGGAGAATCGTGGCCTTAGCACGTCTCTTGCTGCCCCAGGGAAGAATAGTGGCCTTAGCACGTCTCTTGATGCCCCAGGGAAGGTGCCTCTGCCTGGGCACCACAAGGGACGGGGACCCCACAGTGGGTGGCCAAACACATAAGAGCCTGCTCTGCCCTTCACTAGCTGTGTTACAGGGATCAAGGCTGACCGGTCCCTGCCGAGTTTCCTAATCTGTAAAATGGGATGAATTTCCATTTACCTCATAGGGTGGATGTAAAACTTGTGCAAAGAAGATGGCAGAGTGCCAGGAACACAGTTGGTGGCCAACATAAATCTTAGTTTAGGTAAAATTTTTTCATTGTTCTTTAAGCCAATCCGTCCCATTATTGGACACTTACTATTTAAAAAGGGCTTCCCCTTCCTCTGTCTCTGTCTCATTCATTCATTGCTTCTAGTTCTCACCAGTTATGTATACTTTCTCCTGTGTCTTCCACATGAAACCCTTTAAAAAGTATTATTCTATTTGTGTCACTCAATTGACATATCATTAAATTAACATTAAATTAACACATGCTTTGGGAAAAAAAACTAGAATATTCCAAAAAACAAGAAGAGCTTTTAGGAGAAAATAAAACCCACCTGTAATTCTCACAACACAAATAGCCAAGTTTTACATATTGGTGTATTTCTATCTG
>NW_012102632.1:2105056-2105728 GCF_000951045.1 Mandrillus leucophaeus | reverse complement strand
GTGGCCTTAGCACGTCTCTTGCTGCCCCAGGGAAGAATAGTGGCCTTAGCACGTCTCTTGCTGCCCCAGGGAAGGTGCCTCCGCCTGGGCACCACAAGGGACAGGGACCCCACAGTGGGTGGCCAAACACATAAGAGCCTGCTCTGCCCTTCACTAGCCGTGTTACAGGGATCAAGGCTGACCGGTCCCTGCCAAGTTTCCTAATCTGTAAAATGGGATGAATTTCCATTTACCTCATAGGGTGGATGTAAAACTTGTGCAAAGAAGATGGCAGAGTGCCAGGAACAGAGTTGGTGCCCAACATAAATCTTAGTTTAGGTAAAATTTTATCATTGTTCTTTAAGCCAATCCGTCCCATTATCGGACACTTACTGTTTAAAAAGGGCTTCCCCTTCCTCTGTCTCTGTCTCATTCATTCATTGCTTCTAGTTCTCACCAGTTGTGTATACTTTCTCCTGTGTCTTCCACATGAAACCCTTTAAAAAGTATTATTCTATTTGTGATCACTCAATTGACATATCATTAAATTAACATTAAATTAACACATGCTTTGGGAAAAAAAACTAGACTATTCTAGAAAAAACAAGAAGAGCTTTTAGGAGAAAATAAAACCCACCTGTAATTCTCACAACACAAATAGCCAAGTTTTACATATTGGTGTATTTCTATCTG
>NW_012102632.1:2095410-2101626 GCF_000951045.1 Mandrillus leucophaeus | reverse complement strand
GGGGTTTCACTGTGTTGGTCAGACTGGTCCCGAACTCCTGACCTCGTGATCTGCCCACCTCAGCCTCCCAAAGTGTTGTCTCTTAATATTTGTCTTCTTTCCTCACTTCCTATTAAATGTAACTATTTGGTAAAGTTCTTGATAATTGATTTGCACATAAATTTTGCATATAAAATTAATAGCTTTTGCCATATGATCAAAGATTATTGCACATTTCATTCTTGCAATAATATTTATATTTATACACCATCTGACTGGGAGAGTTCAAAATACATCATACATACAAGGAGCTTTTTAATCTGAGTACATCTAGAATGCAGATTTACATTTGAAAGTGAATATGCAGACTTGAGCAATAAGTTCATGTGGCATGCCTTATTTGTGGTATTGATGTTGTTATGCTGTAGATGTAGAGATGATGGTGACCTGAGTATCGTAAGGTCATTGATCATGCACAAGTTCAGGGATGCCAGAAATGATCCTGCAATAGGTATTTGACTGTTTGTCCTTTCAAAGGCCAAGGCATTCATTTAGAAGCCATGGCCAAATAATAGGTTTTGGGCAAATAGTGTAGCTGAAGCTGAACTTTGATGGATCCCTGATAAATATATTTGCATATATGATTTTGTATCCTGCTCTATTAACTTACTCTTAGCATTTTCCTGTAACATTATCTTTGAAATCATGATATTTAAAGGCTGAGTAATTTTTATCTGGAAGTGTTCCATAATTTATGAGCTTTTCTCCTTATGTCAGACTTGTTAGTTCATTTGGTTTCTGTTCACTTCCAGCTGCCTTTGGACAGTCAACATGCATCTTGGTCATTCATTTTTTCCCCCCTACCTTTCATATCCTTAGCTACTGTGAAGAGGCCTCTGCAGTCATTGAGAACTGGCCTCTTATCTTTTATGCAGGAAGGTCCATCAGGTATCTGAAGACAGTTTTATCCCTCCTTCTGCCTCAAGGACTCTCCAGGCTGACAAGTTGTGTCTCACCGGCAGGTCCTCCTCAGTGAACCCTTCACCAACCCATGGTTCTTTCTGGTATTTTCGAATGTGGAGAATCAGAGCATTGAGCCCTCCTGCACACTCTCCCATGCCATTGCACCAGCAACCCATGCCTTGCCCTTTCTTGTGCAGGGTCTGTCTTACTGCACTGGGCTCCTGATTCCCCAGACTCAGGTCCTGGTAGGCCAGAGTCTAGGTTTTGACTGAGACTCCTTCTAAGACCTCATTAGGGACATTCAGTCCACTGACGGACACAAAGCCTTCCAACCCAGATGTTCTGGCTGGCTTCCGTGTGATTGGTGACACACACTTTCTTCTGATGGTCGCGCACAGAGGGGGCAGGTTGAATAGGTCACTCATCCTTGTTGTCTTGCTCCAGAATCATAACCTTGACAGTAGCCTCTCTACATTTCTTCCACTGGAATTACTGGTTACCCATCTTCCTGCTGGGTCTGTTTTATTTTTGCCCCTTTTACACATTTCAACACAGAGATTATAGGACTTCAGCCTGCAGGGTGGAGAAGGAAGCTGGAGTTAGTGGGTTCGGATACTAGTGGGAACATGGGGAGTGACACCGTAGTGTGCTGTAGTGCAGTGCCCCTGTTCCAGAGGAGAGCCAGAGCCCTACCTGAGCCAGCACTGTTAGCTGAGGCGGGAGGACATCTCCCCAGGCTGCCTTGGGACTGGTTTCAATTCCCTAATGCCAAAACCTGCCTGCCTGATAGAAGGGGCTCAGGCAGGCATCCAGGGCTCAGCGTCCAGGCTGGAAGCACCAGCCAGAGGAGGCAGGACCTGGCTTCTTCTTACTTTCTCGGGTCCAGTGGCCATCCTCTTCTCTATTGCAGAGACCCTGGTCCAGCCTGCCGATCAGAAAAGTCTTACACAGGATCTCACAGCTGGTTAAAGCCAAGCAAGGATCTGCAGTCAGAGTTCTCTGATTCTCAGTCTAATGATTTTTCTGCACACTGTGCTATAAAAATGCTACCCCATGGAGGTCCTTTGGGAATCATGTGTGCTGTCTTCATTCCAGAAGTCAGAGGGACCCTCCCTTGCTTACACTTCAAGAAAAATCCTTTATTATCTCTCACTGAAATGTTTGGATAAGAATCTAGATTTTTCAAATGTGCATTCGTTATGGTTGCACAGGAAATCCAAGTAACTGATTTTTCAGAACCTAAGCAGTTAATGCTAGAAATTTTGCTGCAAATAAATTGATCAGTATGCAAGACAGTTGTCACGGCTGAATCATGGTCCACAGTTAAGGTAAACAGATCTGTGATGACATTTTCTGAGCAGAATACAAATGCAGCTACATTTCCTCCCAGAGGTTTCTGACATTTCTTCTACACGGATAACAGATTCTTCTAAGAAGGTGTTGGTCACAAGGAAGAAAGATCTTTGTTTAATCCCTCTGAAAAGGTAGGGCTGTGATATTTGATGTGCTTTCTGTGAAGAGAATTGTTCTAAGAGAGATGAATATTGAGAAGAGCATTTTTCTTTGGTTAGTTGCCTGCTGTCCCCCTACTCCCACCCATGGAAAGAGTCTTTTGGTTTTTCGTTTATTTGAATGGCCATTAAAATATTGTATGTTATCATGTGGTGAAACTTTGCATGTAATTAATTTTTTCCCAATGTAAAGATCAGGGGATATTTTTCTTACTTGGATTCACATGAAATAGTGGGGAGAGCAATATGTCTTTTTTTCATTTCTTCCTGTTCCTTTCATCTGTAATGCTCTCAAGTTCCACATTTTTTCCAGGTTTTCGCTGCCTACACTGCATTATAGGAATTCTACACAGTATGTCTGCATCTGAAATGTGAAATAGTCTACAGCTAGATGCTGCATTATAAACCAGATATGTTTTCTGTGTTATGGTGAACCTTACAAAATCTTTAGCTTGTACTGATTTTTAAATGAGCTCCAAACCTCATTCCAACTTTGTCTAAGAGCAGACAGTCATTTCCCCTCTATGTGTAATGGGAAACAATTTCCTGAGGGGATATTTGCATTTGGAGTCAGACTGCTGCGAATACAGATATTTCTGTCTATTTGTGCATTTGCCATTGGTTATGATCAGGGATCCTGAGCAGAGATCTAGATGAGAGGGTCGCATTTGAGTGGGGGAATAACTCTCGATCTGTAGGGAGTTGCAGTTGGGATAAAAGACCAGAAAGCTCCAGGGACTGGAAAGGAACAAGAAAGCATACCCCTCAGAGGGGACTAAAGGAATCTGCTCAGAAATTCTGGAGCAGTCAAAGGAACACTTTTAGGAAAGGGCATCTTTCCTGTCGTACTTTGTTCCTCCCAGAGCATTTTTTGCAGTCCATTGCCAGGTTAGCATAGGGGTGGTGTCCTCCAGGAAGCCTTCTCAGATCCTCCCAGCCGTCCCCACCACATGGTGTCCAGCATCTCTCACAGCATGCATTTCTCAGTGTGAAGTTACTGGGCTCTGTGCCTCCATCACACTCAAGACTGAACTTGTCAGAGGCAGGATTGGGTCCTTTCATCTCTGACCATTGTTCAGCTTCTAGCACAGCCCCCGGCTCCAAAGAAGAGCTTTGCAAAGGCTGCTTATAATTGAAACAGAAACCGCTTCCTCACAGCAACCTCTGCAAAAGGAAATAATGTCCTGATGAACTCCACGTCTTAGTTGAGGAGAGACTGAGGCAAATAGTGATGAAGCCAGAGCTAGAAGTAGGCTGCTACTGAATGTGTGGCCTCCTGAATCAATGAACCGAGGAATGCATGAGCACGTGTGCCTCTACTTTGCTGCAGAAGTCCTCCTGTATCGAGCATGTGTGGCATGGTAGTTGTAAATATGCAACCGGCCCAATCATATTTTTCTTCCGTCTCTAGACATTTTTTGCCCCATACAGTGTAGGAGGATCAGGTGACCAAGGTTTTTCAGAATTTTCCCTTTTTGGGATCTGACGCCGACACACTATTTTGAGGCAGTGACATCATCTCTTTCCTCTGGCATGCCCTCCTTGCGGCTCCATCATTCAGGCCTTGCCATCTCTCACCTGGACTGCTGTGACCTTCATTCATTCCCAGGAGAAGTCCAGGTACAGTAAGAATGAATCACCAGGGACCAGACCTAGACTGGGTAGGGGAGGGATTGTTCAGAGACTGGCCTCCTTGAGGAGTGATATTTGGGCAAAATCTAAATGACTGTAAGGAATTAATGAGGTGAAGAGAGGGAGGAGAGCTTTCTTGCCAGAGGACATAGCATATACAAAGGTCCTGGGGTCGGAACGGAACATAGTGTGTTCAACGAACTGATAAGGCAGTGTTGCTGGAGCCAGAGAGGTAGGCTGGAGAGGTGGGCAGTGGCCTGACCACACAGGAACAAGTTGATCATGGCAGGGAACTCCAGGTTTGGGCTAAGAGGAAAGAAAATGTGTTAGAGGACGGAGGCAAGGGCTGGCCTTGTCTGATGTGGCTTCCGAGTGCGGAATGAGTGGGAAGGGCGAGAGTGGATGCATGAAGGTCAGGGGTGTCCTGAGGCAGGCCAGCAGCAGAGCTCAGAAGATGGAGAGACCTCTCGGAGGTAGCAGAGAGCTTGCTGGTGGATTGGAGAAGCAGCAGCCGAGGCAGCGCTGCTGCCAGGTGCTTGGATGAGATCACCTAGGAGGACACATAGGATAGGAGGCTTCACAAGACGCCCTGAGATCTGGAAGAGGAGGAAGAACAGGCAAAGGAGGCCTAGAAGGAGGGGCCTGAGGCAGGAGGTGAAGGACATGGGCCTGGAAGACCAGGCGAAAATGCTTGAGATGGAGCAGGAGGCCACATCCCCATAGAAGGTCAGGGGCAGAAGAGCCACTGTTTGCCTTCACAAGAGTGGCCTCCTGATGATGGCAGCTCTGTAGTGGGATGACAGGCAAGTCTGACTGGAGAAGGTTGAAGGAAGCATGGTAGGGAGGAACTGGCGAGGTGAAGCAGCTCTTTGGTGGCTTTGCTTCATAAAGGGGAGCGGGTTACTTTGCCACAATTCCAAACTTTTCCTTGTGTAATGGAAAATTTGGCCTTGGCTTTTGAGATTTATTTGAATTTTGATGTGTGTTATAGCATGTGTTCATGTTTCTGTGCTGCACCAGACGCCTGTCTTTTCTAAATGTGGCAAACCCTCAGCTGCATGGGGAAATCGAGGTGAGGGTCCCATTCTTCACTCCCATTTCAGATGAGCTCCTTGCCAGGCACTGCTTGGGCTGCCCGTGGTGAACTGGAAACAAGAGGGGATGGATGACTTGTCCAGGATCCCTGGGGTTCCTTCCAAAGGGTGTGTAGGGCTGTGGGGTCCCAGGGCTGTGACAAATGCAGGGGCACACTTCCCCACTCAGGCAAAGCTCTTACTATCAGCGAGGAGGAGGCTGTTCCCTGTCAGGTCTGGGGTGGGCTGTGTGTGTGGTTTGTGTGTATGTGGTGTGTGTGTGGTGTGAGAGAGGTGTCTGTGGTATGTGTGTGAGTAGTGTGATGTGTGTTTGTGGTGTGTGTGTGTGTGGTGCGTATGTTGGTTTGAGTGGTTTGTGTGGTGAGATTTCTGTGAGCGGTGCATGTGTGTGGTGTATGTATGGTGTGTTTATTGATGTGAATGGTGTGTGCGTGTGTGGTTTGTGGTGTGTGTGCTGTGTGGGGGTGTATGTATATGAGTGGTGTGGTGTGTGAGCAACGTGTATTGTTTGTGAATGATGTGTGGTGTATGTGAGTTGTGTGTGTGTGGTGTGTGTGAATGCTGTGTATGTGTTGATGTGAGTGGTGTGGGTGGTGTGTGTGTGGTGTGTCCGAATGTGTGTGTATGTGAATGGTGTGCATGTATGTTGTGAGTGGTATATGTGTGGTGTGTGTGTGAATGGTGTGTATGTGTTGTGGTGTGAGTGGTGTGTGTGGTGTGTTGGTGTGATTGCGGATGGTGTGTATGTATGTTGCTGTGAATGGTGGGGGAGTGCGGGGTGTGTGAGTGGTGTGTGATGTGTTGGTGTGTGTGAATGGTGTGTGTGGTGTATGTGTGAATACTGTGCATGTATGTTGACTGATGTGTGTGTGGTGTGTGAGTGGTGTGTGTGTGTGTTGATGTGAGTGGTGTGTGGGGGTGTGTATGATGTGTGTGGGTGTTGTGTATGTTGATGTGAATGGTGTGTATGGAGTGTGCGTGGTGTATGTCAGTGGTGTGTATATGTGCTGATGTGAGTGGTGTATGCAGGGTGTGTG
>NW_012102632.1:2088639-2089450 GCF_000951045.1 Mandrillus leucophaeus | reverse complement strand
GGTATGCAGGAATTCCTTTCAAAAGATTCCTGTGCATCTTACCTGCCTCCAGGTGGTCAGGAGACAGGAGTCCCTTATGAAAGCTGCGAAGCTGTTTTAATTGTTTAACCACAGTTCCGATCAGTAAATATGAGAGTACTGCCAGAGATACTCTTTTCCAGAGAAAGAGGAAAGACTTGCCCCAGTTGCATAGCTGATGATGGCAGAGTGGCCTGCTGGATGCAGGTCCCTGGGCTCTCCACGCAGGTGGTGCTTCTGGTACCGCATGACAACTTTTCTTGCCTGTTACTGGGCTTTTCTGGCATTGACAAAACCTCTTGTCTTTGCTGAATTCCAGAAATGGCTTCAGACATACCTGGATCTGTGACATTGCCCGTTGCCCCCATGGCGGCTACCGGACAGGTGAGGATGGCGGGGGCCATGCCTGCCCGTGGAGGAAAGCGGCGTTCTGGGTAAGTGACCTCAGCGTTTCCAGGAATTGGCTTAATAAATGTTGAGCAATGCTCTTGACCTGTTAGGAAAATATTGTTTCTCCCCGTCCTGTAGAATAGAAGCTCAGCAGTTTGCATCCTGTTTAGCTTTTGCAAGATTCCTAAATATGCACATGATTTGCTTCTAAGTGTTTTGGGCCTTGGCACCCAGCTGGGGACTTCTGTTTGCTTGTCCTTGTGGTGAGAATGTGCTTTGTGATCCTGCTGGGCCTGGCTCAGGCCATCTGAAGGGAGAGGGCTCGCCTGTTATCCTGCCTGAGCCTCCAAGCCAGATTTGGCAGCACTGCTGCACCGAGCTCCAGCCCCTGTGGGCTGCAAAG
>NW_012102632.1:2083436-2086814 GCF_000951045.1 Mandrillus leucophaeus | reverse complement strand
AAAAAACAAGAAGAGCTTTTAGGAGAAAATAAAACCCACCTGTAATTCTCACAACACAAATAGCCAAGTTTTACATATTGGTGTATTTCTATCTGCCTTATAGTCCTTTTTCTGTGCATAGAACACATGCGCGCGCACACACACACACACACACACACACACACACACCCTCCCTCTCATCTCCCATCACAGCGAGGGAGAAGCTATGTTTGTGGTAGGTCCAGGACAGTGGGGAGTGTATTTGCTGTGTGTCAGGGGTGCACATGTGCGTGGATATTCTAATGTCTGTTGACACAGACTGCTGAGCTCTCCTCTGGAAAGGCTCTACTCATATACACCCACAGCTGCAGGGTATGGCGGTGGCTGCAGTCACCCTGGAGGTATCCGAAGTGTGATTTCCTCCCTATACAGTGCAGTGGTCAGTTCTCTGTGAGTGAAATTCAGAAACCCTGGAGCAAATCAACAACTGACTTACAGGGCTGCTCTTCATCTGAAGGTTTAGCTTTCTTTGATCTATTGATACCAAGCCTTATCTTTGGGACTGTCACCTCCAACCTGGTCAGGGACCTTCCTAAGCCACCTTCTTTGGGTGGACATTCCAACAGCTTTGCTTGCTTGAACTTAAGTCACAGAGAAAAGATGCCAGATTTAGGAAGTGGGTAGTTACCTTTCCAGGGAAGGCTGACAGCTGATCACATTATAGATATGGACATAGATTGTAGAGGAGAGAGACTTGTTTTCTCACTTTTGTTTGAATTTATTAAGGGTGGCTCCTAAAAATCAACATTAGAGAAAATATTTTATCTTTAAAGTCAATTTTAGTCTCATCGATTGCATTTTCTGTTTGGCTTATTTCGTATCCAGAACACTTAGTTACCAAAAATAGCATTTGATAAAATGAGGCATCCATTCCTTAAATAAACTTTTTAAAGTAGGCATAGGAGCAGATTCCTTGACAACAGAAAGAATGTCTGTCTTAAACCAGCAGCTCATTCCAGTTAAATGCAAGGCTCAAGCAAGATTGCTTACCATCAGCATAATCATGATCATTTTAACTATTGTTGCTTGAGTGTTTTGTTTTCCCAATCACTACGTTAGGCTCATCACATACCTTGTCCTTAATTATTAAAATGCCCCTTCAAGGTCCATATTATGAACATTTCACAGCTGACACTTTGACCTAGAGTAGCCCCGTCACTCATAGCTGGGAAGTGTCTGAATTGTGATTTGAATCCAGATATATTTGACTGCAAAGTAGTGACTTTCTTTTACCTCACGATAGGTCATTTTTACTCAAAATTGCTCTGAAAGTTCTGGCCAATGAAATAGGACATGAATAAAAGAAACTACACATGAAATAAGACAAGAAAAAGAAAGGTCACTTGTGGGCACCCACGCAGGTCATCTAATTTCTCTTTGCCTTGCTCCCTTCATCTGTTGGAGGAAAGAAGTGACTAGGTTTTCAGTATTCCTTATCCTTTACCCCACCAGCCAAGGTTTTGGGGAGCTTTACTTTTTTCAACTTATATTACCAGAACTATTGGCATTTTTGTTTTACCCAAATTAAATTCAGGTGATTGCAACAGAGAAGGGATGACAACCTTTCTAGGATTACCAACAATGGCTAAGATCTCCTCCAGCCTGAAATTTCAACTGGAAGGCAGGAACAAGGTAATGGCTTTAAAATACCAAAACTTGTGCTGCTTAGAACATTAGCTGAGCAGGTGATACGTTTTTAAAGTTTCCACAATTAGAGGTATTTATGATATACTGGGATAACCAAAGCTAAGCAAACTTCTTTATATAGGTAGGACTTCTCAATATGTTTTTAGTGGACTTTGGAATCTCCAAGAAAGGGGGTAAGTGCACAGCTTTTTTCTTAACTTATTTGACCACAGAACTCTGTTTCTTGGAGAATCTTAAGGGGCTGCTGTTCTGTGGAACTTATTTTAAAAAGTAGTGACTTTCATTGTCATCTGTCTTTGTTCTAACAGTGATTCTGCCCTTCAATTTGGGGACATAATGGACTCAATGTGTTTTAGCCTCCATTTCAGAAAAATATAAATATTTTATCAAAGCAGGCAGATGATAAGGTTGTTGGGTTATTGCTTTTAATACTGTCTAGCTGTCACAAACTCAGTTATCTAAAGGGGAGAGAATTACTTTAAGAGGAGGATTTTTTTTCCCTTGAGGACTTTTCGATGTGTACCTTGGTTTAAAAAACAAACAAAAGTGTGGTCATTCCCAGAGTTTTATGGACACAGCAGAGTGACTAAATTAAGGTTTTGCTTATTGTGAAATTGTATTGTGTATTGTAAAATTCTTCTTCAAGAGTTTTGAGTGGGATAGTTCAAGTTGAGCTTCAAATGTGTTTATTAAACATACAGTGTTTTGGGGCATAACTGTGGGTCAACTGTCACAGGACTCCCTGAGTTCTGCTGAAAGGAAACAGAGCAGAAACCTACACCAGCCGTGTACTGTCAACATCACTAGGCATCTCTCTCCACTAAGAGGGGCTCAGATTCCTTATGTATCCTGACCCATCTTTTTTTAAAATATATTTTTGTACATTGCTGCTTCCCTTCTTCCCCTGGGTAAAAGTTGAGCTAAGAAAAGCTAACACTGTGGAAGTCCTTCCCAACCACAGTAAACAGAATCCCAGAGGCCATTTGAAATATTTGTCGAGCCATGGAATGGTCTGAGAAAGGGTGCCTGAGCTTAGGAGCTCTCTGTTAGGTAGGAAAGAGAGACTTCTTAGTGTGGTTTCTTTGAAATCAGGGATGCTTGACATGACCTTAATGAGCTTCCAAAAGTATCTGGCTTATAGGAAATAATGTCTTGGCCACAATGTGCAGGAAAGGTACTCTCATTTAGTGCCAGACCTTCTTATTCTTTAAATTAATATTTATTCCTGGAAAGGTCCAGCTCTGGAGATACAGGAAGCGTCAGCCTGGCCTGCTGTAGCCTGAAGTGATGCTTTTAACACCCTGGAGCTCACCGTCCTCATCAAGAACAGAGGGGCCAAGCAGGGCTCAGATACCCAGGGCTTCTGAGTCCAGAGTAGGCACGGCAACCAGCCTTTCTGCTTGAACACAAACCCAGGGCAACAGAGCGGGCAGCGGCGGGCACTGCAGCAGGGTGTTGCCTCTTGGGAGTGTGCCCCGTCTGGGTTACCAGGAGTTGGTTCTTTCCCTCAGGCTTTGGCTATGTGCTGCTTAGAACTTAGTGTCAGTGTGATCCTGCTGGGCCTGGCTCAGGCCATCTGAAGGGAGAGGGCTCACTCGTTATCCTGCCTGAGCCTCCAAGCCAGATTTGGCAGCACTGCTGCACCGAGCTCCAGCCCCTGTGGGCTGCAAAGGTTCCACCCTGGTGCTGTCC
>NW_012102632.1:2036514-2082516 GCF_000951045.1 Mandrillus leucophaeus | reverse complement strand
TTCCACCCTGGTGCTGTCCATTCTTTCCTCCTTCATAGATGGTGTGCAGGAATTCCCTTCAAAAGAATTGGCTAAATCTCAGTGCCTGAAGACCAGACCGTTGGCATTGTCTGCTGCTGTGCTAGTGAAGGTGGTAATAATACTAAGTACTATTGTTCTAAGTGTACTTGTTCTGATAGGGCCAGAAACATCATCACTCTTGAGCAGATGGAACCAAAATTGCACCTATTAATGATCCATAATGTTTGTGGCTGTACATAGACCTAAAAAACCAGCCAACCAACCAACCAACCAATCAACCAACCAACCAACCAACCAACCAATCAACCAACCAACCAACCAACCAATCAACCAACCAACTACCCACCAACCATCCAACCAACCAAAATCCTGCAGGAAAAACATGACGGACATTTTCAGACTCAATATATCACCTAGCCCCTTTCTCCCATTGAATCCATTTTATTTTCGATGCACTATTTGATAAACAAGGTTTCTCATGAAGTTGAATCAGTTTGTACTTTTAAAGCAATTTCTGATAACACACGGCTCCTTGGGAATGCAACTGTCCGGTTACAGCAGAACCCACTTCTCACAGCCCAATGCCGATAGGGTAGGCCCGTTTTTAGGTGGTCCAATATGATTCTTAAAGGGAACAAAGGTGGAGGCAATAGGAAATATCAGGATCTGAGATGGAGTGTGGCTAGAATGCAAAAGCATATTCAGCCTTGTAATTTTAGGTTGGAAAAAAGACTGTTACGTGTGTTGTGTAGTCTCTAAAGGAGGGCCTAGGGTTTTTATGATGAGGGAGGGGGTTAAAAAGCCCAGCAACTGAGCTCAGTGGTGATGCCAGCTTTCCCTGTATTCAGCACGCTCGCTGCACTCACTGGGTGCTGTTGCAGCCAGTTCTCTATCTGCAGCTGCCACCATCTTTACAGCGAGACCAGCAGAGCTATGATGAGCAGTGTTGGTGCCTGGGGCAAAGCTCTGCAGATCAACTCTGTAATAAATGATGTGGCTCACCTCTGGGGCTTCCTGCAAACCCAGCCATCCGTTTTCAACCAGCCATTCTTGCTAACTAGGTGCTAAGCTCAGCAGTTGCTAAAAGAAGACAAGAGGTGTCACCATATCAACTTAATTGATTTTTTACAATTCCAGGCCTTTTAAAATTATTTTAAATGTCTATGTGCACGCTAACTCGCATTCCCTGAGGACAGAGCCCCATTGCTTGCCCAAGTCCTTTTCCAGAAGAGGCCAGCACAGGACTCTGTGATGAGGCAGGTGGGCTGAGTCAGGACCAAGTCCAGGCAGAGATGCTCAGGCCCAGACTAGTACTTACAGGACCAGGGACTGTCTCTGTGCTGGGAAGTCACCTCTGAGCCTCTGCCAGGAGTTTCCTCTTCCCCTCCCGTAGGGCCTGGGCTGTGGTGAGCCGAGGCTACTTCCCTCCTTGGTCTCCATGTTTCTGGCCCCAGCCTGGTGTCCACACCCTGATTTGTGGTTGCTCCTTGAGCTGCTGATTTGACTGGGGACGCAGTCCCATTTCTTTTTATTTTATTTTTAGAGACATGGTCTCGCTCTGTTGCTCAGGGTAGTCTTGAACTCCTGGCCTCAAGCAGTCCTCACACCTTGGCCTCCCAAAGCGTTGGGGTGACAGGCATGAGCCACTGCATCTAGCTTCAGTCCCATTTCTGAAGAAGTCCTGCCCCACTGTGCTTTCCTTCTCCGGTAACACACACAGTATGGCACTGGAGGCAGATGTGGATCCTGAGCAGGCGGACGCAGAGCCTAGCATTCCACTTAAAGCCTAGGGAGTGAAACATCAAGAAAAGCAATGAGGGAGGAAGGAGGATGAGCAGCAATTGCTGACAAATCACCCAGGGGCGAGGGCATGACCTGTGGAAGGCAAATCAACCAGCTTGACCTCTCTAGGGTGCTTGTCCTCCACCATCCTCACCCCTACTTCCTTTTCCCTGACGGAGGGAGGGGGGCAAACAAACTATGATTCCACTTGCCAAGCCTCAGTGGCTTAGGGATGTATCCTGTGTGTAAGCAAAGAAACCTCCGTTTTTACAGGGCTGTTTCCATAGTAATTCTTGCATCTGACGTTTTTACATGTTTTGCTGAAATTCTGTGATTGAGGTCACCGCTGTTCTAGAAGCTCATGATAATAGCTCCTTTGACCACAGCCTAAACACTTAGCTAAGTACAAAGGAGACCCTGATGGAAGTCACTCACTCTCATTGAAATGCAGGTAACCCCATGGCAGGCCCCTGCTCCTGTGCCACGGCACGCATTTCCCACTGCCCTCCCTACTGATGGCATGGTGTGCTTCTACCTCCTTCTTCCTTCTGAGAATGTGGGACATGGTGGAGAGACTCAGAGAGAGAGGGGAAAGAAGAGAGAAGGGGAATGGGGGTGGTGGAAGGGGGCAGTGGCATTGGCAAGGACCTTCCCACACCCCCATTCCTTGGCTAGGTCTTCCCACTCTGACCTGATTATTCTGGTGGAGGGAAGTATCCCAAATTTTCAGGATAACCCCGCTTCCCATCCTAGTGTTTCAAAGCCAAGTAAAACCAACATCTCGCAGTTGGGATCCTCCAGGCCTCTCGCCTGGCCCAGCACTGTGGATCTTCATGGTTTAACTTCCTTCCCACTTCCCTGACAGCCTTCATCAGTAAGCATCTTAGCAAGCTGCCTGCCCTCCCAGCAGTTGAGACTCAAGGTGAAGGTTCTGAAGTCCCAGATTCTTTCAAAAGTGATTCCACGTGCGTGGGAGAAATGAGCTGAAGCAAGTCACCTGGAATGCATGTTTGTAGTAACCTCCTTGATCTCAGTGACAGTGTGGTGAGGGGTGGGGGGCTTCCTTGGGGACAAATTCAGTTAGGGGGAAGCAGAGGTGACCAGTTAGGGTTTGTGACCATCCCAAAGCTAGCCTTTGATGGGGATGGAGGGTGGAGGCTGAGGGCAGGGATGTGTCAGTCCCTTTCCACTTGGAGTCCGATCCTGGGCTTCTAAAATAGCATCATTGAGGAAAAACTATTTTCAAGTTACTTATAGCCAAGAGACGAGCATCTCCTTCTAAGGTAACCCTGGGAGCTGCTGGAATGTGGTCAAATTATAGGTATATTTCCATAAGCAGCTGTTTCTCTTGGTGAGCTTTTATGTGCTAGCATTGCTGCAGTCTGGGCTGGCCTGTCCAGGCTCCAAAGGAGGAGCATTTTCCAGCAGCCCTTGACACTTCACTTCTTGCAGAAGCTTTGGGTTGGCCCGGGATCACTCCTTTACTGTCACTGTGGGACCAACCCTTTTATCTCACTAGAGCATAAGTGACTTCTGTTTAGTGGCTCATATTTGATGAAGCATTATTATGATTACAGTAACTGTTAGGCAGCTTCACATCACTCATTCCTAACTAATTGCAAGTTTGGAAATGCCTATCAAGGCTTTTCATCGAGGCAGACATTCAGGCTCATTGACAGAAAAGTACAGTAAAATGCATTTTCAGCCCCCTTTTTGAAGACTCTTCTATCATCCATTCACTGTGCTGAATTAAGGTGAGTACAATAGGACTTAAAAGTCATATTTTGATTTCTCTCCTTTATTATCCAGATGCTGCTGTATAATAGAGACACATAAAAGATATAAAATAAGATTTACTTAGACTTATAGCAAAGAACGAGGCATAGCTTATGGTAGTCCTATGTAAAGTAGGGAATCTGAGATAGTGATAGGGGTCCAAAGCAACAGCATCTTGGCAGGTGTGGCTCTAAAAGATCCTTTGTGTCCTCCAGGGTTGCCTTGTTTTCCATGTTGCTGATGAGCCAGTGAGATTGTTTTTGGGTGGATTGAGTCATCCTGAGTATTTAAACATTTGTGTCCTGATTCATCTCCTGGTTTGCCCCTGAATTACTAGAGCCGATGGCTGTACACATGCACAGGTGGGAGGCACAGGATCTTGGCCCCTAATTTTCCTAGACAAATGCTGGTTCCCAAGTTCCCAGAGGACTTCAGAAGACTCTGGGTTTGGAGCAAGGCCATCTCTTTCTCATACCCTCTGCTTGATTGAGGCACAGCTGACCTGGCCAACATGGGATTGTTTACCACGGGGCTCACTTCCTTATCTGTCTGGTCCCACAAAGGGCTGGGTAAAGAACAGAACTCTTTGCGAAAACAAAGGTGACCAACCATTGTGCTGTGTCCAGGACTTTTCCAGTTTTAGCACTGAAGTCCTAGATCCCAGGTATCTTCATTCCTATACTGAGAAAATCAGGATGGTTGGTCACCCTAAACACCCCAAAGATCATGCAGGCTGAGGACAGAGGGCTGGCTTATAAATTGCATTTTGCAGGAGTACTGACAATCATACTCATACCAACTTGAGCTAAAAGGAATTTTAAAGATAACTGTATGTCTCATACCCACCTGTGGTTTCATTAAATGCTTGCATGAGTTCTTTGGAATGTTGAAACTGCTATTTCTTTTTCTTAACGCTGAAATGTTTTTGACAGCACGCATGGGGTGTTGTTAAATAACTTTCATGTGGACGGCAAAATCGCTCTTCCCCACAGTGAACACTAGGTGGCAGCGTAGTTCTGCGACTCTGCAGAACACCGGGTGAATTTGATTACAGCATTTTTGGTGGTTACCTACCCGATGTAATTTTCCGGGAAAGGTGGGGTGATGGCTAAGTAATTATGCAGAATATTGATAGCTTTGATCCATTTAGAAAGTCTTGCATTCACCTCCCACTTGTCCACAACATCGGCAACTCTACAGCTGCTGCCTGGTGCCTGGTTTCCCAAACTACCTTGCAGAATTGTGTGTTTGTCTCTCTTAGTGGTGTCTGTAAGGCCCTTTAACTGTACTTGTTTTTTTCTTATCACTTTTCTACCCCATCTCCTGTTCTTTTTGTGCATAGGTATTTCTTTTATCATTACTGTCATCTTTTCCAATCATGTAACTCCTTTTGTTCTTGTACTGTTAGTATAACCCTTATGTCCGAGAACCAGAGATTCCAAATTAGCAGGGGATCCTATCAGTCATTCCAAACAAAATAAGGCCAAGATTAGGACTTCGGCTACGCTGTATATAAAACAAAACAAAAACAAAAGATACTGATTTTAAGAAGAAAATACTTCTCTGCCTTACCTAATTCCAGTCCCTAAGTCCCTCAAGTTGCCCCAAATCCCCTAGAGACGAGGATTTGTCTTGCTGGGAGCTTCTTGGGTGTGCCCGTGCAAGGATGGCTTGCCCTGTGTAGTCTGGCCATTTCCTGGTAACCTGGGTGTCCTGTGCCTTCTCCAAGTCACTCATTAGCCACTGAAGCCCTGCCCTTAGAACCTGAGGGTATGGGTCACCCTTACTGGGAGGCCAGCAGCTCTAGAATCTGTAGCAGTGGTCATTAAATACACAGTTCATTCTGATACTGAACTGTTTAGGCAAGGAATATCTCAATCCAGGCTGCCAGGCAGACTGGCCTTCCTTCTGCTTGAATTCCATGGGAACTATGCCTCATCCAGTCCACCAGGACTACGAAGAACAAGTTGGGGAATGCAGTGGCTCTGAGACTTTCTCTTCAAGGAGCTGCACTAACCCTGGATGTCCAGGAGAGCTCAGACATCTGTATCATTTTTCATTTTGTTTCCCCAAGGACTCTGGGTACACTTGACACCAATTAAGTACCCCCTCTGCCCTAACATATTCAAGAATCATGTGAATTACCGTTAGAGAGACATGATTTTTTGAGAAGAGTTTAAGATATTAGTTCAACAAATATTTATCGAGTCTTTTTGTCTTATATTTTCACTGAGAGGCCCAGTAAAAGGTGAGGCTGAATAATTACTTGGTGAGTTTCCATAGGCACAGCCTATTTGAATAGCTTGGGCCCCAAACAGCCATTTTCCCCTCAACAGCCATGTTTTTGGTCCTGAATTTAATAGGGCAAGGTCTTAAATGTCCTTTTCACTTTGACTCATCAAGACCAGCCACATTTTTAAGCAGTACAACTAGTAGTATGTTCTCTTTCACTTGTGATCCCTTCACCCTGACAACTTCTGTTTTCAAAATCCCATGAGCCTTTTCAGGCTGTTAGTATACCATAAGACAAAGTAAGAAAACAGTCTTAATGTGGAATAGATGATGCAGAGTGGAGCAGGTATTCCCAAAGATGGTGAGAGACAAGGAAGATACACCTTTCCATCGTAGCCAGAGCAATCCATTGGCTGCTAAGAGTTCTGAGAAGGGAATGGCGTATAGAGTTCTGGAGGGACAAGTTGATACTTGAATATTCCCAGCCATAGAATTAATGTTGCTTAGACTGAAGACCTTTCATTTTGCCTCCTCTTGTCTTGAACATGTTTGATGACTGTGTAGAGATATTGCTTGTAGCACTGCTAAAGGTTGGGACCAATGGATAGCAGTCCTAGTGAATAAAGCTCCTTTTGTTCCAGCAGCTCCTGTTACCAGTTAAAATGTTCTCCGATAATCAGTGCTCACTTGTGATCTTGACTTTTCAGAATGGACTTCGATGATGAAGATGGTGAAGGCCCCAGTAAATTTTCAAGGTAAGTTTATTTTATTTTCCTTAGACTTAAAGAAGCCAATAGCCAGCAATCGCCTTAGTGAAAGATACAAGAATGTAACGTCTTTTGTCACTGAAAAAGCCACTGCCTATAGTTTGACCATCTTCCTAGTCCCTCACTCTGTGGCAGTATTTGGCCCAGTGGCAGCTAGCTATAGATGATCAAAAGGTAAGTAACCAGTTATTAACTCTGTTTGCTTTATAAGCAATGAATGTCAATTTTAAGGATTCCTTTTAAAAGACAATAAAGCTTTTTAAAAAGTATTTTTAAAAGCCTTTTAAAAAGTCCTATGAATTTTAGACCAGGCGTGGTGGCTCACACCTGTAATCCCAGCACTTTGGGAGGCTGAGGCAGGTGGATCACACGGTCAGGAGATGGAGACCATCCTGGCTAACATGGTGAGACCCCGTCTCTACTAAAAACACAAAAAATTAGCCGGGCGTGGTGGCGGGCCCTGTAGTCCCAGCTACTCGGGAGGCTGAGGCAGGAGAATGGCTTGAACCCAGGAGGCGGAGCTTGCAGTGAGCCAAGATTGCGCCACTGCACTCCAGCCTGGGCAACAGAGTGAGACTCCATCTCAAAAAAAAAAAAAAAAAAAAAAAGTCCTGTTTTTAAAAAAGGAATCTATTAAAATTATTTTCATTGCTTATAAAGCAAACAGAGGAATTCATTCTTGCTGAATAGCCCTAGAGTTCAAGTTTAGAAAAAACTTTCAAGATAAGTCTTCTATTGCTACCATGGAAAATAAGAAGAGATATGAGAAACCAGGGCAGCTGTATTCTGGATGCAGGATAGAAAACTGGGTTTTCAGTTCTTAAGAACTGTGTTGCCGTCTGGCCATGTGACAGCATCTTTATCTGGGCTCTGCGGGGCCATCCTGAGTGCAGACCACCTCATGGAGAGTTTGCTGTATCACGAATGTCCATGGGGTTATATACATTACATACATGAAGGATAAGGCAGGCCCAATCCCATAACTCTTTTTTTTTTTCCCATCTTGTTTAAGATATGGTAGGAAGTTTGGCAATGTTGACAGGAGGGCACAAATCATTCCATCATTCTTAGCAAAATTCACATCTGTACCCACTTGCCTAAGGATGGGCCTGCCTTGACATTCCTCCCCACTAGCCAAGCCTCCAAGCCTTCCTAATTCTTGGTCATTGATGGACTTGAAAACTTGCCATGGGTGATGGTTATTTTTCTTCTGTGTCCATGGTCCGTAGTTTGGGCTGATGGCCTCAGTTGTTTTGGAGGAACCACGTGCGTATTGAGTCCTGGGCCCCCTGAGTTGCCCTAGTTTTCTCCCCTCATGGTGGCCGTTTTTGGGGATGATTCCTTTTACAAACTGCATTGCGATTGTGAGTTCAGCACACTTTTCCACCCGTTCAAGAGGGACATGCATCTCGTTACTTCCCACAGATTCCCAGAGTCTCCAAGTCCATAGTAAATTCTCATCATGCCATACACTTTCCTCCCCAAAATCTTTTCCTTCCATCTTTCAGCTTCTGCTTTGCTTGAAACAGTAGAGAGGAGTTGGAGAACATTTTGGTCACTAATGACCTTGGAGTTTCTAATCAAAACAGGACATGAGTTTCAATAACAAAAGCATACGTTGTTTTCCCGTGGTGCAGACAGAATGGCAGCTTGGACATCCACCCATTTCTTGGGATACATTTTAATAGCAGGGTGTGCTTTCTTGCTGAAATGGAAAGAAGGGCACATACCTCCCTGCCCCAGTTTGCTCTCATTGTACACAGCCTCCCTCTATGAGGAAACAATGACTTTGATTCCTCCATGTCAAAATTCCCCTTGAGATAACATTCCATAGCATGCTAACCTCAGGAAATGATGATTCCTGGGGCCTCAAAACATAAAGAGGAAGAGAGATGAGGAGTGACGTTTGTTTGACATTGAAAAGATCAGTGTCCGTGATGAAATAATAGTGCAGGAGTACAAAAAGCTCTTGTATTAGGCCCAATCAGTAAGAAACAGAAACTCTACACTCTGGGTAACAATCTCGTGAGCCTGTCTGTGAGTTCGTTTTTATACAGTCAAGGTTCAGACCCAGGCATCTATGAACCATATCGCTTCCCCTGTGAAAAATAAGGAAGATAGGATGTGTTTCCAGCATGTGCTGTTACTAATAGGAATGAGTTTGTAAGACCCCAGAGGCCACTTTATTATGTCACATAGGCTTAGCTGCTGGGCCCTCAGTGAATGGGCCCGTGGATGCATCTGAGCTGCTCAGCACTAGGAGAGATGACTGAGTCCACCCTCATCCCTCCACTTTGCTGTGACTGTGGCTGCTGTCCAGGGGAGGAGTGGAGAATCTGCTTCCAATTGGCATGGAACACCCCAGTGCCTCTCCTGTTGACTTTTTCTCTTCTTACAATCACACAACAGAAGCCCCTTCATGTGAGGCCCTGGAAGAGATAGAGGCTGCCTTGTGAGCCAGTGCCCACCGTAGTTTGCTGACTCAGAATCTAGACAGGGTGCTGTGCCATGGTTTCTGTCTCTTGATGTATGTGTGCAATCAGCTTTTCCAGCTTTTCGCAAGGGGGCTTCCAAGTTTAAAAGTCCTGCCTATCATGAGACCTCATGTCTCAGTTTTTAATTTGGGAAGTATGGTCACAGTCACAAAGGAGCGCAGTTACAGGAATTTGGTGTGGTTCCTACTTTAGCATAGCCAGGCGCGTCACAGCAGGCCTTAGATGCAACAAAGTAGTAGATGTGAAGCTGCCACTGCTGTGTGACCTCAGGTGCACACACACACAAGCACGCACATGCGTACGCCCATACGTGCACATGCATTCCAGGATCCCGCCTGCCAGTGCCAGAAATGGTCTCAGGCCCGCTTCACCACATCCCAAGGCCTCAGCTCTTTCTCACACATGGGATTCATGCCGTTCTGGGAGCTGTGATATGCAGAACGTGGCTCTGCCTACATTCGAAGTTTCCTTTCCCCCACATAAAGTCACGGGGACCTGGGGGACAGAAGCCAGACTACAGTGGGCTGAGGACTGATTGGAAGATGAAGACATGAAGATATGTGAGAACAACTCTTTGAGCAGTTTGGATGTAGATCAAAAAGGAAGGAGTTCCGGGAGGGGTACTTTTTAAGGATGGGAAGACAGTGAGTGCATCCATGTGAGGAGGGGAAAGAATGGGATAGCCAGAGATTTGGAAGGCTCAGGAGTGAGGCTGGGGAGAGATGGGTTCAGAGGACGAGGAGAGAGACCCAAGCCCACAGAAGGGAGTACTCATGCTCCAAGGCAGAAGGAAGGAGCTGCGGGTGAGGCCAAGTGCGAGGCTGTGGGTGTATCAGAAGTGGAGGTGTTAATTCTCGTGGCTCCCATTGTCTTGATTAGGTAGGAAATGGAGCTGTGTGCCACAGGTGGGAAGAGGTTTGCTATTGTGTGGCAGAGCGAAGTTTGGGGTGGCCCTGGGTTGAATTCACAGGAAGGAGGCTAACCGAAGACAGAGATGTAAAAACTTTAGACCCCATTTGAGATTGTGTACCACCAATGTGAGGTGGCGTCATTGTGTATAAGTGCAGTTTCCCTCCAGCAATACCCAGCGGAGTGGATACAGGCGATGCAGGCTTTTCTCAGACTTAGGGATGAGAATTAGGGCAGGTGCCATGGAAGGACAGGAGTCAAGTTGGTTAAGGTATCGATGAGAGGGTGGTTGAAGAGGCCAAGCTGTGGGTCCAATGGCAGAGGGAGTGAAGGGCAGCTGGGAGTCCGGAAGAGTGAGAAGAGAATGAAGGATGCCAGGGACGGGAAGTAGCAATGCAGTCCAAGAATAGTTCTAATTTTGTGGGAGTTTGAGAGGGCTGGAAAAGTAGGAAGTTGTGGTCAAATAGTGAGAAGCCACCACCATGGGAGAGGCTGGCTGAGGTCTGGTAGAGGAGGCGGAGGTCAGTCCTGGGGGCAGAGGCGTGGGGAGACAGATGGGTAGGTGTGCATCACCCCCTGCAGAGGCTGTCATTGGGGGTGGTCTAGGGGCAGGGGCTGACTGTGTGGGTGGGCAGTGGTGATGATGATGAAGAGCCTAGAAGGTGGCAGAGATGGATGGCACGAGTTTCAGAGAAGGCCTTTCTGCCAAGGAGGTGAAAAGGAGTGAAGTCGCAGAGCCAGCCTTTCTTCCTGGGCTCAGCTGAGAAAGCAGCCTCCGCTGGGAGCACTTGGCTTGACCTCACTCTTGGAATTCCAGTTATCAAGTCACTGATCCTAACAGCAGGTAGTGATAAACCCTGTGTCTTTGGAAAAATGCTGATTACACTCCAGAAAGTGTTTCTCCAAAGATGATCCTCCTGGGCAGCTGGTAGTGGTGCCGCACCCTCCTATAGTGAGGTCAGCACCAGTCCCTCCTGGTTCCCGTGCCTGTGTAGATGGTCTTGGTGTGCCTGGGAGGCAGACACCAGTCCCGCCCAGCATGTCCTGCAACCTTACACTCAAGCAGAGGCCAAGAGCCTTTTCATCACTCTGAGTGGTTCGGGGGCATCTTCCTACTTTAACGGCCCCTTAGATTAACATTTTCTAGGGAGTCCCAGGATACCTTCTCGTACCAGCTGCCACCAGTACGTGGAGGCATCTTAAATATTGTTTCACAAGGGGCACTGTAACATCCCAGAGCTGCCATCTGTAGGGTCAAAATTATACACCCGCTCATCAAGTGCCTTACGTGTGTGAATGTATGCATAATGTTTCATTAAAACAAAGAGAGGAAACAGTCCTAACTGTCTTTTTATGTTACATTTACAACTTGGGGACAAACAAGTATGCACTCCTCAAACTTTAGTTCTTGTCACTGTGTATTATCTGTGTATTCTTGCTCCCTTCAGACTCATTCTGCACCCTTTCTCAAAAGACCCTAAAGACCTTCCAAGGAGTTCTCATATCTGTTACTGAGGATTCAGCTCCAGTGCTTGGAGCCTCCTAAGAGCTTGGACTCAAAATCCCTTATCGATGGGCTTCCTGGCCTCTCTTTAACCTTTTTAGAAATGGCTGTAAGTGACCCCGTTGGCTGTTCTTTGGTGAGATTGTAGCACTCAATTGCACCAGTACAAACTTATGCCCTATGTTTTGTAGAGTTAGACAGTGAACCTCTAAAAGTAAAGATATTCGTCCAGAAAAGCTTCTGCGGAATTGACCTTTTGTTTCTCATCACGCCCCTTTTGGTACATCCCTTTTGGTTTTGTGTGGTATTTAAGCTTGTAGGCACTTTCCCCGCTGGCTTTACAGGTTGTGGTGATGTTTTAGTTTTAATCATTCCTGCTTTGTGAGTAGGTATCATGACCAAAGCTCTGTTGATAAGGAAAATATGCAAGGTAGGCGTGTCCTGCAGAGATCTTTCCTGGCAGAAAGAAAAGAAAACTGTGGGTTTCCAAAATTCTTAGTCTGAGCATCTTAGCCTAGAGAGTGGGTTACTCTGTTTCCAAGTGAGAAGATGCCTAAAGTATTTCCAAGGCAGAGAGGGTGACCAGGCAGCAGCAGAGTGCCCCTTTTTTCATCTGACCTGATCTTATCAGTCACCATGTGTGGGACACACTGGATGGGCATGTGAGGTACTTGTAAAGCAGGAAGAGATTCAGCCAAGCCTTTCAGATGTTGCAGAGCAAACCCCAAGATGAGCCCTTCCAAACTTCCCATGCCTCCTCCCTGCCTCCACAGTCTCAGTTCGTATGAACCAGACAAGAGTTGCAGATAAGCTGAGTAGAACCTGGTACAGTGTTGCCTATGAGCAACTGAAGTCCATGTTGCTTCAGTGGGTTAGGGTTACGGTTCGCGTTAGGGTTAGGGTTAGGGTTAGCACACACTGGAATGAAAGATTTTGTAGGAGGGGGTGGCTTTCTAACACCGTGCTAATATGGATAGGTGAGTTCCTTTTTTTTTTCTTTCTTTCTTTTTTTTTTTTTTAAACGAAGTTTTGCTCTTGTTGCCCAAGCTGGAGTGCAATGGTGCGGTCTCGGCTTACTGAAATCTCTGCCTCCCGGGTTCAAGCGATTCTCTTGCCTCAGACTCCCGAGTAGCTGGGGTTAAAGGTGTGCACTACCATGCCCAGCTAATTTTTTGTATTTTTAGTAGAGACAGGGTTTCACCGTGTTGGCCAGGCTGGCCAACCTCAGGTGATTCGCCTGCCTCAGGCTCCCAAAGTGCTGGGATTATAGGCGTGAGCCACTGTGCCCAGCCAGCGTGATTTCTTCATACAATACGTTTGGCTCTCATATGATGGACCTGCACCTTGATGTGTTTCTTACCATTTTTAGCTAAGCTACCCCCTTCAGTTTTTCTGCTAGAGAGATTAACCTTGATTTGAAATGATAGTGCCTGAATAACACTAGAGGTTTTTGGAGAGAGAGGAGGAAATCAATTCTGGGATCTTAAGTAGTCCTGAGCTATGTCTGTTTGGAAGCTGCTAGGCATATTCTTCTCCCATGAAGCTTTAAATATATTTGCTCCACAGTCTCTCCAGGCATTCTAGCTCTGAACTAGGACCAGTTAGTACTCTGCTGGGTAGAGGTGGTGAGAGAGGCAGCAGGTGACTGGCAGGCCTGGTCCCAGTCCTGGTAAGTCAGTTTGACCCTTAGAGCCTCAGCTTCCTCCTCTGTAGGTGAAGGAGGTATTTCCTGATTGGCGGGTGGGGGGTGGGTTGCAAGGATCGATTGCAGTCAGTGCTGAGAGAGTGCTTGGGAAGCCATAAGTTGCTATAGAAACATGTAAGATGTGTGTCTCACTGGAAACAGGGATTGTCAGAGGTGCTGGGCCTGGGCCCCTGCTTGGGAGGATCTGGGCTTCTCAGACTCCTTCCTATGTTTTGTGTGAGTCTTGTATTCAGCCTGGACCCATACAGGTATCTTGTAGTTGCCTTGCAGAAACCTGGGCCTTGGATGGCTTCTGGGGAGCAGGATGCCTACCTCCTTCTCAAGGAGAGAACAACCCTCTGCCCTTTCTGGAGCAGCCTCAGAAGCTGGGAAAACTGCCCTACTGAATATGCCTCAGTGGGCCCTCTCTGCAGGTATCTGACCAACCTCCATGGGGCTTCCTGAAGTGGCTTTCCTCTGGCCTTCATGGCTCTTACAATGCCCTGCAGCGCTGCCCAGGAGTGACGGGCCATGAAGGATATTCCTGGAAAGACACAGCCTTCCTTCCCGAGTGTCAGCGAGGTGGGGCAGAGCCAGCCTGTGCCTACTACTGCACCAGAGGCTGCTGACAGTTGAACAGGACTCGCGTGTAGACCCCCACGCAGCCACTCTTGGTCTGATGACTTCCCTGGGCTATCTCTGAAGGCCAGGTGGTATGACCTATGCAAAGGGTCTCTTCCTACAGTTCTGACTCCACCCTGGCTGGTCAAATCTCACGGAGAAATCCCTTAGTAGGGGGAGAAGGGGATTGATGCTTCCTTTGCTTGAGAAGTGCTGACGCCATTTACTGAAATTGCAGGCAGAAAGCCTTGTTTGTTCAGTAACTTGAGCCATGCACAGTTTGGTGAACTGTCCAAGAGCAGAGGTTATCACTGTTTGCTGGGTGAATTCTGAAAAGGAAAAAACTCCTGGTGACCAGTCTTCCAGTTCTGGGGCAATCTGGGGAAATGAGCACAAATTCTGCCCTGAGTGAGGCCTGTTTCCAAGCCCAGTGGCTTTGAGAGTGGCAGCTGCTTGGTGATGCTTCTCCAGGCTGGGGAGAAGCTTTATGTTTATTCTCAGCAGGTCTGTGGTTGGGACCGCTGTGGCCTGGAGAGGGGTATGGACCTCAGGAGGTAGAAATGGAAGCTGAGGCATCGTGGAGAAATGTGGTCCTGGTGCCATCTGTAGCAGGGCTGCTCTACAGACATTCCACATGTGACCCATGTAGCTCTGAAGCTGGCAGTGAGTTGTGATCAGTCCTATTATTTCAAGTGCTGACTTCTCAAATTTGGACCATGGCAGTGTAGGTGGCCTGGCTAGAGCTAGAGTTGGTCATATCTCTCAGAGTATCTTGCATTGGCCCACCTGCTGCCTTGAGGTGCCCACACCTGATCAACCTGACATGAGCAAAGAAAGGCTGCAGAAGCACTTAGGTTTACGTTGTGGCTCCTCTCAGCCAGGCCCTGTGCGGGGCCTTTCAGTGTCCCATTGAGAGGTGACAACATGCTAACAGCCCTTGCCCTCGGCGCCTCCTTGGCCTCGGCATCCACTCTGGCGGCGCTTGAGAAAGCTCCAAAAGCAAGCCCTGGGCCCTGAACAAAATTTGGAGGCATTATTAAACCTGGCAACCTTAGTTTTCTATAATAGGGACCAAGAGGAACAGGCCCAAAAGGAAAAGTGAGATCAGAGAAAGGCCGCAGCCTTAGTCATGGCCCTCAGACAAACAAACCTTGGTGGTTCAGAGAGGACAGAAAAAGGAGCAGGCCAATCACCCAGTAGGCTTTGTTATCAGTGTGGTTTACTAGGACACTTTAAAAAAGACTGTCCAATGAGAAACAAGCTGCCCCCTCGTCCACGTCCACTATGCCGAAGCCGAGGAGGCGCCAAGAGCGAGGGCTGCTAGCATGCTGTCACCTCTCACCAGGCCCTAGGGTTCCTGAGTATTTCCCTAGGACTTTTTCACAGGGAGCTCTCCCCATCACACACTCTCAGCATCCTCTTCTGACCTTTTAGTGTACAAGGGAACCACACAGAGATTGTGTCTGTACCTGCTCACTCTCTGTTGCCCCTGCTTGTCTGTGGGCTCTCTGTCCTGTCCTGCACCCATCTCCAGTACCCAGCGCGGTAACTCCCAGACTCGAAGTATGCTCCAGGTGTACCATGTCTGCAGTGATCAGGGAGTTCCCAGCATGGGGCTGTCTCATTCAGTCTGCTTGCTCTGGGTCTAAGGTTCCCTTCCCATAGGAGACAGGAGACTCAACTGCTGTCAACAGTTAAAGGATGCTCTTTATTGAGATCTTGTAAAATTCTCCTTTTGTGTACTTTAATTAAGATGGGTACCTCACTGTTCAGATTAAACTTATGAGGTCCCCACTAGGAGCAGAGTTGGAAAAGAAACACAAGTCAGTGTGCAGTTAGTTGAACCTCTTCTTTCTGTGCCTTGATTTCCATAGCTGTGCTCCTAGAGCCAAGCTCTGGGTCCTCTTAGCACAGCAGAGGTGTCTTTGAAGCTGACAGCTCTACCTGTGTCGCCAGCTGTCAATTCTCTGGAGTCCTGGTCCTGCTTCCCTGTACATAGAAGTTAATTTCTTTAATGATGCTATCAGTCCCAAGCAAGCATGTGGGGCACATACAAGTCACAGATACCAGGTTCACAGGCTCACTCCTACAGCTCCTCCAGGCAGACCCCAAATTGTCCCCTCACTCTGGGGAGGAGATGGCCTTGCCCCAGCAAACATGGTCTTGGAGATACGTCCTTCTGTATTCGCAAGATGGCATCATCCTGCCTGCCTTGATGAAGGCTTCAAAATGAAACTGTACATATATATGTGTATGTCACTTATCAAATCTTGTTGCTAAGTAATTGGCAGCTGTCAGTCATTTTGACATTCTGCTGGTAACTCAGTATTATTTCATAAAATATAAAGTGCTTGGGGCATTTTCTGGACTAGGCAATGAATACAATCAGTTTTTAAGCCGTTGCACTAAGGCTATCTTCTTCACACACCTTATCTCGCAGATTGGGTTCACAGAGCACTGTGGTGAAATTGCTTTAGATCTCAGTTTAAGAATCACATGAATATTTTTTTGCCTGCAGAATATTTATAAAGCAAGATGGTCTGTGCCACTATGGGACAAGCTCTTTGGAGAGTAGTATTAGAAGCAAGTGTGCGTCAGCCCTGCATTGAAGCAGTGGCCACAGTGACCAGCTGAAGGATTTGGAGACTCAGTGGAAGGGGCTTAAGGGAAGGCTCTGGTTTGTATTTTGAGAAACATCAGTCTGGCCACAACATGAAGACTAAACTGGAGGGTGAGGGTGGAGAAAAAGGCTGGGAAAAGGTGGTTGTTGACAAGGAGAAAAGTAGTGACAGCTAGCAGTCAGCATGGAGTGGAGAAGGTGGGAGAGAACCAGGAAACAGCTGCAAGAGCTTTGACACTGATGGAGTTTTGAGGGAAGGGAGCAATTCCCCGTGTGCTGAATGGAAGATAAGTAGGAATGGCTATTGCCTGGTGATATGGAGGGGTAGGGAGCAGCTGACACGTGGTTGGAATAGAGGACGGGGCTGTGGGTGGCGCCTGATGAGGGAGATCCCAGAAGTCGGGCTGAAGAGTTGGAATGCAGACTCTAGGTGGTGTGAGTGTATGGGAGGAAAGCCGGTTCTCCAGGGTGTCTGGCGGGCGAGTGCGGGGCGGTGGGTGCAGCCCGGGGCCTAACTCATGCATGTACTACCATCGGCAGCCAGGGTGCTTCTCAGCATCTTCCAATGCCAGCAGCCCCAGCCAACTGTCTCTGTGTTCCACCAACCCCATTGGGCCTTGATGAAGTGTAGTCTGGCGAGGCGGGGGGCTCACCCTCCTCTGAGAGCTCCTCCAGACCTTTCTTGCTGCACTTGGTTGTCTCGTCACAAGCTCCTGGCTAAGGAGTCAAATGCAGGAGATGCTGGTGAAGACCCAGTTCAGGGTGGGCTGCCACCACTCATTTACCTGCTTCAGAGTTTTGGAGAGAAGGAAAAGAATTCCTGTATCTCCTCCAGGGAAGGGTTCCTGAATGCACTAAAGAACTCAACAATCCGTAACCAAATCCCCCTTTTTCATTGCTCTCTTTCTTTATGATTGCCCCGCCCCAACCCATTCTTCTCTGGTTACCTCTATCTACCCCCCAGTCAACAAGCCCTGCTTGATTACGCAGGAGCCATTTCTCCTGGAAAGTATATGCCCCTCCCTACCAGAGTGGCTGTGCTCTGTGGACCAAGGGCATTTGTGCTGGGACTGGTGTTTCCACCATTCCAGTGGGTTGGCTGCAGAGTTATCCTTTGTGGGTGGGAGGAGAGCACCAGGCCTCAGGAATTTCCCTATTGGTCCCAGCCTCCATCTCCTCCTCCAGGGCCCATCTCTACCCTTCTATCTAGGCCTGCCTCCTCACCACCCTCAAATGCTTCTTCCCAATTCCAGGCCTTTATTTGATCCTGCTGATCCCCTCCCCAAAGTAGACCTCCTCTACTTGCTGACAGGTTAGGCCCAGCTCTCTCCCAGTTCCTCCTCCCTACCCCTTCCAGCACCCTCAGCTCCAGGATCACCATCTCCTCTTTGCTGTTGTTCTCTATTGTGGCTTTTGCTTTCCATCTGCCTTTTGAAGCATTTAATCATACTCTGCCTTTCATTTCCACTATGCAAGGTGTATGTTTTATCTTCATAGTTAACCCCCCACTGCTTGAGGACAGAGTTGGGCATTCCTTGTTTTCTCTACCACTCCTCTGCTCACGGGGTCTGGAAGGTGCACGGTGGATGGCTCAGGTCGCTCTGCAGTGACCTCTACTGCAGTCTCACTTCCCCTTGGTCTGTGTGTTCAGAGGCCCTCAACACGTGCTACTTGGTGTCATCAGGGCTGACTGGCATGTCTGTTCCCCAGTCTGGGAGGCTGGGCTGTTAAGTTCATTAATACATGCAGTGTTTGGAGGCAGCCCTGCCTGAGTTGTTTTTTTCTTGCCCTTAGTGTCACTCTCATTCTTTGAACACCAGTGAAACCCTAAATCCTGCAGCAGACGTGGGATATATGTTAAGATAATTCTTTTATCCCAGGTAACAGCTTTGTCTTAGAGTCGTTGAACTGGGTTGGCTGTGACTCCTTCAAGCCTAAAGGTAAAAAGCCTGGGTTGGAAACATTCTACCCTCCCTTCTGCTAGTTTTTTATCGTAACACATCACAGAGATTGCATTCAGTAATTCCTTGGCAATGTGTTTTTATTTTAAATTGGTTATTTATTGTTTCATAAGCCAGGGGTGTACCTGTTCTGTTACTATGCTGCAGAAAATGTGTTGGGCATAGAACAAAGGCTTATTCACAACTTTAAAGTAAATTTGTAGCATTATTGGTCTGCTTAGTGACACAAAGAATGGCAAGGCTATATAGTACTTCTTACTGCAAGATATAATATGTAAATATTATGTATAATATGTTTATTACATACTTATATTTGTATATTACATATTTATATGTAATAAATATGAAAGATACAACATGTAAACCACATATTGAAGCAGACAGTAACCACATTTGTGTGTGTGCACGTGTGTATATCCATGTACAGATTCATGTATGCACCCGTTGGAGTGCAGTGGTGTGATCTCAGCTCACTTCAACCTCCACCTCCCAGGTTCAAGCAATTCTCATGCTTCAGCCTCTCAAGTAGCTGGGATTACAGGCATGCGCTACCACGCCCAGCTAATTTTTGTATTTTCAGTAGAGACGGGGTTTTACCACGTTGGTCAGGCTGGTCTCAAACTTCTGGCTTTAAATGATCTGCACACCTCGGCCTCCCAAAGTGCTGGGATTACAGGTGTGAGCCACCGTGCCCAGCCCTCATGTCTCAATTTTTTTGTGCTTACAAAAATACCTCAGGCATATGGGAGTAATTAGAAGATTTTGCTATGTATTTAGAGATTGAGACTATAGATGTCTGTGCTTCCAACATATAGATGTAAGAGCTTGCTGAGGCCTCAAAAGGTCCGTTTTGCTCAATATTCATTCAAAGCACTCAACTGTTAGGTGTTAGCCCCTAGTTCCTGATGATTTGGTGTTAATGGTTTTATCCCACTAGATAGTAATCCCTAATCTGATACTTCTCTTTTTTCCCCCTCTCCTGATCTCGTGCTTTCTGGAAAGAGAGAATCATAGTGAAATTGAAAGGCGCAGACGGAATAAGATGACTCAGTACATCACGGAGCTCTCCGACATGGTCCCCACGTGCAGCGCATTGGCTCGGAAGCCAGACAAGCTCACCATCCTCCGCATGGCCGTCTCGCACATGAAGTCCATGAGGGGTACCGGGAACAAGTCCACCGATGGCGCGTACAAGCCTTCCTTCCTCACAGAGCAGGTACCCTGGTCATCACATCACCATTGGAAAGGGGGGAGAATCCCAGCATCACCAAGATGAAATAAACTATGTGGGGAACCAGGGCTCAAGGTTGAGGAAGGAATGAAGCCAAGATGTTTTGTTTCCATTTTTCTCCAAGAAGCTGTGTTCAACAGAGGGCTTGTCTGATCTTTGGGTCTTCTTTTATGTTTCCCATAACCTTAATGAGATGTCACTCAAAAAAATATATTGAGCATCTGAACATCGTGCTCAGCACACTGACACAGGAAGAAGTTAGTAAAAACACTGTGTGCTGGAATCGTGCTGATATAATCAGCCTATGAAAGTGATGGTATATGAAAAAAGCTCTGCATCACTGATCGTTAGAGAAGTGCAAATCAAAACCACTATGAGATACCATCTCACTCCAGTCAGAATGGCTATTACTAAAAAGTCAAAAAGTAACAGATGCTAGTGAGGTTGCAGAGAAAAGTGAACACTTACACACTGCTGGTGGGAGTGTAAACTAGCTCAGCCATTGTGGAAGGCAGTGTGGAGGTTCCTCAAAGAGCTAAAAACAGAAATATCATTCGACCCAGCAATCCCGTCACTGGGTTTATATACAAGGGAATATAAATCGTTCTACCTGAAGACATATGCATATGTATGTTCATTGCAGCACTGTTCACAATAGCAAAGACATGGACTCAGCATAAACGTTCATCAGTGACAGACTGGATAAAGAAAATGTGGTACATATACACCATGGAATACTACACAGCCATATAAAAGAATGAGATCAAGTCCTTTGCAGGAACATGAATGGAACTGGAGGCCACTATCCTTAGCAAACTAATGCAGGAACAGAAAACCAAATACTGCATGTTCCCACTTGTAAGTGGGGGCTGAATGATGGGAACACACAGACACAGAGAGGGGAACAACACACACTGGAGCCTCCTAGAGGGTGGAGGTTGGGAGGAGGAAGAGATCAGAAAAAATAACTAATGGGTACTGGGCTTAGGATCTGGATGATGAAATAATTTGTACAACAAATTCTCATGACATGAGTTTACTCCCTTGGCAGTATGTAACAAACGTGCATGTGTACCTCTGAACTTAAAATAAAAGTTAAAGGAAAAAGACAGTGATGGCAGCAGTAGTGATAATAGTGGCCGGGATCAGAGCACTTAGCTGGCCGGCATTTCTGGGCGCTGGTGTGAGTCATAGGTTTCTGTGAAATATCTCATTTACTACTTACTCTAGCCCTGTGAAGAAGCCATTGTTATTTAGCTCTGTTTTATTGATGAGGAAACTGAGGCTTAAAAAGAGTCAGCAGATTGCTCAGAGTTAATCCGCTGCTTAGTGGAGGAGCCAAGATTGGGTCCAGTGAAGACAGGCTGGTAGGACCCCAAAGCCATATTTTTAACACCTACACTAGTCTTTGACTAGTTGGCAAGAAGAAACACATAAAATGGCTAGCGAGGTCATATTTTATAAGTGGATTTACATGAGCCAGAGGCCTGAGTTCAGGGTCTTTGTATTTCCATGCGCTGGTCATAGGGCAGGTTGGCAAATACTCTAAGCTTCAGTGTGCTCATCCTGTGAAATGAACATAAAACTTTTTGCTTTCCTGTCTCTAAGAGCTTTTGCAGGATAAATGAGATGATGGATTTGAAAGCGCTTCGTTGTATACAGCAGAATGGGGTGGGGGGTGTTGCAGCGGAGGTGAAATGATACAGTTGTCAGGGCATGCAGTTAGGAAATGCAAAAGTATGTAGAATATAGGGTCCTAAAAGTAATGGAGGATTTAACAAGACACAGCGTGTGGTCAAGCTGAAATAGAGTGGTAGAGTCCTGGTATTATCAAGAGGAACTTCTGAGGACAGAGACAGTATTAGCATAGAAAGGAGCCACAAAAAATACCTAGAAAGAGGGGAGCAGAAGAGATTTCACAAAAAGGAAACAGTGTACACAGAATCTCAGAGGCAGGAATGAAAAAGATTTTGTTGGGAGACAGAATGGTTTATTCTGTTAGAGCCGAGACTCAATTTATGTCATGGAAGTTAGGTTTAGATAAAGAACAAGGGAGGAGGAACTAACGTTTATTACTGTCTGTTCTGTGTTAGACACTTTAGCAAGGACTTCACCTATTTGATCCCTTTTTAAATCATCCCAGTGGTCATGGGAGCCCTCCCTTGGCAGATGTTAGGAAGGTCCAGCAGTGGTAATATCTGCCACCTGGAGGACACAAACTGTGCTGGTCAGGGCAGGAGCTTCAAGCCTCATTTCCACCTCTATAAAAATAAATGCAGTGATAGCTCCCAGCTTGTATGGTTGTAGTGAGGAAGGCAACAAGCACAGACTGTTTAACATGGGCCTGAGGTATAATGAAGGGTGAATAGCTGGTAAGTAACAGACAGAAATTATTAAGCACTGTATAGCTGCTAGAGTCAGGTTTTTGTCTATATTTTTTTAATCCTCACCAAAAAACCTACAGGGTCAATGTTTGAAATAAATCTCATTATCTTTAAGTGACTGAGGATCATGAAAGTGGCGTGAAGAGAGAAGGCAGCTATGCAGGTCAGATGAGCCGTACCTTTGTCCTCTCTCAGCTGCTTGGATGGTGGTGATAATGGTTACATTTATGGAGCACCTACTGTATGCCAGGCCCTTACTAAGTCCTCACACACAGCATCTCATTTAACCTTGCAAGAGCTCACTGAAAAAAATTACTGAGGGCGTGAAGTAACATGCCCAAAGTTGCACAGCTAAGTGGGAGAGCCATAGATGATAGTCTTCTTCTACTCCAGAATACATGCTTTTAACCGTGACTGTTTGTTTTCTTGGAATGTAGAGGCTAGTTCTGGATTCAGGGCATAGGAACTTGGTAGTGATGGATGGTCTCCCAGGAAATAAACATTAGGGAGGAGGGTGGTAAAAGAGGGTCCGTGATGCACGTGGGGCTTCATCCCATAAGACCTCTCCATAGTCTTTGCAAACTGGACAAAAATGTGAATACATGAGTAAAGTCATTCAGCCTCCACTTCCTCTCCTCCAGTGACAAAGAATTCTGTACTTCCCCAGACATCCTCTTCCGCTTTTAATTCTCTTACAGCTCTTTCTGTTGGGAAGATCATCCCAAAACCGAAAATAAAAATGCTGACCGAATTCCCTGAACTAACTAAGCATCTAGGTGACACAGAACAGCAGAAGTGCAAAGCAAGAGAAATGGGCAAAATAAACTTACCCTTAAAAAAATGTTTGTACCAACTGCTTCTGCCCTGGTTTCCCAGGCAGAGGATGTTAGAATTCCTCCCCAGCCAAGGGCTTAAACACATTTACAAAGCTCCCTGGGTTCTGCTCATCAGCACATCAATATTCTCTAGCCTCTGGGTCCTTGTACCCTGCTCAGGGACTGGGATTTGGGGCGCCAGACTCTCCACCTTTTGCCTCCACTCTGCTGGCTGTCCATGTGCGTTACAGTGGGGTTTTCACATAAGATTACATTCAAACAAAGGATTGCCAGCAAAAACTGTTTGCCAGCTGCTGACCTAGAAGGATACCTTTGTCCCCTGGAGTCTGAACAGTACTTGAAGTGGTTGGAAGGGTGGCCATGGATTACAGTGTCTGGAGAAGACTTAGTGCCTGGCTCCTGCAGGCACAAAGCCCATTTCATTCAGTGGCAAAGGGCTCCTGAGCTTGATGTGAGAATAGCATGGGCAACTATGCGTGAGCTGCCTTCAGGCACTACAAAGAAAAGACATCTCGTTTTAACAAAGTTGATTTTGCCCCATCCACGTCCTTCTGAGGATAATATCAAGGCTTCCTGCTGCCCTTTCCTTGATCCCAAACAGCTTCCTCCCTGCCTTCAATGACAGTCATGACCCCAGTGAATCAATGTGAGCCCAGGGTTCATGCTCCTAACCTCTTCTCACTGTAAAGTGATATGGATAATGTATTCCCTGCTGCCTCCCAGAGTTACTCTGAGAGTCTTTTGAGATGATGGTGATTGTTGTCAGTTCTGGAAATCTGACAGAAATGCAAATGTATAGCCAGTGCCGGCATTCAGCTCAGAAATACAGGAAGAGAAAAGAAACAAGAGTGTACTTTCAGCATGACAAGCTGTGGGTGGGGAGACACGTAGTCTCTGTTGTTCTCCCTTGTCACCTTCCCCTTCCCCTCCCCTTCCTTCTATCTAGCACCTTTTGTGCCAAGCACTATGTGTTGCGCCCTTCTGCGCCAATTACATGACTACAGTTTCAATATGTGGCGAAGCTGTTCATGCCTCTGGCAGCCCAGCACCTTCTGGTGATCATTCATTGCTCTCCCATCCCCCTAGGCTGGAAATTTTCTCTCTCCCCAACAAAGGACTAATAAAGACAGGGCTAATTGTATTTACAGTAGCTGTATCTTAGGGGTGGTACAAGCTTTGTGCATTTTTCTAGCTTATTTTCCAGTAACAAAGCACTCGTTTCCCAAACTATTCGTGTACCAGAATAAATATGCAGATAAAGGAAATTGAAGGTTGCTTTCCCAATAAGAAAGTTTAATCAGACTGTGTCTGCCAGTGTATTGTGCCAATCATAATCTTTTCTTTATAGGAACTGAAGCATCTCATCCTTGAAGCAGCTGATGGATTTCTGTTTGTGGTGGCTGCTGAGACAGGGCGAGTGATTTATGTGTCTGACTCCGTCACCCCTGTTCTGAACCAGCCCCAGTCAGAGTGGTTTGGGAGCACACTGTATGAACAGGTGCATCCTGATGACGTGGAGAAGCTGAGAGAGCAACTGTGCACCTCAGAAAACTCAATGACAGGTCAGTGGAGCTCCCTTTATGAGGCTGTTTGACTCTAGAGGAAATTCTTGGTCAGGCGCAGTGGCTCACGCCTGTAATCCCAGCACTTTGGGAGGCTGAGGAGGGTGGATCATGAGGTCAGGAGATCGAGACCATCCTGGCTAACACGGTGAAACCCCGTCTCTACTAAAAATACAAAAAACAAAAAATTAGCCAGGTGTGGTGGTAGGCGCCTGTAGTCCCAGATACTCTGGAGTCTGAGGCGGGAGAATGGCGTGAACCCAGGAGGCAGAGCTTGCAGTGAGCCGAGATTGCACCACTGCATTCCAGCCTGGGCAATAGAGTGAGACTCTGTCTCTAAATAAATAAATAAATAAATAAATAAATAAACAAACAAACAAACAGTAATCAGGCCAGGAAGCTGGAGGCCATAAAAAGCTGCTTAAAGGTGAGGGAATATATTTGACTTGGCCTGTGTGATAGCTTCATTCATTCGATAACATTTAAAAATCCATTTTTAATACATCACCTTTTTCTGTATTTTACTTGCAATTAGTGTACATTACCACTAGAGGTTGTCGTTGATATATTAGCCAGATCCCTATGCCCTGTTTGAAGTTTATGCAGTAAGCATGTGATTATCTGTGATCCTGACCATAGACATTCATTACCCAGGCCTTAGTTACCTGAAATCTAGTTCCTTATTGAAACGTTTAAATACAGTCAATTCTACTCATACATGTTTCTAAAAATCACTGCAATATACACAATCATGCAATAAAAACTATAGGGCTTATAGAGAAAAAGTGGTTTAGAAGCACAACACTCAATAATTTGTCAGATAAAAGCAAAAATAAAAACCTATTATAAATGGTAGCACACCTTTAACATTAAGTGGTTAAGAAATGTATACATCTTACCATACATATGGCAGTCGAGTTTGAAAATGACCTAAAGTTTGTTTATGGAGGTGGTATCTGAAGGTGTGGTCATTTGTATGGTATTGTGAAGTGGTAGGAGGAAAGTCACCTGAAATCAGACAGGGAGTTTTAACTGCAAATGTGGAGGAGTGTGGCTAATAACACACTGTGGACCCAGAGAGCTGACTGATGTCTGAGGTATGTGAATTTTGTGTATTTCCATGTGGCTCGGTTCAGCTAGGCACAACCTTTCTATGTTCATTTAGTTTTTCTTACAGATAGGCAAACATAAAATTCACATTATGCTCAGATTGTTCCTTAATATGTCAATTACATTGAACAAATTTGCATTGTTGAAACAAGAGTTGTAGAAGTGTTATACCAAAATATTTGCATTCTGCTCTATGACAGATATATTTGTGTTGTCATTCTCCCTGATCATATTGTGAGCTGTTGTATTCTCACTTACTTTTGTGTCTGCCCACAGTGCTAAACTCAGTGCTTTGCCCATTGTAGGCCTTCAGCAGAAGCCTGATGAATTAGTGAGTGTGTTGTTTATTGTGGTCAGCCTAGGATGCCATAACAAAATACCACAGAATGGGTTACTTAAATAACAGAAATGTATTTTCTCATAGTTCTGGAGGCTGGGCATTCAATGTCCTAGTCCATTTTGGCTGTTATAACAAAATACAATAAACTGAATATCTTTTAAGTAACAGAAATTCATTTCTCACTGATATGGTTTAGATCTGTGTACTCACCCAAATGTCATGTTCAATTGTAATTCCCAATGTTGGAGGCGGGCCCTGATAGGAGGTGATTGAATCATGGGGGCGGGTTCACCTGAATGGTTTAGTACCATCCTCTTGGTGCTGCTCTCATGATAGTAAGTGAGTTCTCACAAGATGTGGTTGTGTATAGTACCTCCCCACTCTCTCTCCTGCTCTCTCTCTTGTTCCTGATTCTACCTGGTAAGACACCTGCTTCCCTTCACCTTCTGCCATGATTATAAGTTTCCTGAGGCCTCCCCAGAGGCCAAGCAAATATCAACATCATGCTTTTTGTACAGCCTGCAGAATGGTGAGCAAATTAAACCTCTTTTCTTTGTAAATTACCCAGTCTCAGATATTTCTTTATACAATGGGAGAACAGACTAATACACTCACAGTTCTAGAGACTGGGAAGTCCAAGATCAAGGCACCTTTGTGTCTGGCAAGGGCCTACTTTCTGGTTCATAGATGTTGCCTTCTAGCTGTGTCCTCACATAGTGGAAGGGACTAGCTATCTGTCTGGGATCTGTTTTATAACAGTACCTAATCACCTCCTAAAGGCTCCATCTCCTAATATCATTATCTGGGAGATTAGAATTTCAGCGTATGAATTTGGAGAGCATAAGCATTTAGTCCATTGCATTCAAGATCAGTATGTCAGCAGGTTTGTTATCTCCTAAGGCCCTTCTCCTTGATTTGGAGATGGCCACCTTCTTTTATTCTCACAAGAATTATAACCAGCCTAAGTGTAGGTCTCTCCTCTGTGTGCATGAATCTTTTGTGTCTCTCCCTCTTCTTATGAGGACACCAGTCACTAAATTAGGGCTCACCTATATGATCTCATTTAAGCTTAACGATCTCTTTAAAAGTCCTGTCTCCCAAATACAGTCACATTCTGGGGTATTGGGGATTAAGACTTTAACGTACCAATTTTAGTGGGGAACACAATTCCACCTATAATAACACTTATGATAAGACTGAGTCAGATGTTGCTAAAAGTGAGGGGTGTACAGTTGTTTTGGAAGGATATTAGTAATTTTCTCAGTGTTGATGATCCAAGATGTATAAAAGGAGGAAGAGGATAGAGAATTAAGGTGTAAGGACAGCGTCTTTTTCTCCTGGCAGTAAGCTTTGATGTGCTTGTAAAACAGCAATGCTGAAATAGACTCAGAAAGACTCTTTCTGCTACCCCATTCTCCTGCCTGAATTAGCAAACTCCACATAGAAATCCTAAGGAAAACACCTTATAAAGTTAAATATTTGTGAGGGATGTAAAAGGGGAAAAACCAACCAACCAGGAAATGTTGGTTTGACAGCTGAAATCACCTTCTCTGGAAAGTGCTGTCTTTCCCAGACTTCCACATGTGACCACAGGATGTGGCTTTTGGAAACCCAGTCAGGAGACCCCGCTGGGGAAGCTGCCAGGGAAGCAATGGTCAAGGCAGGTCAGGCTCTGGCCAAGGGTATAGCCAGCTGGTTCATCAGAGTTGGATGGACATTTCTGTCCATGTGAAGTCTGAATATGTCTGGGAGAGTTTAAACAGGTGATGCGAACCACATCTGAACAGAAATGTCCTCGGAGTGGACACTGGACTGTGGCAAGGCAGCCAGAACTGGTGCAGTGGAGGGCCTCCTCCAGGATGCTAGAGAAGACCCTATGAAAGGTGAAGAGCCAGGCCTCTGAGCTCACCTATGGGCCAGGCCCCTCTTGTGAGGAACAAGATGAGGCTGGAGAAGTGGGTTCTTATTCTTAGGGTAGAAGAGAAGACAGGGTCTCTTTCACAGTCATAGGGTATGATGCGACTTTCCTAGAACATACAACAAACCCTTGTTGATTCCGTGGGGGAGAGCTTGGAGGAGCTCTCTGAAACTGGGCTGCTACTCAGACAGGCCTTAGAGTTTTCCTGGTGCTCAGGACAGGACTGGAGTGGGCTTCATATGTGACCAGCCCAAGCATAGGTATAATTTTAAAATTGTATTAAAAAGCCTCAGGTGGGGCATAATGCCTTTATTTATTGGACTAGAATCTCTCAAACCCTCCTGTCCCTGGACTCATGTGGTTTTAGGCCTGGTAAGAGGTGACATGGTCCACTATGGGAGAGTCAGGGTAGAAGAGTGTTGAGGCGAGGCAGGGAGCCGGACAAGGACTACTGGAGTGGGGGTGGCTTAACTAGGGCAGCCTGACCTCCTTTCCCAGTGGAGTTTCCCTCCTCTGAGCCTCTCTCAGTGGTGATTCAATGTCTCATTCGTTGGACCTGCAGGGTCACCTGTACTGAACATGTGGAGGTTTGTATGTGCACGGGGGAGGGGACAAGAAACCTGATTTCAGTGGGGCCTGCAGACTCCTGTTGGCTCAGGGACCCCAGAAAATCAATTTGCTTGCAAAGAGTTGCAGCATCTGGAGTGATGGTGATGGTGGAGTTCTTTGTTGAATTAGATTTTTTCCTAGCTGGAAAGGTGGCGATAAAGAGTGGGTGAAAAGTTATATACAGTCTCCTTAGAAACATCATGGAGTGATGTGGGTCAGTGTCATGATCTGACTTGTCTGTGAATAAAACTAGCATTTGTCCACACGGAGAGAGAATCGGTGAAGCCTTACCATACAACAGTGACACTGCTAGTGGAAAAGTGCTGGAAAGGGAGTTGGGAGCTCCCTGCTTTTGTTCTGGTTTTCACTTTGTGATCTTGGCAAGTTCCTTTCTTCTCTGACCCTCATTCTGCTCATCTTGACCTGAGAAGTTTCTAAGGCTCCTTCCAGCTCTGATTCTACTCTTTTGTTCAAGGCCTCATCCACCAATGTAAGAAATGGAGGCAGATTGGAGGAGGGTGACTGGTGAAAAACCCAAGAGAATCTATCCAAAGGCTCAGGGCCATGAGTCCAAGCCCCTACTGCCTGCTGCTCAGGAGACCTGCTCTACTGCGATGAGCAGCACACACAGAAGAGGGGTGGCATTCCTTTGGAAGCTTGAGAGCCATGCAGAAAGTGTGTCCCTTCTGCAGGACCCGAATCAGCAGTAGTTACAGGTGGACACCACTAAGTGCTTTTACTGTGGATCACCAAAAGAGGAACCTCACTCTGCTCAAGTACTTATTTTGACAGGCAGGCGGAAGGGATTGGCTATCTCAAGCTGAGGAACTGGATACACACCGGGGAAATCTCTCCACAAGCAATGCCTGAGGAGGGCCAAACTTTCCCTTTGTAGGGGTGATTGGGATGTTGAGGACTATGAAGATTCTAGGGACCTCAAAGGGCCAGTTAGGGGAGCCAGCATCTTCCAGAGACCTTGCTTCCAGAAAAGAGAGGCTGTAAAACCAACCTGGATTTAACTGACAAAACCACCTCCCAACTGGCTTGAGTGAAAAAGAAATTGGTGTAAAGGGGCACCACTGGCCTCAGGCATAGAAGGATCCAGGTGATGAAACACTGCTAACGAAAGAATAGTCAATCTTCTTGATTTGTGGATTTTATACTGACAAATTCACCTTCTAGCCAAAACTTACCTATGACCCCAGACATTAATGCTCATGGAGCTTTTGTGGTAGTTTATGGACATGTGCAGAGCGGCAAAAAATTTGCATCACTTGATATACAGGTTTCCAGCTGAGGCTGGACAAGGTGACACCCCTTCTGCCTTGTTTCAGCTCATACTGTGAACAAGTATCCTTTTCATGCTCTGTTTGGGGCCACAGTTTTTGCATTTTTGGGATTTTTCTTGGTTACTTCACTGTTTAAAATGACCCCTGAGTGGTGTGCTGAAGCCAGTGTTCTACAGCTCAGGATGGCTATGATGTGCCTCACAGAGAAAACAGGCATTTTAGATGAGCTTTGTTTGGCCGTGAGTTCAATGTCAATGAATCAACAGCATATGTTAAATAAGGTGTCTTTAGACAGAAACACACATAAAACAAAATTACTTATTGATCAGTTGACAAGAACGTTATAAACAAGAGGTGTGCAGACCGAATCCCCTAGAAGCAGTGGTTCCGTATTTGCTAATTCAGTGTTCACAGGAACTCTATAGGACATATACCTCAAATAATGAGAACCAACTGTATACATATATACTCTATGTACTATATATACTATATATAATGTATGTCTGCTAGTCTATATATACACTATGTATGTATAGTCTGTATATATAGTCTATATATAGTGTATATAGACTGTATATATAGTACATATATACACACCATATATACACACTATATATACACACACACTATATATATATGCATATATATACATACTATATATATACACACACTGTATATACACACACACTATATATTCTCTCTCTCTCTATTATATATTTTTATATATATATATGTTTCTTTTTTTTCTCCATCTCCTGGCTTTGCTTTCCTTTGTGCAGGATTGACTCTCAGGAAGGCTCTCCTCACATGACAACAAAAGTGTTTACTAGATGTGTTGGGCTTATAGTTTCCTGACTCCCAAAGCACCAGCAGAAACAGGGTGCCTTCCTCCAGTGGTTGTAGCAGACATCCTGGGCCTCGCTCTCTTGGCTCTTTTTGGTCCACCTGCCCTGCTCTTGGCTGATCCTGATGGCCAGGGAGACTCTGAGCTAGGATGTGAGGTCAACCTACCTCTCCACCCAAGGCACTTGGATTCAGAAAGAGAAGATTCCCTCTTGGAGGAAATAAGGTGCTGTCTGTCACTAAAACAAAGAAGAGATGGTGGGCAGGCAGACAGCAGACAGGCACTGGCTGGCCCAGGAGAGCTGGCCTCGGTGGTACTGGAGGAGCTCCTTATGGGGAAGGATGTGTGTTCTGCAGAATGGAAAGTGCCTTTTCCTCTCACCAGGAATGCTGGGATGTTTGGGTTACAGGATTCTGAGCAGAAGATGGAGCAGATGTCAGGCATGGAGGTGCCAGAATCAGATGAAAGTGGTGTCAGAGAGGGGCCACAGAATTAATGATCCTGGATATCTGAGTGGCCTGAGCCCTAACTCTCTGCAGGGAAGGAGAGGACCTGATGAGAGGCCCAGGGCATACCAGGTGATAGCAGAGCCTGTGACTGTAACTGGATATGCCCAAGAGGTGGGGTTCAGAAAGCAAGCAGGGAGCAGCAGAAGCAGCTTGGCAGGGGCCGCCCAAGGGAGCATGGAGTGAGCGGATTCTTTATGCCTTCCGGTGGCCTTTCCCAGGTTCCCTCCTGTGGCTGTTGAACTCTGGAGAACCTTGATCCTGGTGAGCAGAACTGGAGGTGCCTTGTGGGTGACCTCAAGCACTGCCCTGGGTGGGGATCGCCTGGCTGTCCTGGCTGGGAAGCGGATGTGGACAAGCATAACCACGGACTCTTCAAGACAAGGTTGATTTGGCCTGTTTCCCCTGTGTCATACTTCCGTGGCTCTGTTTCTGCTGGACTCTTCCTGCATTCAGAGAATTGGGTCAGTATTTTGGTTCAGTGTAGAAAATAACTTCAAAATAGAGCTGTCCAATAGCAGAAGAGGGTGCAAGCAAAGGCCGAGCACTTGTAAGTTTATTCATTTATTCATCCATTTAACAAGTACCTGCCTTGCATGGCTGTAGAAAGGTTATGTAGGATGCAGCTTACCTCGTGATCAGCCTCTCCTTCCCCTATCTCCTATATGTAGGAGTCCCCAGCTGTTGTTGAATGAATGAATCCCCATTTGCCAACCATTCCGGCCCAGATTCTTTGTGATAATTTGTAGAGAGCCTGAGCCAGGTTGGTCCCCAAGGGATCTGGCTGGAAAGTTCCTGTGCATGATTCATTGTCCCAATCAGCTGTGATTAAGCTTTCCTGTCTCCCTGAGAGCTTCATGGAAATCCAGAGATATTTTCAGCCTTGGATCACAGGATTTGGCTAGGCTGTGGTCTGGGCACAAATAGCAGCTCACGAGAACAGCTCACCAGGGAGCCATTTTCAGCCAGCTCTGCAGCTCTGCTCATATACCTTTCATCAGGCTGCATTTCCATGAGAGTTTAAAGATGGTGGATTCACTGAAGAGTCTCCCTGCCTGGGAGAGAGGACATCTGTGGAACACTCAGTGCATGTTGCATTTATTCTTCTCATTAAACCATCACAGCTGTGTGGGTGGCTCACACCTGTACTCCCAGCACTTTGGGAGGCTAAGGCAGGAGGATTGCTTGTATCCAAGATTTTGAGACCAGCCTGAGCAACATAGCAAGACCTTACCTCTACAAAAAATTTTTTTAAAAAAAATTTTAAAATTTTTAAATGTGTGTGTCAGGTGGCTGAAGTGGGAGGATCCCTTGAGCCCAAGAGGTCCAGGTTGCAGTGAGCCATGACTGTGCCTCTACATTCCAGCCTGGGTGACAGAGTGAGACCCTGTCGCAAATAAACAAATAAATAAATACCATAACAGTGAAATATTAATAGCTATAATGAATTCTTTTACATTTTTTAGATATAGGATCTCACTGCATTGCCTAGGTTTGTCTCAAACTTCTGGCCTCAAGCAATCCTTCAGCCTCCTCCCATGTAGCTGGGACTACAGGTATGCACCACCATGCCTGGCTAATTTTTAAATTTTTTTTTGGTAGAGACAAGGTTTCACTCTGTCACCCAGGCTCAAGTGCAGTGGCACAATCATAGCTTGCTGCAGCCTCTCTTGAGCCTAGGAGGGGCCCAAGCATTTCTCCCACCTCACCTTCCCCAGTAGCTGAGACTACGGGTGTGTGTCACTGCACTTGGCTAATTTTTTAATTTTTTGTAGAGATGAGGTCTTGCCATCTTGCTCAGGCTGGTCTCGAACTCCTGGCCTCAAACGGTCCTCCCATCTCAGCCTCCCAAAGTGCCAGGATTATAGGCATGAGCCACCGCAGCTGGCCATCTTGCATTTTTCTAGCACGTTTACCTATTTCAGTGGATATCAACCCTAGTTGCACATTAGCATCAATCACCTGGGGAGATTTGATAACTACACTTGCCCAGGGTTTGCGAAGGGAGCTAGGCACTGGTGTTTTGTTAAACCGTCCCAGATGATTCTGATGCACAGGAAGGGTTGAGAACCATTTGTCATTTGGGCCTCATCAAGGTCCTATGCATGGGGATTATTGGCCCCATTTCACAGGTCAGGAGCATGAGGCTTGAAGTTGCTGAGACGTTCTCAGGGTCACACACCTGAGGCCGAATGGCTGCTACAGAGTAGAGCTCATAGTCAATGCCAAAGAAGCTTATTGCCTTTGGGGCATCTAGAGACAAAAAAGCCTTGGCATGACCCAATATCCCTGGGTCACCAGGAGCCAGAACAGTGTTTAGTGGGGTTTGGGCATATGGTGGTGAATGGCATGAAAACTCCGAGACTGAGGCTCACATGCCCAGGGGTCTCTAGGATCCTGTGGAGTCTAGTGGAGCACTTCTCAAAGTGTGGTACTTAGGCCAGATGCATGAGAATCAGAAACTCTGGAGGCCCAGAGATCTGTATTTTTATCTACCTTTCAAGTCATTGTGATGCATGTTAAAGTTTGAGAACCACTGACTTAGTGAAACCATCCTGGGACTTCATATCAAGTCATCTGGATTGAGTCCACTGTTTTCTTGGCTTTGCCAAGCTCTTTGATCTCTGAGCTTAGCTTTTCTCCTCAGAAAGATGGGGGATCTATGACTTTGTGAAATGTCTTATTTATTATAGAACTCCATGCACATGTTTATTTGAGTTTACTTGGGAGGTAAACCCTGGTAAAATCTGTTAAGTATGTTTCATGCGTACGCTGCACTTGCATCCATGAAGTGCAGGGAGCTTCTTAGAGATGCAGAATTGCAGGTCCCATCCCAGGCCTACTGAATCAGGATGTACGTTTTAATAGGATTCCCCAGGAACTTATATACTTAGATGCACATTATAGTTTGAGAACTGCTAAACTAAAGAATTTAGCAAATAGTGATTGTGCTGGGGGCTGCTTGCAGCAGCCTGGGTTGAGGGTATCCTTTAGCAGCTGGGACTGGCATGAAGTGATGGGATCTGCCCCCATGACTCAACTGCCCAACTTGTCTTTGCACAGCTCTCAGGCAACCAGGCCTTGGTGGGGAGCAGCTAGAAGTGTAGCTCTGGGAGTTTGCTGTCCCCTCTATGCTTGCTATCTAGGGCAGGGCTGACTAGGCACGGGAAATGTATATGGCAGCACAGCAGCCTGTAGCAGCCTTGGGAACCTTGCTGCACAAGCCCATACTCTCCACTGGGGTCAGCACGAAGTTTCCAGGTTCAGCAGGCGGCATCCTCCACCGTGGAACAGGAGGAGAGCGAGGAGCTGGTAGCGTGCTCATCCTGTCACCCTGGGAGGACCCAGGCTAGAGCAGGAAGAAAGCCAGTTATACATGATGCCGCAAGGGACAGCATGCACCTCCTGGAACATGTGTGCCTGGGAAAATAGCTGCCAGTTGTCAACATGCAGCCTCAGCCTACCCAAAGCAGCTGGGCCTTCTTCCTGACACTTTGCAAAAGAGGGCAAGGACAGACTGTTGAACTCAGCTATGTGGTTGAATCCTTCAGTGGAAGAATGTGAGGCAGATAATTGGTCCCACAGGGGTCCTGTGAACTATGCAGTCCACCCCTGGGGTGTCAGTTCTGAAAAAAGATGGTCCATTTCCAAGTGTCAGTCATGAAGGTAACTTCATAAAAACTGTACTTTCAAATATATAGCTTATTTTCTTTGGAATACCCAAACTTAGTCTTTGGACTAATGCCAGAATCTGAATCCTGAACACATTCAGTCCATTTCTTGCTATATTAGGTAACATAGATAAATGTGGCAAAAAAAAAAAAAAACAAACAAACTTGATTTGATCTCGACTCAACTATTAACACTGTTATTGAGTTTCTGTTGTTTGAAATAGAAATAAAGCATTTTTATGGCAAGAAAAGCATGTTTATTTGACTTAGGCCCCTTGGAAATTGCCCAGTTGTGTAGTAAACACTTAAAAACAAAGCATTTAGGGGTAAGTTGCCAGAGGTGCTTGGTAAATGCACGTGAGAATGAAATCTGAGAATTGCTTGCTGGTTGTTTTTTGTATCTTCACAGTGACTTTCCCACTAGAAACCTCAGCCTCTTTAGATCTGTTATCCCAGATGTTTCTTTGGAGCCAGTTCAGTTCTTTCTCGTTGTTAAATATTTATACAACCTGCCTGTTTTGCTTCGCTACATGCATAGCATGGCTGATGCTGCTGAACTGTTTGTGTTTTTTTCCTCATATTTTATGTTGAAAGATATTCCATGAATCTGGACAGATTTCCAGCCCAGGCTGCTGGGTTCATTATCGCTCTTGTGTCACAGCAGATAAAGGAATCAGAGTGGTGCTTTTGCACACATTGCTGACTCTGGCTGGAAGGCTGGCCTCCCTGCACAGAGTGAGCTCTACCAGCCCTGTGTGCTAAGGAGTGGTGGAGGTGGGGGTGGGGGGCATAGGGGTGTAGGGAGGCAGCAGGGGAGTGGAAGAATCCCTGTACTTGGAGTCAGATGAACCTGGTGGCAGTTACAGTCCATGGCCTTTACCTTGGGTGAATGACTTAACCTCCCTGAGCCTCAGTTTTCTCGCCTGTAAATGCAGACAATAATGCATCTCCTACAAAACTGCTTTGAAGCAGGCATTCAATGACATATGGGATAGTATTAATGATAGTGTTTGGGAATTGTAGAGAGTTCATTCATCTTTTTTAATTACTGCAAATTCCACTTAAACAGTCCTATAGATCAGTGGTTTCCCAAACTTTCCATCTTGCCCTGCTTTGTTTGTCTTCTTAGCTCTCTAAAATGTGTCTTAGGATTTTGGTACTGTTGACAAGGGAAGATGGGTAGGCCCTGATCTTTGTTAGTTTTGCCCCTATACAAAAGCGTGACATGTGCTCGAGAATCTCCATTGCAGGCTCAGGTAGAGGAGAGGGAATAAAAGAGGCACTTACTTTTTTCTCTCTTTTTGTTCTATTCATTCTTCCATTCATCCAGCACATATTTAGTGAGTACTAACTAACTTGGTGCAAGACACTGTACTAAGTGCTGGGGATCTAGTGATGAATAAAACCCATGTGGCTTGGCTCTCAGGGACTTTACAGTTCAGTGGGGAAAAGAGACACTAAAGATATAATCACATCTAACACACTGTGATAGGTGTTGTGGAGGAAAAGGCCAGGAGGGCAACAAGAACAAACAACAGAATGGGACATATCTGGGCAGGTTGGAGAATGCCCCTATGAGTGACTGATACTTGGTGAAATCTGATAAGGCAGCAGAAGGCAGACAGGCAAGGAGATGGTGAAGGGTAGGGAGAGTGGATGCTGACTCCAAGACCAATGCAGGCCACTGAGGATTTTAACCAGTGGAGGCCCATGATCCATGTTAGATGTGAGACGCTCACTCTGGCGACAGAGTGGAGAACATGTCATAGGACGACCAGACAGCTTTGGGGTATTCAAGGTTAGGAGGATGCTAGAGTTATCCACGCAAGGGGTTGCGGAAGAGTATAGTTTCCTCTGGCTGCCATGGTACATTACTACAAACTGGGCAGCTTAAAACAATGGGAATGTATTATCTTGCCGTTCTGGAGATCAGAAGTCCAAAATCAAGGTGTCAGCAACCAGGTCAGTTCTTTCTGGAGGCTCTGAGGAAGAACCTGTTCCATGGCTGTCTCCTAGCTCTGGTGGTAGGTGACAGTCCTTGCTATTCCTTGTAGACACATCGGTCCAATCTCTGTCTCCATCATCATGTGGTATTTTCACTTTGTGTCTCTGGGTCCAAGTTTCCCTCTTCTAAGAATACCAGTCTGTTGGATTAGGACCCACCTTAATCTAGTATGACCTCATTTTAACTTGATTCTATCTACAAAGACCCTCTTTCCAAATAAGATCACATATGCGGTTCTGAGTGGACATGAATTTTGGGCAGGGGGTGGTGGGAGACACTGTAAAACCCAGTATAGATTGTAGCCGTGGAGATGGAGGGAAGTGGTTAAATTCAAGAGATATGTAGGCAGTGAAACCAACAAGGGGAGTTTATCCACTCACTCTAGTTCTTTACCCAAATAGTGTTTTAAAAAAGCTGACGTCTAGAGTCTTTGGTGGCCTCGTTGGTGCCTCTTTTTCTCGTTGTCAGATCTTTTCTACTAGAAGTGAGTTTAACCATGGGGAGGACAGGAGGTACCTCCTCAGCATCCCTGACTTGTCATGTTGAGTCAAGCCACAAAATCCACTGCTTCCTTTGATGCTTATGCATTCACTGACGGATGCCTTGGACCCACCAGCCTATATTTGTAGATAAACTTGGGTGCAATGCAGAATGTGCTCATTGTGCTCTGCTGGGAGATAGGGATACTCACTACTGTTAATTTTTTATAATCATTAATCACCTACGCAGTGAGTCAGCAGAGGTACAGCCTCAGGAATGGTCTTCCAGGCTGTGTGTGGTGTGGGATTTGATTTCCCCCATCATGTAGGCATGGAGCCCATTCAGATGTGAGTGTGGATACAGGTTGAGCCTTGCTGTATCTATTCCTCTGCCTCACTTTCCTGCTCTGTTCCTCTTCGTTTCCTTCCAGATGGGGCTACTGATGCTCACCACTCATCCATCTGGAGTAGGCTGAAGCCACTCTAGGTGGGACAGAGCAGCACTTCCCCCTCTTCCTCTCCACACCTCCCTGATATGGCAGGGCTTGGAATTCAGTCGCCATGCAGACTCAGGCAGGCAGTTTAAGTCCTCCAGGCTGCCCCTCGCTGTACTTCTCCCTGCTTCTCATCCTGCCCAGCCCTGAGCCTGGGCTTCCATCTCTCTTCGCCTGCCTTTGTCCTGACCTGATTCATCCTCTCATGCCTGAGTCCTGCCCACCTGCCTGTGCCTTGGGCTAGACCTGCCCCTTCATGCTGTCCATGTGCACAGCAGCAGAGCTGGGCACAATCCAGAGCCAAGGTCAGGGCTGTTTTTTGCTGAGAGCAGTGGCAGATCGCCACACTGAGGGTGGGTTCAGATGGGGCGCATAGAGGGGTCCAGGCCAGGAACTGATGCAGGAGAGCATGCAGGGAGATGGGCCAGAATGTCCAAGTGGTGAACAAGCCATGCACATCCAGGAGTTGAGAAGTTTGGCCCCCAGCTCAGTACATAGTCTGTGAGTGACACCTGGCCCGCTCAGGCCTGGCTCTGACAGCCTGCAAGGTACAGGCTCAGTTCCCAGATGTTAGACTTAGATGACTGGTACTTGACCATTGTGCCTACATTTCCAGAGGCTTCCTTTATAATTGGACTCTGAAACCAGACCAGGGCATCCGTCCCTCACCAGTCTCCTTCCTCTTCCTGACCTTGTCTTCTAGGTATGCAGACCTCTCATGCTTTGTTCATGGCAACAACTTCTTAGGGAAGGGATCTAAAACGGAAGTGTACCTGGGCATTGCAAGACTGGAAGAGGAGACTTGCCCACTAATGTCACTGAATGACTGGATTTTCCATGCATGGTAAATATTTCTTTGTAAGAGAAATAACTGAGAGGACATAGCCTCCCAAGCACAGGGCTTACAGGGAATCAGGGAGGCTGCCAGGGATACAAGTAGAACAGCCCTCACTGTGAACCTTATGTGCATTTTATGTACACATCCAACTGGGTTCTCCCCTTTGGCATTAGAGAACAAGCCGCTTCCCTCTAAACAAGATTCTGTGGTCCAGGGAGCTCTTCAGCCTCTGCCTGTGCTGGGCTGTTGGGAATCAGGAAGTTAGGTTTGAGAAGTAGGGATAGGTGGTCTGGATCCAGGCCTTTCCCAACTCCCAGTAACACTGTGTCTCTGTCCTGAATAAAGAAGGAGTAGGAGGTTAAAGTTCTCTTCAGTGGCTTAACATATGTATTTTCCATCCCACCAAAAATGTATGTGAATCTTGCTTTAAATTCATGCAGAGATTTAACCATGTAACACTGGTGTGCTACTTTATAATGCTAAAAGTCACCTCCTAAAGTTCCTACATTCCCATTTTCATATTATGGCTTTTCTTGAAACAAGGCACACCCAAGTGACGCCTGAAAAACATTTATTACAGCTTTGTAGATAAGTTTTTAAAATTCCCAGCTCTTAAAACAGTGGTTCTCAATCTCACTGTGCATCAGAATTCTGTTCATTTTTTAAAAAATTCAGATGCCAGGACTCCACTTCATTTCTGTGAACTCGACTGTGCTATGGTGAAGTTCAGACATCTGTCTTTCAAAAGCTGCCCTGATGATTCCAGTGTGGACCAACTACTGCTCCCCAATAAGACCCCTGCCAAAAACCCCGACGCATAAATAAAATAATACAACCTAATTTGTCCTTTATCTAGGACATAAATTTCAGGAAGATAGTTTCTTAATTTACTACCACCGAAAACCAAAATGTTAAAAATGTAATCAACAACACAATTGAAAAATGTGCAGCACTTGGCATTTTAAGTCCTGTTTGAAAGAGTCTTGATTTCCTAATGAAGTATCTTTTATCCTAACTTGGATGTTCAAAAAGCCAATCGACAAAGACTTTTTTCTTCCTTCTATAACAGGAAACTACAACAGAAATAACCTACAAGTGGTATTTTTTTTAGGCAGATATAATTAATTTGAGTTACTTTGGGATGTTTGAAAAGACAAATTGAATCACTGCTTCTTGCTGGTATGATTTAGATTTCAGTAATCATCTCACGTGATGGTCATATTTTGTAATACTTTGGTTAAAAATAGCTTTGTTGCAAAAACTCCAGCGATAAAGAAAATAAAATAGTTTCCTTTAGCTTCACCAAAGACAGACACATTTCTCTCTGAAATGTCATGACTCATGCCACATGGCTAAATAAAAGTGCATGTATAGCACTGATCTTTCCTGTTTATTGCTTTTTTAGTAGAAGCTAATTGAGGAAAACATCTGCATCCAGTTTTCCCTTTATTTTTGTAGTTTCTTTTCTTCTACTCCAATGCAAAGCCTCCCTGGCCAGTCGTTTGCTCAGGCAGTGATCTGATAGATGGCTTTGAGTTTTCTCCTTTTGGGTGATGACATAAATGACTCTCCAATGAGCTATTTACAATGCCATTGTTTAACCTTGAGCTGAGTGCACACATTCTAAGGACCTGAACTCACAAGAGCTCGGCATCATGAGGGTCACACAGGCTGACTCTTCTCTCAGTTCTATAGCTCCCTCCATAACAGGCCTGTGAAGGGGCCACTGGCTTCTTTTTGAACACCTACAGTGGCGGAGCTGGCCGCCTCGGAAGATAGCCCTTTCTACATTTGAACAGTGCACTTGTACTCAGGTTGAAGTTACCCCATTAACCCCTGCCTTCATTTTAGACAGCACAGCTCACATTGCTTGCTAGGGCTGGGAATCGGCAGATGCGTGGACTCACCGACAGCCATGGTGGGGAGTTAAGAGCATGGACTTTCTGCCTGGGTTTGAGTCCTCGTTTCCCCGCTGACCAGTTGGGTGATCTTGGACAGGGTACAGGGATCCTCCCTGAGCCTCCAGTTCCTCATCAGTGTTGGTGTGAGGATGGTGCCCGAGACAGTGCCTGGCATGGCTTGGGTACTCAGTAAATGCTTGTCATCTTTTCTTTTTTTTCCTCCAACCATAGGCAGCTTTGTCTTGGGAGGTATTCTCAATTCCTGCCTGGTCAGGGATTCGTGCACACACTTTTGTGAGCACTCTCAGGAGAAAGTGGTGAGAGAGAGAAGCTGGATAGGTCAGGACAGGTCAGAAGAGAGGCCAGGCAAAGATATGATTCTGGGGAGTCTAGCTTCAACCTAATCTACAGGGACAAAGCTTGGGAGAGTAAGTTGCACAGAGTCAGTCCCTCTTTGAGGCAAGGGTGTGGGGTTTTGCAGTCCCTCTGTGAGGCAAATTAGTCATTGGTCACAGGCCTTGAGGGGTGGGTGTAACTCCTAGATAACTTCAGGTCAGGTGGCTTCAAGGAGAAGGCTCTGGAGAAGATGCAGGTGTGAGCCATCAGCTGAAGAACCTGCAGCAGCTAGGGGAGGACCCAGCAGTCAAAGTGGTACATGAGATCCAGGGGATCCGGGCAGGACATCTGCAGTGTCTACTGAAGCCCATGGAAGAAAGCCTGTTGATGGAGCTGTCTGCAGGCTGGCCACCAGCACAGCTGAGGTTTACCTAAAATAACCTGACAATGCAAAGAGCCCCTCCATGTGGATGCAGGCCCCACCTCACAGTGCTGTCTCCCCTCGGGGCTGCCCACAGCCTGGTCCAAGACTGAGGCCAGCCACTATGACTTGGCCACCAGGTATTCACAGATGAAGGGGAAACCTCTTTATGGGAGGCAACTTGCGTGTCTTAGTTTAAGTCAACAGATAGTTATCAGCACGTGTCACTGCACCAGAAACGGAAGATGCAGCAATGCATGAAACTGTGGTCACCATGCATCATGGAGCTTTACCTCAGGAAATGGACAAACAGGCAGTTATATAATGAATATAGAGTTAAATTGGTGGCATGTTCTGAAGAAAAAGAACAAGAGGCTATGGGACAGGGGCAGGGGACCCTAATTTACGTGTTAGAGGTGGTGGGGAGAGAGGAGCAGGGAAAGGCCTCTGAGGAAATGACTGTAAAGCAGAAAACGAAAGGACATGAGTGGGAATTAGCAATTTGTGAGGTGGTAGGGGGAATGGGGCCAAGAATTTTCCCAGCCATGGGAATAGCACAGCATGTGAAAAGGCTCTGGGGCAGGGAAGGTATTGGTGGCTCTGGGGAAGTGAGGAAGGCCATTGTATTAGTTTTCATGCTGCTGATAGAGATGTATGAGACTGGGAAGAAAAAGAGGTTTAATGGCCTTACAGTTCCACATGGCTGGGGAGGCCTCACAATCATGGCAGAAGGCAAGGAGGAACAAGTCACGACTTACATGGATGGTGGCAGGCAAAGAGAGAAGTACTTGTTTGGGGAACCCCTTTTTATTACCATCAGATCTTGTGAGACTTACTCACTATCAGGAGAACAGCATGGGAAAGACCTGCTCCCATGATTCAATTACCTCCCACCGGATCCTTCCAACAACACATGTTATTCAAGATGAGATTTGAGTGGGGACACAGCCAAGCCATATCCCATGCAGTGAGAGGTGGGGGAAACGTCAGGCCAGGGACAGCCACAGAGAACCATTATGCACTTGGAATTTACTCTTAGTGCAGGAAGCAGTCCCTGAAAGCATGTTAACATGATCCAATTTGCATTTTTATACATAAAGACTGTTCTGGTTGCTGGAAGGGAAATGGATTTTTTGGGGGGTGGGGTTGGGAGGATCCAAGAAGAGAGGAAACTAATATTTACATACTGTGTGAAGTGACTTCACAAATACATCTTATTTACTTAAAAGTCACCTCCTAAAGTTCCTACATTCCCATTTTCATATTATGGCTTTTCTTGAAACAAGGCACACCCAAGTGACGCCTGAAAAACATTTATTACAGCTTTGTAGATAAGTTTTTAAAATTCCCAGCTCTTAAAACAGTGGTTCTCAATCTCACTGTGCATCAGAATTCTGTTCATTTTTTTAAAAATTCAGATGCCAGGACTCCACTTCATTTCTGTGAACTCGACTGTGCTATGGTGAAGTTCAGACATCTGTCTTTCAAAAGCTGCCCTGATGATTCCAGTGTGGACCAACTACTGCTCCCCAATAAGACCCCTGCCAAAAACCCCGACGCATAAATAAAATAATACAACCTAATTTGTCCTTTATCTAGGACATAAATTTCAGGAAGATAGTTTCTTAATTTACTACCACCGAAAACCAAAATGTTAAAAATGTAATCAACAACACAATTGAAAAATGTGCAGCACTTGGCATTTTAAGTCCTGTTTGAAAGAGTCTTGATTTCCTAATGAAGTATCTTTTATCCTAACTTGGATGTTCAAAAAGCCAATCGACAAAGACTTTTTTCTTCCTTCTATAACAGGAAACTACAACAGAAATAACCTACAAGTGGTATTTTTTTTAGGCAGATATAATTAATTTGAGTTACTTTGGGATGTTTGAAAAGACAAATTGAATCACTGCTTCTTGCTGGTATGATTTAGATTTCAGTAATCATCTCACGTGATGGTCATATTTTGTAATACTTTGGTTAAAAATAGCTTTGTTGCAAAAACTCCAGCGATAAAGAAAATAAAATAGTTTCCTTTAGCTTCACCAAAGACAGACACATTTCTCTCTGAAATGTCATGACTCATGCCACATGGCTAAATAAAAGTGCATGTATAGCACTGATCTTTCCTGTTTATTGCTTTTTTAGTAGAAGCTAATTGAGGAAAACATCTGCATCCAGTTTTCCCTTTATTTTTGTAGATTCTTTTCTTCTACTCCAATGCAAAGCCTCCCTGGCCAGTCGTTTGCTCAGGCAGTGATCTGATAGATGGCTTTGAGTTTTCTCCTTTTGGGTGATGACATAAATGACTCTCCAATGAGCTATTTACAATGCCATTGTTTAACCTTGAGCTGAGTGCACACATTCTAAGGACCTGAACTCACAAGAGCTCGGCATCATGAGGGTCACACAGGCTGACTCTTCTCTCAGTTTTATAGCTCCCTCCATAACAGGCCTGTGAAGGGGCCACTGGCTTCTTTTTGAACACCTGCAGTGGTGGAGCTGGCCGCCTCGGAAGATAGCCCTTTCTACATTTGAACAGTGCACTTGTACTCAGGTTGAAGTTACCCCATTAACCCCTGCCTTCATTTTAGACAGCACAGCTCACATTGCTTGCTAGGGCTGGGAATCGGCAGATGCGTGGACTCACCGACAGCCATGGTGGGGAGTTAAGAGCATGGACTTTCTGCCTGGGTTTGAGTCCTCGTTTCCCCGCTGACCAGTTGGGTGATCTTGGACAGGGTACAGGGATCCTCCCTGAGCCTCCAGTTCCTCATCAGTGTTGGTGTGAGGATGGTGCCCGAGACAGTGCCTGGCATGGCTTGGGTACTCAGTAAATGCTTGTCATCTTTTCTTTTTTTTCCTCCAACCATAGGCAGCTTTGTCTTGGGAGGTATTCTCAATTCCTGCCTGGTCAGGGATTCGTGCACACACTTTTGTGAGCACTCTCAGGAGAAAGTGGTGAGAGAGAGAAGCTGGATAGGTCAGGACAGGTCAGAAGAGAGGCCAGGCAAAGATATGATTCTGGGGAGTCTAGCTTCAACCTAATCTACAGGGACAAAGCTTGGGAGAGTAAGTTGCACAGAGTCAGTCCCTCTTTGAGGCAAGGGTGTGGGGTTTTGCAGTCCCTCTGTGAGGCAAATTAGTCATTGGTCACAGGCCTTGAGGGGTGGGTGTAACTCCTAGATAACTTCAGGTCAGGTGGCTTCAAGGAGAAGGCTCTGGAGAAGATGCAGGTGTGAGCCATCAGCTGAAGAACCTGCAGCAGCTAGGGGAGGACCCAGCAGTCAAAGTGGTACATGAGATCCAGGGGATCCGGGCAGGACATCTGCAGTGTCTACTGAAGCCCATGGAAGAAAGCCTGTTGATGGAGCTGTCTGCAGGCTGGCCACCAGCACAGCTGAGGTTTACCTAAAATAACCTGACAATGCAAAGAGCCCCTCCATGTGGATGCAGGCCCCACCTCACAGTGCTGTCTCCCCTCGGGGCTGCCCACAGCCTGGTCCAAGACTGAGGCCAGCCACTATGACTTGGCCACCAGGTATTCACAGATGAAGGGGAAACCTCTTTATGGGAGGCAACTTGCGTGTCTTAGTTTAAGTCAACAGATAGTTATCAGCACGTGTCACTGCACCAGAAACGGAAGATGCAGCAATGCATGAAACTGTGGTCACCATGCATCATGGAGCTTTACCTCAGGAAATGGACAAACAGGCAGTTATATAATGAATATAGAGTTAAATTGGTGGCATGTTCTGAAGAAAAAGAACAAGAGGCTATGGGACAGGGGCAGGGGACCCTAATTTACGTGTTAGAGGTGGTGGGGAGAGAGGAGCAGGGAAAGGCCTCTGAGGAAATGACTGTAAAGCAGAAAACGAAAGGACATGAGTGGGAATTAGCAATTTGTGAGGTGGTAGGGGGAATGGGGCCAAGAATTTTCCCAGCCATGGGAATAGCACAGCATGTGAAAAGGCTCTGGGGCAGGGAAGGTATTGGTGGCTCTGGGGAAGTGAGGAAGGCCATTGTATTAGTTTTCATGCTGCTGATAAAGACATACATGAGACTGGGAAGAAAAAGAGGTTTAATGGCCTTACAGTTCCACATGGCTGGGGAGGCCTCACTATCATGGCAGAAGGCAAGGAGGAACAAGTCACGACTTACATGGATGGTGGCAGGCAAAGAGAGAAGTACTTGTTTGGGGAACCCCTTTTTATTACCATCAGATCTTGTGAGACTTACTCACTATCAGGAGAACAGCATGGGAAAGACCTGCTCCCATGATTCAATTACCTCCCACCGGATCCTTCCAACAACACATGTTATTCAAGATGAGATTTGAGTGGGGACACAGCCAAGCCATATCCCATGCAGTGAGATGAGGGGGAAACGTCAGGCCAGGGACAGCCACAGAGAACCATTATGCACTTGGAATTTACTCTTAGTGCAGGAAGCAGTCCCTGAAAGCATGTTAACATGATCCAATTTGCATTTTTATACATAAAGACTGTTCTGGTTGCTGGAAGGGAAATGGATTTTTTGGGGGGTGGGGTTGGGAGGATCCAAGAAGAGAGGAAACTAATATTTACATACTGTGTGAAGTGACTTCACAAATACATCTTATTTACTTCTCAGGATAGGCCTATTTTTTTTTTCCTTAGTATAGGCATATTCAGTTGTTCCAGCACCTTCGGTGTTTTGGTGTTTTTTTGCTTTGTTTTGTTTTTTTAATCTCTCAACTGAATCACAGCACCTTTGTTGAAAAGACAGTTCTTTCTCTACTGAATTGCCTTTGCACACCGATTATCTACACAGGTGTACGTCTGTTTCTGGACTCTGTGCTATTCTGCTTATGCAGA
>NW_012102632.1:1951821-2036464 GCF_000951045.1 Mandrillus leucophaeus | reverse complement strand
ACTGTTCTGGTTGCTGGAAGGGAAATGGATTTTTTGGGGGGTGGGGTTGGGAGGATCCAAGAAGAGAGGAAACTAATATTTACATACTGTGTGAAGTGACTTCACAAATACATCTTATTTACTTCTCAGGATAGGCCTATTTTTTTTTTCCTTAGTATAGGCATATTCAGTTGTTCCAGCACCTTCGGTGTTTTGGTGTTTTTTTGCTTTGTTTTGTTTTTTTAATCTCTCAACTGAATCACAGCACCTTTGTTGAAAAGACAGTTCTTTCTCTACTGAATTGCCTTTGCACACCGATTATCTACACAGGTGTACGTCTGTTTCTGGACTCTGTGCTATTCTGCTTATGCAGAGCATCTTTCTTTCTTTCTTTTCTACATAGGATCTTATTTGGTTGCCCAGGCTGGAGTGCAGTGACGCCATCGCAGCTCACAGCAGCCTTGCCCTTTCAGGCTGAAGTGATCCTCCCACCTCAGCCTCCTGAGTAACTGGGACTACAGCCATGCGCCATCACGTCTGGCTAATTTTTTATTCTTTGTAGAGACAAGGACTGGTGTTGCCCAGGCTGATTTCACACTCCTAGGCTCGAGCCATCCTCCTGCCTCAGCCTCCCAAAATGCTGGGATTACAGGCATGAGCCACCATGCCTGGCTCAGAGTGTCTTGATTACTACAGCTTTATCGTCTTCAAATCAGATAATGTTAGTCCTCCAACTTTGTTCTTCTTTTCCAGTCTCTCAGGGTCCTTCACTACTTAATGTCTAATGTGTAAGAACTATTGTTCTATAGATTTTGTTGGGTGCTTGATGGTTTCAGAAGGGAAAGTCAATCTGGCCACTGTTACTTGGTTGGAAGCAGAGGTCCTTATGATAATTTCTTTGAATGCCTCTTCTCTGTCTTCTCTGTCGGCTCAGTTCTCAAATCCCTGTGATGGATTGCCTGACTCTCTTATCTAGGAATCTTAGCCTTTTGCATCTTGTATTTACCTCCTTTCGCTTTTGCTTTGTGTATGTGTGTGTGTGACCTCTGAGAGACTTTCTAAAGGTTTCTCTTAATTCATTGGTTCAGTTTTTAGCAGTATCACTGTTTATTGCCTCCATTTGGGTGTTCATTTCTGAAATCATGTTTTTCATCTAAAAGCAATCTTTCTTGGTACCAGGTTATTTTCTTTTTATTTATAAAAGGTTTTCTCAAATATCGCTGAGACTTAGTATTTCAACATATTGTGTTCTTTCCGATTCTTCGTGTCTTAATCTGTTTACTGCTGCTATAACGGAATACCACAGACTGATTAATTTATAATGAACAGAAACTTATTTGGCTCACAGTTCTGGAAGCTGGGAAGTCCAAGACCATGGCTCTGACATCTGGCAGGGGCCCTTGTGCTGTGTTATCCCATGGTGGAAGGCAAAAGACTGAGAGAGCAAAAGCAAGAGAGAACGAGAAAGAGAGCAGGAAAGCAAGAAGGGCCAAGCTTGCTTTTATAACAAACCCATCCCTGAAATAGTGACATTAAACTCCTCAGGAGGGCTCTGCCTTCCTGAGCTCTTATGACTTGATCACCTCTTAAAGGTCTCACCTCTCAACACTCCTGCATTGGGGATTAAGTTTCCAACACATGAGCTTTGGAGGACACATTCAAACCAAAGCAAGTGGCGGGGTGTGGGGGATTTGCTCTGATTTTTCCTGCAAGATAGCTGTGTACAGCTATCTGGGAGCTGCAGCTGAGGCAACCGTGTGCCTTAGTCACCATCATCTGAAGTTAGTAGGGCCATGCCCACTCCTTTACATGATATGCTGCCCTTCAGAAGCAGGCTGCGGCAGCCTTTCTTCCTCTTTATGTGGTAGGTTGTTTGCTTTAAGTCAGGGTGATATGAGGGCTCTGCCTCTGGCCTCACTGTGATTATACCCTAGGCCATTGGTCTTCTGCTTCCTGATTTCCTGTTCTCCCTCTCCTGCTTGGAATTTGGAATCTTCTAGTAGGGAACTCTTTCACTTCCTTCCCAGGCAGCTTGTTTCCTCATATTTGTTGAACCATGGTGATATAGTTGGAATAGCTGTCCTCTCCAAATCTCATGTTGAGATTTGATCCCCAATGTTGGAGGTGGGGCCTGGTGGGAGATATTTGGATCATGAGGGCAGATCCCTCACTAATGGCCTGGTGCCCTCCCTGTGTAAATGAGTAAGTTCTCACTCTTTTAGTTCACCTGAGAGCTGTTTGTTTAAAAGAGCATGGCACCCCTCCTCCTCTCTCTGACTTGCTCCTTTTCTTGCCATGTGATACTCCTGCTCCCTCTTTGCTTTCTGCCATGATGCTTCCGGGAGTCCTCACCAGAAGCAAATGCTGGCGCCATGCTTCTTATACAGCTTGCAGAACCATGAACCAAATAAACTTCTTTTCTTTGCAAATTACGCAGCCTCGGGTATTCCTTTATAGCAACACAAAATGAACTAAGACACATGAGCTGCTCATACTCATTTCCAGACCATCCCAGGTGTGTTGTGCTGTTTTTTGCAGAAGTATTTCAATGTCTCCCTATTTTAAGGCCCCTTCTACTGTTTTTCTTCATGAGTGCAGATTTTTCCTGCTATTTTTGTATTTTTAAAATCATTTCATTAGCAAACTGCGAAGGAGGGAAGGCACGACTTGAAATTGCCTTCTCGAACTCCATGTCAGCCTGGTGTCCTGGCATATGCTGAGCTGCCTTTCCATAGCCAAGGAGGGTTAATCATTTACTATTAAAGTTAAACCCGTCAGGCTTGCATTTCTGGCATTTTTGTAGCATGATACCCCAAGAGGAATGTATTTCTTTAAATCACACTTCAGCATATTCTAAACAGGATGAAGAATTTGTACTTTTGTCTACAGATTAAATAGCAGAAGAGGTGCCGGCCATGGGGGGACCGTGGGGTGATGATTTTATAGTGAATAGCAGAGCAGCAGGCCACAGCAGGCGGTGCCCTGTGATCCCACATCGTGTTGAGAATGCGAATGCAGAAGAAGCTGTAAAGTTCTGGGGCTTTTCAGAGAGCTGCAAGAGCCCAGTTGTCGAGGTGGGAGAGGTGGTATGGCCTGTCATACACGTTGGAGTTCTCTGCCCCTTGGTATGGACTGACCCCAAATGTGCCAATCTTGGTCTTTTCATTGCTCATGAGATGATGATTTCTTGGATGTTCTCTGCAGAGTTTTGCTGCCCTCCTTGTGCCATCCTGCTGCCTGCTGCTTGCTTAGTTAGTGTCTCATTAGCACCTTCCCCAGATGGTACGGTGGAGGGACAAACAGATTGACATGCAAGCAGACTGCTTGGCAGAAAGGCTCTTCTGAGTGTCTGCAGGGCCTATTAGTCGCAATGCTAAGTCCCTTTTGCCAGACCTAATCAGGCACCCCCACCCCTGTGAGCCTTTTTTTGTCTCTTTATTCCATGGCCACAGATTCTACTCTGAGTTCTAACCCAAACCCCAGCCACCGTCTTCCTTGCTCAGGAGGGCAAGAGGGCCCAGAGGGGGATAGTTCCCAGAAACCTATTCTTACTATCTGAAAACAGTTTCCTCTGTGGGTCAGGAGGAGCCCATTCTGCTCAGTGAACATTATTGTTGCTGCCAACCCTCCCTCCTTCCCAGTACACTCTTTGTGTACACGGGAGCTCTCCCCACACGGCTGGACACTCGGGCTCCAAGTTGGGGTGTCTCTCTTTCCCTGAATGTTGGCTATGAATGCTAATCTTGCAAGATTTTGCTCCTAAAATCTAAATTATTGATGTTCATATATTTAAACTGCAAATCATATGAATTTTCCTAAGCAGTTTCGGGAGGTAGAAGTTTTGCTTTTAGAATGGAATGAAGCCTTTGCAAAGCATGCTCAGTATTCATTGCTAGCAGCATGAAGGGCTGGATGAGTTTGTCAGAAGCACATTTCTCAAGTCTCTGGCTTTCCTGCCTGTGTAACAGGTAGCAGAATCATTTTGAGAGCTTGACTCCTCTGTTTGCTTCTGCTCATGCCTTCCTGGGGCTCTGTGCCCTGGGGTTGGGCCAGCCCACCTCTCCAGCCCCTCTCCCTGTAGAGCTCCAGCCAAACAGGACTTTGTCCTATTCTCAGACCCTTCCCTCTACTTTCCCCACATCTTGCTCTGAGCCCTTTACCTGGGGCATCCTATCCCTTGCAGCTCCATCTCTCTGAGGCTCCTTTAGCACCTCCTCTGGGAGGAAGCTTTCCCTGACCCAGTCTGCTCTCTCCGACATGAAGCACTCTCTGTCTGCTCTGTGCTGCCTTTGCAGTTTGTACAGACATCTCCTCGAGTGCCAATTGAGTTGGTTTCATAGTTAAGTAGGAATGGTGTCTGGCTTCCCCTACTCTGTGAGATACTTTGCTTAGTACTGCAGCTTGCACTTTGTAATTTCTGTTGGATGGAGTCAGTTTACAGATTCTTGCTCTCTACCCAGCCTCTACACATTTGTGAGCTTTCATGCACCCTCTCTTGACAATATTATTTTGGAAAAAAAAAAATCCATTGCACTGTGACTTATTCCCATGCCAAGGAGTGGGACGGGGCTGTCTTTTATAGTCCAGTAGTCCATTCCTGTGTGAATTCACCACATGCCCAGCACCCTTCTCCCTGCTCCCAGCTTGAGCTGTGAGCATCTTGTGTGAAATGGGAGAACTTGCTCAGCACTTATCTGGGTGGGTAGAGTTTAACACAGCCTGTAACTCCAGCTGGTAAGGACGCTGTACTTGGTCGCTGCTGTGAAACCATGTGTCCTTTCTTAAAAACCTCTTCAGGCTCAAGTGCCATAAAGTTCTGAATAAGTAGTGGATAAATAGTTCTGAACTTGCCAGTGGGATACATGTCGGCTGCCATTCATTGGCTGTCACCAGCCTTTCCCTGCCTGGATAACGATATAGAACCAGGTAAGAGGAGATGTATTAGTTGAAAAGTGGCCCAGGTTACTACAGGAGGACCTGTGTTTATAGCCTCCTAGTTGTTGAGAAGATGTCAGGAGCTTGGCTTCTGGAAGTTGCTCAGGATTCCTACTGCCAAAGGAAAATGCTTTGTTAGGCTCGAGGGGTGGAATTACTTGTAGAGAAAAGCCTTAGTTCTAAATCCTCAAGGATTCTTTGGAAAACAGGAAAAGAGAGACACATGGGCATCCATAGGAGCCTGTAAGGAGTTGTAATTGGGCCGCTGTGCAGTCATGACAGCTTAGCCTCCTCAGTGGGTGGTTGTGATTCAGGACAGAGCCGTTGGACACCAGTGTATGTATGTGAGGCACCCTGGACTAGGGGACACAGAGATATTCGACCCCTGGACAGCTGCTTTCACAAAGTTTGTAATCCAGAAAGGGAGGCAAGCTATCTGCCTAAGTGTCAATAATGTTGGGGACCATGGTGGGCAATATACTAAAAGGATCCCTAAGGTTTCCATCCCCTGGTTATTCAATCAAACACTAATCTAAGTATGGCTGCAAAGGGATTTTGCCTATGTAGTTAAAGTCCCAAGTCAGTTGATCATTAAATACAGAGATTATCCAGGTAGGCATGACCCAAACAAGTAAGCCATTTAAAAGGAGAAAATTTTATCTGACTCATAACAGATTGGAAAGTCAGAAAGATTTGAAGCACAAAAAGGATTTGATAGGCCATAGACCTTTGCTGGCTTTGAAGTTGGAGGGGCCATGAGCCAAGATCTGTGAGTAGCCTCCTAACATGGCACCTGGCCAATAGCCAGCAAGGGCATGAGCACCTGACCTGACAGCTGCAAGGATCTGCCAACAACTGGAATGATCTCAGAAGTGGATTCTTCTGCAGGGCCTCTAAGTAATAGCCCGGCCCAGACAACACGTTGATCTTGTCCTTATGAGGCCTTCAGCAGAGAACCTGGTCAATTGTGAGGTAATAAATGGGTGCTGTTTTAAGCTGCTGAGTTGCTACATGGCCATAGAAACTAATATAGGTACCATACTGTTGAGGGCAGCAGCATTCCCTGTGCTGCAGGAGAGCTGAGAAGCTCATGGCCTGTCATGACCATTAAATGGCTGGATATAGATTTGAAATCGTAGAGCGGTGTTGCAGAGGAGATAATTATAAGTATATTCTTCCTGAGGAAAACACTTTACTCAGCAAGTGAGGAAGAAAGGCCTTCTCTCTAGAGCAAGAATTTAATGTGAGAGAAGGGGAAAGGGAAGGACTTTGTAATACACTTCATGTTGTGATTCCACCTTGATGTTAGTCTCCAAGTGTTTGCAACAAGCTGAACATCTTCATGTGGCTCCTACTGTGTTCCTAGTGCCGTGGTGGCCCTGGTGAAGTTCAGGCCAGAACAGGATTAGGTACAGCCAGCTGCACCACCGGGGGCCCTCAGAAAGCATTTCTTTGGAAGAATGGAGCTTTCTGACTCTACCTGAGGGTTAACTCCCTGTTACTAAACTGGAATGAGTTCTACCCTGAGTGACCAGCCATCTCCAGTTGCACTCCCTCCTTCCTGCCTGGAAGCACTGATGGCACACCATTCTTTTCTGAGGGGCTATTGGAGCGTTGCCCCCTACCCATAAAGACACAATGTAGACCTATCTAGGAGGAGAGAAGAGCTTGAGTGACAGGCAGGAGGGCTACGTGGCCTTAAATGTAACTTTCTCAACCTCCAGGGTGTGAGATTCATCTCTCACTCATGATTCCCTCTTTGCTACCACTTTAAAAACAGTGACCATATTGCATAAAGCTGATGGTCCAAATCCACGCACTGGGAGAGTGAAAAGAGGCTGTGCTAATGACCATGCTGGAACAACAGGAACAAGCCAGGCTGTCCCAGGCAAAGCTGGAAAGTGTGGTCACTGCAACTAGGGCTGCCATTAGGGGACCTGTACCTCCTATAACTCCACCAAATATGGATGCAAACCCATTCCCCTGAGTCTCCCAGGAATGGCTGAGACAGGCTGAAATGATCCGAAGTTCTCTACTAAACCAAAAGGAAAAATTGAAGAGGAATAAAGAAATACACAGATAAGAACTACAAAAAAAAAAAAAAAAAAAAGGCTTATGTTCCCAGTCTGGGTTTCTGATCCTGAAACAGCCACAAGCTGGCCACAGTCCCTGCAGATGGCTGACCTCCTGCCCCCTCACTGCCCATCTGCTTCTGTTTGGTGGCTGCTGTCTTATTTTCTGCTTTGGGGAGTGGTCTCCAGACTTCCCAGAGCAGTTGTACTGTGAAAAGTAGTACAGGCTCTGCATTAAGTCGCACTGCCCTCTTCAAATCCTGACTCCGCAGTTCTCAGCTGTGAGACAACAGTGGCTGGTTACTTAGTGTCTCTGGGCTTCAGTTTGTTTGTGGGACAAATACAGCCTAGCAGGGGCTACCGAGGAGGGGGCATTGCCCACTGTGCAGGCAGTAGGAGCTGCATTGTCCACAGAGTATTTAAAAACAGTAACAGAACCTCCTAAAAGTTAATCTGTTTTTTATTATCATCATGCCCCAGCAATTCTTGACATAGCAATGATCAAATATTTCTCCCCTCTGAAATGAACTGCCCCTAAGGCGCTTCTCCCCACTGAGCCTTGGTGTGCAACCACTGTGACCCACTTCCTAGGGTTGTGTCATGTAACACATGTGAAACGTTTCAGAATACCTAGCCCTTAGTAGAGTGCTCAGTGAGCAAAGAGTTTAATTCCCTTGTCCTTCCTCTTCTGTCAAAGGCCACAGGACGTTGTATTAACCTGAACTATTTGGTTGCAGGGAACAGAACCAAGTGTTAAAGACTTGAACAGTGGGAGAAACTTTTCACTGTTTTATGTTTTTACGACTTTCTTGGAGTCAGTTTTGTTCTCCTAGACCCAATTGTCCTTGAAGCTGAATCGCTGCCATTGAAAGAGCCATGCTCAGGTACTCAAAGATAAAAGAGGGGGAAAGGTGGCAAAGATCACATTTTGCCTATAGAGGACTCTGATTGGCCGGGTTGGATTCTATCCTAGTTTTGGGACCAATCACTATAGACGGAGGGTGGGTGACTTACTACGATTGGCCCAGGGTGTGTCAGGTACTTAGTTCTCAACCAATCACCATGGCGAGGGAGATGGGATCTTGTAAGATGGCAGCTCTTTTTTTGACTTTCATAATGAAGGATTAGTATGAGAGCTATTTCTCAAGAAAGCATTGTGGTAGAGGAGGTAATGAGTAAATAGAGTAAGAGATGTCCTATGCAACTCTACTGCCCATTCAGAGCTCCCTCTTCTAGGTTGGGAAGAAAATGGTTTGGCTGCAGCCAGTGAATTGATGTATTTGTGCCCTCAGCCACTTATAAACACCTGCCAGAGAGAATGAAGTCTAAGGAAAATGCACCCACCTTTAGTAGTAGAAGGCCCATTCTCTTCCAGGCTCACTGACACAGCTCTGGGCTCCAGAGTTTGTTCAGGAGCAGTCCTCAGACACACTGGTTGGATCCCTGTCCTGTGGCCTGGTGTTTTTCCTGTGTGCACAGCTGCTGTAATAGCTGGGGTCAACCTTTTGAGAATGAGAACACACTGTCACTGGAACAGTAACCAAAGCATCGTCCAGTTCTGGGCCCCCATTTCAGGGGGACACATTTTTGGAACCACATCAAATATTGTCCTTCATGGGGCCATCGTTTTGCTTTGCTTTTGTTCCTAATTATTTTCTCTTGTTTTCCTCCTTTACTATCTCACTGTTCCTGCTTTTTGAACCAAGATAAGATGTTTCCAGTTTTCTTAAGGATTCTTTTGATGAAATAATTCTAATTTATATTTGTATTTCTCTTGTAGCCTGGGGAGAATTTTTATGTGCACAAAGCCTTCTTTTGTGATCTTATCCAAGACAAACTTCAGATTCTTCTTTTTTAAAAAGTTACTACTGACCAAAATAATACTTACAAATCAGCTTACTGCAAACAATTACAGAAGGGCCCTCTGCCCGTCAAAAAAGATGCTCTGTTCTGGAATCTTTATGGTCTTCTGAAGCAGGAGTCAGAGAATGCTTTTTTGTGAAGGGACACATAGTAAATATTTAGGATTTGTGGGCCATGTTGTGTTTGTTACAACCCCCGGGTCTGCCATGGTATATGAAAGTAGCCATAGACAATAAATAAATGAGTGGGCATGGCTGTTTTCCAATAAAACTTTATTTACCAAAACAAGTGGTGGACCAGATTTGGGCTGCAGGAAGTACTTTGCTGACTCATGTTATAAAGCATTTTATGTTTTTCAACTGTCTTAGAAAAATTACAGTAAAAAAACTTTGAGGTGAGGTGGGTCATAATTCTTATTTCTCTTTTCATGGAGTAGAAAAACTGAGACTCAGTAAAGGTATTGACAGCATAGTTCCCTAGAGCTTTAGAGGTAGACTGGGGTTTGATATTAACAGTCTTAAAAATATTCTCCTTATTTGATGCAGGAATGTCATATTTGGAAATCCGTCCTAAGATAGTTTGGATTTTTGTTTGTATGTACATGTTCACCACAGCACCCTTGGTGCTATGGTGGAAAAAACCTGGAAAAACCTAAATGTCTAATAGTAAATTCACTACTCAAAATAATATTAAAAGAGCCTTTAAAATGAGATTTGTGATGAAATTCTTGAGTTTATGCTAAGTGACATGAAGTAGAAAAATATATACCATGAGGCCTCAGCTAATTAAAATAAAGAGCAGGCAAGCATAGAAAAAGATTGACCAGAAACGCACCTAAATGTGAATAGTGTTTTTCTCTGGAGAAGATTATCTGGGATTTTTACTTAGTGAGAGTGTTCGTGTGTGTGATTTTTCTAAAATGACCATGTTAGTTTTAGAATAAAAATTAAGGAGAAAAACAAAAATAGCAAATTATTCAATCTTGTAGCCTGAGGCCGTGCTCTGTGCATTATTCCGGGGTGGTCTGAATGCCTTCTCTTCCTCCAGCAGCCAGAAGGCAGGGGCTAGCTCCTGGTCTCAGGAGACCCTCCCTTCCTGCGGCTCTCTGTGCTGGGAGCCTGCCAATCACTTGTAGTCTGATTCTCTAAGGGGGTTTGTTGAGCTCTAGTGTGTAGGTCTTCAAATCTGTACATAACCCTTCAAAGTAGGAATGCCTGATTCCATTTTCCAGTCAAAGAAACTGAGGCTCCGAGAAATGAAGTGACCTGTGCAAACTCTCGCAACCAGCATACGGAGGAGCCATGTCTTACATCCTTGCTGCTTTTTTCATTTGAAATAGCGTAATTACTAATTTATCAGCTCACTAGTAGTTCTCCTTGGTACATCAAACCCAGAACAATATCTGCTTCCACAGCTTCTGGTTGTGTTGGAAGATTTCTGGGGCCTCTTACAAAGCCAGCCATTGTGCAACTTGAGCCCAAGTGCTCTAACAACTGGGTCCCTGAGCCACAGAGAAGCTCATCACTCTGTACCAAAAGGAGGATGCTGATAGGATGTCAAGAATTCCGACACTAGATTCTCCCTGAATTCAAAGAATGGGGAAAGTGAGAGGACCAGAGTGAGAAAATTAACTGTGGTCCTGGGGGCTGTTTGATTGTATCATTTCAGATGGAGCAGTTATAGGTGCCCACAAGTTCCCCGATGTGGCAGTAGGCATGGCTGGCTGCCCTGGACAGGAGGAAAGCGTGCTCAGAATTGAGGAGGACGCGTCCTGAGAGGGGAATGTTAGGTGGGCCTTCCACATGGATGCGGAAACCATGTAGGGTGATAGCAGGTCTTGGGGTAAAGAGAAAGGCTGTGGGTGCTGTGCAGAAAGTCTAAAATGAAGGAGGAGGAGTGACCCAGAGGTGGGAAGACAACAGAAACAAAGGAGGGGTAGTAGGTGGACGAGGTGGTTGTCATGAGTCTGGAAGGAGCATGTTACGCAGGAGTCAGGTTTGGAAGGGCTTCGGGGACTGAGGAAGACAGCAAGACTATCTTTGACCCCATGCCATGTGGGACATGGGAGCCTGAGTCTTCTCTCCAGAGGGCAGGCTCCAGAGGGCACCCTCCAGAGGGCAGGCTTGTCTCTACTGAGGCAGGGAGTTGAGTTGATTTCAGGGAGTGTCTGTAAGGAGCTGAGTACACAGGAGTTGTCTTACTTCCAAGTGGGTATTCTGGAGGGCACCCGGCGGGGGATTAGGAGGGAAAGGAGCAGGGGGCTTGGATCAAGGGTGAAGAGTACACATAGGAGAGGTGACCAGGGTGGCTGGTTGTTTAGGCACTGGCTAAGGAAAACAGAATGGAATGCATCATGGGACCAGCCCAGAGACAGGATTACAAAAGAACGAGAGTCCTTCAGACCAGTGGATGAGGCTGGGGAGCAGGGATTCTAGAAGGAGCCAGCCTTGGCTGGATGGATTGTGCCTCTAGGGATCTGCTGGGAGTCAGCCCGAGGAATCCAGGCCTATGGCTCTAAGCAGAACCCAGGCTTCTGTGGGTCAGGAATGAAGATTAGATTAGGAGCAGTGTAATTGGCAGCGACATCTGTTTGCCTCTCTACTGGGAGCCCGTAGTAAGCAAACGCAGCACCCAGGTCTCCTGTGGGATGGAGGCTGACTGCCATCCCATGACACCAGGATTCACCGCCCAGTGCTGGGGCGGTGGCCACCTGCTTCTGTACATCTCAACTGCTATTACCCTTGTGAAAAATCCAGTTTACACACAACCTCTCAGGAACACACCTACTGTATGAAGTCAGGTGTGCTTTCATTCCAGAGGAGCCTGAGGAGCAGCTTCATTGTGTCCAAGGAAACCGGAGAAGCACACGGAGAAATAAACGTTGAAGCCATTGTCTCTCAAGGTCGTGACAGCAGATCATGGAAATGTGTTTTTTCATTTCCTCATGTTCCACTGCTCATGTGCTACGCAGCTGTGATTTATTTTCAGAGCACACTTTGGAATCTGCCAGACCCCCATGCTGGCCTGCTTCACAGCTGAAACCATTTGCCATTTGGTAGATGATAAAGCAAGTGACAATTTACACTAACATGGCCGTAAAAAGACGCCGTCTGTGAAGGAGACAGACAGGTGTCAAACCTGGGGCAGCAGACAGCGCAGAATCAGCAGACGCCCAGGGCCTCCCCCGCACCGGCCGCGCCAGAGCTCTCAGCACACTGAGTCAGACAGTTCCACTGAGTAGAATTCTGGTCTACCCATCCTGCTTAAAGATGTACGTACCAGCAGTCAGCATGATGGTGATTGCTGGGTCTTTGTAGAGCGTCATGCAGTCTGCAGAGCCCTGGTCCATGTGGAAAAGGAAGGCTGCAAGTGTTGAGGGGAGCAAGCTGACCAGGCACAGTTCTAGACCATGCGTGCAGGATAGTTCTAACACAGCATGACAGAGTCGGCCCAAGGAGAGCACAGCATGCTGCGGAGTGCAGCGAGGAAGATGACCACCCTCTCTTGCATGCGTTTTCACTCCCCCACACCTTCCTCCATTTGCAGCAGTGGGACCCAGGCTTGGGGAGGGTGTCTTCTTCAAGGCCCTTTTGATTTCAAATGATAGAAACCTTTTGAAACGCTGTCTGCTGCAAAGCCGCAGCTCTCCCATCCTTTTCTAACTCTTCCTGGCTTTATTGTTCTTAGCTGTTATCTCAGTGTAACAATCTGTTCTGTTTGAGTCTATTCTCATCTACTTTAGTCTGTTCTCTTTGTTGTTGTTGTCCGCTCTCTCATCCTCTAGGACATAATGGCCTTTGCCTGTTTAATTCTTTGTGCTTACATTAGTGTCACTCACATATTGTCCGGGCTAAATGAATATTTGTGAAATGATGACTGAGAAGACACCCTGGGTAAGTTGTGATAAAAAGTAGAAGTCAGCTAAGCACAGTGGCTCACGCCTGTAGTCCCAGCACTTTGGGAGGCCGAGGCAAGAAGAATGATTCAGCCCAGAGTTCAAGACCTGACTGAGCAACATAGCGAGTCCTCGTCTCCACAAAAAATAAAAAAATAAGCCGGACATGGGGGGCACACATCTGTAGTCCCAGCTACTTGGGGGGCTGAGGTGGGAGGATTGCTTGAGCCTCAGAGGTCAAGGCTGCAGTGAGCCGAGATTCCACCACTGCACTCCAGCCTGGGCTACAGAACAAGACCCTGTCTCAAAGAAAAAAAAAAAGGAAATCAGGCAAAGGGAAGGGGATTGCTCAGGGAGGGGAAGTGGCTGGGAAGGGCCAGGGGTGAGATAGGAGAGAATGGCACACTGGGGAGTTGCGAGACCTTCTGGCCAGCAGTGGAGGCCTGTGTGGAGTGGTGGGATGGCGTAGGGCGAGGAGGGAATGTGAGAGGAGGGCAGGGGCCGGACCTCGGAGGCCTTTAATACTGGGCTGCGGGACTTGGATTTTCCTGGCAACTGAGAGTGGAGAACATGAAAGGCTCTCAAGGAGGAGTGTGACGTGGTCATTTGGTCTAAGCCTGCCAGGAAACACATTTGTTGCTTGCCTCCTGTGTGCGAATCACTTTTATGTATGTTGTGTCACAATAATCTTGAAAGCAAGATCTTGCTCTTTAATTTTGCAATAGAGAAAACCATGGACCAGTGAGGCTGAGTGACTGGGGTCACATAAATGATAGAGCCATGATTGTTTTTGTGTTTTAAATAAAGAATTCTGGTAGCAATGCAGAGGCTGGAATGAAGGGGACAAGACCAGAGGAAGGGATGACTGCCCTTTTGCAGCCATCCATCCAGAAATGCAGTGAGGGGGACAGATCTAAGGTGGTAGCAGTGCAGCAGCAGGAAGTACACAGGCCAAAGATACACAGGAAGTAGAATTGATAGAATATTGGTGACTGATCAAATGTTGGAGTTTTTCATATTCATTATTTAATAAGCATTTATAGAGCCAAGCATAGTTGTAGTTGCTTTGTAATATTAATTCATTTAATGCTCACAAAAACTATCTAAAGGAAGTACTATTATTATCTTCATTTTTACCAATGAAGAAGCTGAAGCACAGAGGTGTTAGGTAGCTTGCCCAGGGTCACACAGTGAGCTAAGGAGGCAGGACTTAAAGCTAGGTAGCTCAGCTCCAGAGTCTATGCTCTTGCCTACTAGATTTCTAGTTTGAGCAACTGGGTAGTGGTGGTGCCAAGGACAAGGATGGGGGACTGTGGAGAAAGGCCAGCTTTGGACAGGAAGAAGAATTTGCTTTTGGACCTGAGGAATGTAAGATGTCACTGAGATACCCAAGAGACAGTTGGACATGTAGGAGCTTCCAAGAGAGGTCTGTGTTAAAGAAAAAATGATTCCCAACATTTATTAAAAACTATAAAGAAGACTCCATTGAAGGGGTGCCATGGCAAGAGGTGCAGGCACCACTGCACTGTGGTCTTACAGGCTAGGAGAGAGTGGACCCAATTCCAACAAGGATAAGTGAGGGTTTATAAGCAAGAAGCAAGGTGGGGGTAGGGGGCAGTGGGTGGAGAATCACTAAGAGGAAACATCAGGGGTCGGGAGATTCCCGTTAGACTCAATCAACAGAATCCTTGCTAACGACAGTGCAGGGTGGTAGATATCAAAGGTGTCAGATACCAAGGGTGGGGGATTCTCACCAAACTAAGTTAGAATTCTTGCTCAAATTGGGTTCTGCAAGGACAGAGAGGGAAGCTCAAGGTCAGGCCTAGACAGGCAGAAGACTCAGAGGGGGCTGACTGGAGTTTCAAAGGCGGGAGGCTTTATCAGCTGGAGACGGGCATCTTGATGTCCTCAGTATGTAAGAGGTGGTGGAGCTGAACGTCTCCAAGGGTGCCTGGGAGAGAGTGAGAGAGAGAAGGCCAAGGCCCAGCCCTGGGAATGCCAACATGGAGTGGGGAGGAGCTGGACTGAGGAAAAGGGGCTGCCCCCAGGACAGGCTGGAGAAGGTAGTGTTCTAGGGCAAGAGTGTTCCAAGGGACTGGCCAAGGATAAGGACAAGGTGGAGAGGGGCTGAAGAGTGTGTATTAAATTGGGCCACATAGAGAGTCCTTGTGGCCTGGGCTGGAGCAGCTGCCATGGAGCTGTAGTGGGTGGAGGCCCAATACAGTGGGTACAGTGGGCTGGGCATCAAGAGGGGGCAGTGAGTGTGGACAGAACCCTCCAACTGCAGATGCAGAGAGAGAGGATAAGAGCTTCAGGGCCAGAGAAGGTCTTTTGCTTGTTTGTTTTCTCCTAAGGTGGAAGATATTTGGTGGTGTTTAAATACTGGAGGAAGTAGACAGTAGGGAGAGGAGAAGATAGAAATAGCCATGTGGGAGGAGGTCAGTTGATGGCCCAGAACCCCATGGGGGGTGGGAGAAGAAATACGCTGAGGTAAGAGCAAGGTGGGGGATGGATGCAGAATAGTGGGAGGGACAGAGATGTGTGTGCAGGAGGTGAGGGAGAGGAACTTGGAGATAATGTCTGGGTTTCTGACTTAGATTTCCATGTGGATGGCAGTGCCCTTGCTGATGTTTAGGGAGGGTTTGGGGAGGAGTGGGTGAAGCTGCTTTTGAGGTTCATAGTCAGCTGCTGATGGTATGGCCCTGGGGCTAAGGAAACGAAGGGGTTGATGCTAGAGGTGTAGATGTAGGGTCATTAGCATCCAAAGGTGACTGTCAAAACCCAGGTGTAGATAAAATTGCGTAGGGGACATGTACAGTGAGAAGAGAAGAAGGCTGAGGCTGGAGCCTTCAGGGAGAAAGGAGCAGAGAGGAGAGAGGAATCGGGAGTGCTGTGTCCGAAGCCAGGGGAGGGCAGATACTTGAGAAAAGAGCAGTGCGCAGTCGCATAAAGCCCAGCAAAGCACTTGGATCAAACAAAGGAAAAACGTGTTTTGGATTTAGCAGTAAGGAAGTTGGTGACCTTGGCAAATGCCTTTTCCATGGAGTGGTGAGGGAGAGAGCCAAATTGGAGTGACTGCAGGCGATGGAATCCAACAGATCAGAGGCAGCAAGTGTAGATGGCTCTGAAGAAAGTAAAGCATTTTGAATTGTATGGATTTCATCACTATGTGAGTTTCTTGCCAAAGAATGTTGGGAATTCCAAGACACAAACAATTTGCACAGCCACACTTGTCCTCATTTGGCAGAGCATTTGGAGAAAGCACCCCCCAAACTGCCTCCTCTGTCTCCCAACCGAAGCCTCATGTACATGTCCTTCTCTGTCTCTCTTAGGCCGGATCTTGGACCTGAAGACTGGGACGGTCAAGAAAGAAGGGCAGCAGTCATCCATGAGGATGTGCATGGGCTCGCGGCGGTCTTTCATCTGCAGGATGAGGTCTGTTTGGGGGAGCAGCAGGCCGTCACGGTGGTTGCTCCTTTCTCTGTCACTGTTAAGAGCCTTGACCAGCTCTGCTGAAGTCACACATGCTGACTTGGGTTTACTCCAGGGACTTCGTCTTCTTGACCTCAGCATGTGGATATACAGGATCCTTGGTCTAGGAAGGATTCTGTCCGTCCTCCTACCATCCCACTTTGTCTAATTTCTTACCATTTTCTTCTCATTCCTAGATTCACACCCCCTTGTCCACTGTATCACTCTACTTCCTACCCATCTTTAAGACCCTTCTCCAATCCAACCTCTCCAAGATTCTGTAGTTCTCAACATGTTTTATATTAAGATGGCCTGATTTCATACTTATTCATATATTTCCTGTCACAATTCACACATTTAATTGGTCTCTATGATATTGTTGATTGATGTGTTAAGTGTAAATGTCTGGGTTCCATGAGTAAATTATAGTGCCCTGAGGATGGAGGCTTTGATTGGGACTTCTCTGAGCCTTCTTGACATCTAGCAGAGTGTTCTACATATATTTGATTTATAAATCATAATTGAAGAAATGCAGGAATGAATGAACTTTGGAGAAATCAGGGGAATTTTGCCATGTCCTTGAAGAAGAGAGAGCTGAGATCTTGAATCCTCAAATCCAGTTCAGCACCTTTGTACCTTCAACCCTGTGCCCCCGAGGGATGGTTGGCATGAACTGCAAGGTGGGAGGTGCAGGACAGGGAATTGAGATTGTTTGGGCTGTGGAGTTCATGAGACAGTGACACGAGGTGATGCCACTCATCATTCATTTATTCAGTTATTTAACAAATTTATGTCAAGGGCCCACCTGTGCCATGTACTCTTCAAGGTGCCGGGAGTCAGTGTTAAGTAAAGCAAACAAGGCCAGGTGTGGTGGCTCGTGCCTGTAATCCCAGCACTTTGGGAGGCTGAGGTGGGCAGATCACCTGAGCTCAGGAGTTTGAGATCACCAGCCTGGCCAACATGGTGAAACCCCGTCTCTATTAAAAATACAAAAATTAGCTGGATGTGGTGGCACACACCTGTAATCCCAGCTACTCAGGAGGCTGAGGTGAGAGGATTGCTTGGACCCAGGAGGCAGAGGTTGTGGTGAGCTGAGATCGCACCACTGCATTCCAGCCTGGGTAACAGAGTGAATCTCTGTCTCAAAAAAAAAGAGACTAAAATAATAATAATAATAATAATAATAATAATAATAATAAAGCGAACAAAATCCCTGCCTGCATAGAATTCATTTTCGTAGGGGTGATACACAGTAGACAGAAGTACCAAGTAAATATATGGAATGTCAGATGCTGGTGAGTGCTATGGAAGAAACATAAAGCAAACTTAAGTGGGAGTAGGAAATAGCAGATGTTGTTAATTTCTATGTTATATAGGGTGGGAGGGAAAGACATCACTGATAAGGTGACTTTTGAGCAGAGACCTAAAGAAAGTGAGTGAATGAAACAAGGGAATGTCTGGGCAAAGAGAAGAGCAAGTAGAGGGAATAGCAAGGGCAAAGGCCCAGAGGCAGGGATGTTCTTGGCATGTTCAAGGAACAGTGGGAACGTTCTTGTCTCATAAGCAGAGTGAATGGGGTATGGTGCCGAAGGAATGGACAGAGATGTGGTTAAGAGGTAGTGGATGTTAGGTCATGTTGACTTTACATCGCTTCAGCTTTTACTCTGCATGAGATGAGAGGTCAGTGAAGTTGATTGTGAGAGTTACATGTTCTGAATAAATTTTTTAAAACTGCTCTGGTTTTCTGTGGAGAATAAACCTGTGGATGAAGCAGAAGGGTAGAAGTAAGGAGGTTATTGTAATGATTCAGGTGAGAAATGTGATTGTGGTAGAAAGTGCTCAGATTTTGAGTGTATTTCACAGATAGAGCCAGCCTTCAGGTAGGGTGTGAGAAAAAGAGAGAAGTCAAAGGTACAGCTAAGTTTTTGCCCACTCAATTGGAAAAATTGAGTTATCATTTTCTAAGATGGAAAAGGTTGTTGGGGGAGGTGGTTTGGGGTTGAGGGGAATTCCAGCATAAGATGCCTATCTGTAAGAACAAATTTACAAGAAAAAAACAAGCAACCCCATAAAAAGTGGGCAAAGGACATGAGCAGATGCTTTTCAGAAGAAGACATATGTAGTGGCCAACAATCATATGAAAAAAGAAAGTTCAATATCACTGATTATTACAGAAATACAAATCAAAAGCACAATGAGACACCATCTCACACCAGTCAGAATGGCTGTTATTAAAAAGTCAAAAAGGGCCGGGTGTGGTTGCTCATGCCGGTAATCCCAGCATTTTGGGAGGCCAAGGTGGGCAGATCACGAGGTCAAGAGATCGAGACTATTCTGGCCAACATGGTGAAACCCCGTCTCTACTAAAAATAGAAAAATTAGCTGGTTGTGGTGACACGTGCATGTAGTCCCAGCCACTCGGGAGGCTGAGGCAGGAGAATTGCTTGAACCCGGGAGGCAGAGGTTGCGGTGAGCTGAGATCACGCCACTGCACTCCAGCCTGGCAACAGAGTGAGACTCCATCTCAAAAATAAATAAAAAATAAAAATATAAAAAGTAAAATAATAACAGATGCTGGTGAGGTTATGGAGAAATGGGAACACTTATTCAGTATTGGTGGGAGTGTAAATTAGTTCTGCCATTGTGGAAGACAGTGTGGTGATTCCTCAAAGACCTAAAAAGAGAAATACCATTTGACCCTATCCCATTACTGGGTATATACCCAAAGAGCTATAAATCATTCTATTATAAAGACACATGCATGCATATGTTTATTGCAGCACTATTCACAACAGCAAAGACATGGAATCAATCTAAATGGCCATCAGTGATAGACTGGATAAAGAAAATGTGGTACATATACACCATGGAATACTACACAGTCATAAAAAAGAAAAAGATCATGTCATTTGCATGGACGTGGATGCAGCTGGGTCTTTATTCTTAGTGAATTAACACAGGAACAAAAAACAAAATACCACATGTTCTCACTTACAAGTGAGAGCTAAATGATGAGAACTCAGGGACACATGGAGGGGAACAACACACACTGGGGACTTTTGGAGGGTGGAGGGTAGGAGGAGGAAGAACATCAGGAAAAATAACTAGTGGGTACCAGGCTTAATACCTGGATGATGAAATAATCTGTACAACAAAGCCCATGACACGAGTTTACCTATGTAACAAACCCGCACTTGTACCTCTGAACTTAAAAGTTAAAAAAAAAGATGCCCATCATACAACTAGATGGAGAAGATGAGCAGACAGTTGGACATATAGCTCTGGGATCCAAGGAAGAGATTGGGGCTGAAGATATGGACCTGGGCATTGACTTCAATAAAATGGTATCTAAGGCCTCAAAACTGAGATGCATGTGAAATCATGTGGGAGGTGAGTGTAGACAGAGGAGAAGACAGAGGACTGAGTCCTGGTGCTTTCCCTGCCTCAGGGGATTGGGGAAGAACCAGCAAAGGAGACTGAGAAGGAGCAGTGAGGCAGGTGGGAGGGGAAGAAGAGAGGGCAAAGGGAACAAGAGAGGACGAAGGAAGTTTCTAGAAGAAAGGAGTTATCAATGGCCAAAGGCTACTGATGAGCCCTGAATGTGAAGACTGAGGATCCATCACTGGACGTCAGAGAGAGAATCAGCAGGAGATACGGCACGTAGGAGATACGGCACATAGCAGCACAACGGAGTCACTTACTAATGTCACCCTCATCTAATTGCGTGCTGCAGGAACTGAACTGTGATTTGCCACAGGATCTATGACTTGCCACTGGGACATCTGTTGCATACTATGAAGTTCCAAACAATAGGTGCTTTAAAATAAGTGTCTATTTTCCCTAATTCAAATTAATCTTTTAAAGCAACTACACTTTTTAAGCAAAACCTGTTTATGTACAGGCTGGTTGGTCTCCCTCAGATCACCAAGGTTGCCTGTGTTGAGGGGAGACCTGCCTCTCTCACTCGCTCCTTGGGCCCTCAGAGCTGGCAGAGACCTTTTGTTCTGTTTTACAAGAAATGGCCCTTCGGGGATTTGAACCTCGATGTTCTTTTCTCTGAGTCTCCTCCTCTGGAGGCTGAGCCTCTGGAATTCTTCTTGAAGGCACAGATGAAATCCTCTTCACCACCTGCCTCAGGTCACAGGATGGTACTGAAATGACAGAATGCACGCTTGTCTCCATTTAACTTAGGACTGGGTCCCTACAGACTGCCTGCCCTCCTTCAGCAGCAGGGGCAAGCTGGGCAGTGGGATCCACTTCCATTGCTGTCCACCCAGGGATGAAATGCCATCAGTTAGTGTAGTCAGTCATGGCACGTTTGTCCTGCAGTGCTTGGGTGAATAAATGCCTATCCTAGCTTAGTAGACATTCAGTAGAGCACCAGCAATACACATCTGAATTGTACCATCTAAGCAATTCCCTTATGAATAAATTGGTTGAAAGTGCCATAGTGTATCATTTCTATTAGCCGATAAAGCCACTATCACTGCCCTGTCAATGAAATTCGTGCAGTCCCTTCCCTGCCCTTGTGTCCTTCCAGGGAGTGTGATATTAGTTGCTCTTTGAAGTGCCAGGTCCGTACTGCCTGTGTTTACCTGAGAGGTGGGCAGCACTGCCATCTACTGAGAACATAATATTTTCCTCCAAATAAAACAGCCTACTTTCAGCAAAGCACTGGGCACAGTTGGCCAGAAAAGGGTAGAGGGCCAAACATTGCTGGGGCAGCAATGACATGGGATGAGCCTCCTGTGAAGTCCACACTAGTGCTCGCAGCTGTCTAAGGTCTCAGAGTATAATTAGACTCTTATCTCTGCTGTATTGAAATTAAGATATTCAGGATATCACTTGTGATGTAGTTGGGAAATGGAAATGCACATAAAAAAATGGATATACCAAGCAGCAATCAGAGCCTGGCCATGGTGCAGGCTATGGGTGTTCAGCACCTGAGATGCTGAGAGGGTCATTGAAAAGGGAGGCAGAAAAGGTTGTCCCAGAGTGTGCAGTGTGATGCTACCATCCCCTGCCTCACAGATAGGGGCCCACAGAAAGACCGAATTCTCTACCTGTTTTTCTCTCATCCCCACGCTCTCCTCAGCCATAAGCAGACTTCCAGCTGTCTGGTTGTCCCTAGAGCCAGAACAGTGTATGGGAGGAGAGAGTTTCCACAGCTGTGATGCTAAAGCCTAAGAAAATGCTACTGTTCATTAACCGGCAACATCTGTTTTGAGTTGATGTCTCTGTTCAGGCCTGAAGGGACATTATTGCTGTCATCACCCTCTTCCCTTCTTTCCTAAAAGCCATGGAGTTCCACTGAAATGATCTGCAGGACTGAGCATGGCCAGGTTTCTTCTAGAGTCTTTCTGTAGGTCTCCAGCTTCTGGACTGAGCCTAATTTCAGTGTGTGTTGTAAAGTGGGTCACACTCTCCTTTTTTCAGTGGCATGAAAAAAAACATTCAAAGGCATACAGGTCTGCTTCTGCACTGTTGAAGAAAATTGGCTATAGGCCTCACCTGAATAAATGTGTAAGCGTGAATTAAGGCTCATCTGCTTGACAGCAGCACCATATACTGAATAAACTTGCCTGGGTCTTTGCTCGTTCTAATACATTTGTCACATCTCAGGTGTGGAAATGCTCCTTTGGACCACCTTCCTCTAAACAGAATAACCACCATGAGGAAAAGGTTCAGGTCAGTATCTCTTCTGATGTGTGTTATGGGACTGTTCTGGCTGATAGTCTAAACACCCTAAGCTAAGCAGTCTAGATTAAAGAAGGGTCTTAGTGTGGTGAGGACTGAGAGAACCAGACATCAGGGTGGCAGTGGCAGAGATGAGAGAAAACAGGGAGTTGGGTGGAATTTAGTTTTGATTTTCAGACCATGTGGGAGGAAGGAACAGGGGATGGTGGGGAGTCAAGATTCAAAACCACAAAGGCAGACAAAGAAACCCAGTAGCTTAGATGCCAGAGGAGTCATCAACATCCTTGCCTCACCCTCATATGATGAAAACAATTTCACAAATGTTCTTTTTTAGGAATGGTCTTGGCCCTGTGAAAGAAGGAGAAGCCCAATATGCTGTGGTCCACTGCACAGGATACATCAAGGCCTGGCCACCAGCAGGTAAGGAGACCTGCATATAAATTCCAAGGGAACTGGGTGCTGCTCATACCTGATCATGGTGCTGTGCTAGAAAACTATTCTTATAGGAATAGATGGGAAAATATCCTTATTTTTCTCTGTAGTTAGAACACAATGATCTTTGTAATTGGAAAACATCCTGTTACTTGAAACAAAGGTTTCTATAAAGAGCTAATTGTACAGCTGGGTGCAGTGGCTCATGCCTGTAATCCCAGCACTTTGGGAGGCTGAGGTGGGCGGATCATGGAATCAGGAGATTGAGACCACCCTGGCTAACACGGTGAAACCCTGTGTCTACTAAAAATACAAAAAATTAGCCAGGCATGGTGGCACATGCCTGTGGTCCCAGCTACTTGGGAGGCTGAGGCAGGAGAATCACTTGAACCCAGGAGGCGGAGGTTGCAGTGAGCCAAGATTTCGCCACTGCGTTCCAGCCTGGGCAACACAGCGAGACTCCATCTCAAAAAATAAATAAATAAATAAATAAATAAATAATAAGAGCTGATTGTACAAAGGTGATTGGAGTTTTAGCAACTCACTTCTAGATTCTGTCACCCAGAGCATTCTATAAAGTCAGAGTGGCAATTTGAAATGATGAGTGTATCTAAATCATTACAATAAAAGCCACAGTGAGATACATCGCATTCTCACTAAGATGGTTAAAAGACAAGTAACAACAAATGTTGGTGAGGATATGGAGCAACTGGAATCCTCATACATTGCTGGTGGGAATGTAAAATAGTATAGCCACTTGGGAAAACAGTCTGGCAGTTCCTGAAAATACTAAAAACAGAGTTACCATATAATTCAGCAATTTTCACTCCTAAATATACAACCAAGAGAATTGAAAATGTTCATAGCAACATTATCCATAATGTCCAAAAAATGGAAACAACTCAAATGTACACCAAGTGATGAATAGATAAATAAAATGTGGTATATTCTTGTAATAGAGTATTATTCAGGAATAAAAAGCAATGAAGTATTGATACATGCCATATTATGGACAAACCTTAAAAATATCATGCTAAGTGAACAGAGTCAGACACAAAAGCCCACGTGTCATATGATTTCATTTATGTAAAATGTCCAGAATAGGCAAATTCATAAAGACAGAAAGTAGGTTTGTGGTTTCTTGGTACTGCAGGGAAGAATGAGGAATGACTGCTAATGGATACAGTGTTCTTTTAGGGGTGACAGAGGTGTTCTAAAATTACATAGTGGTAATAGTTGCACTGCTATGTAACTATATTAAAAACCACTGATGTGAACTATATATCAATAAATTTGTTCTTAAACAAAAAAATATATACAATGTTAAATAATTTTTGTTCACTTTATGGCCCAGAATGTAGTATGTATATCTCATTGACTGTTTCATGTCAGCTTGAGAACAATGTGTATTCTGCTGTTGTTGGATAAAGTATTCTTTTTTTTTTTTTTTTTTTGAGATGGAGTTTCGCTCTTGTTACCCAGGCTGGAGAGCAATGGCATGATCTGGGCTCACTGCAACCTCTGCCTCCCAGGTTCAAGCAATACTCCTGCCTCAGCCTCCTGAGTAGCTGGGATTACAGGCATGTGCCACCATGCCTGACTAATTTTTTGTATTTTTAGTAGAGATGGAGTTTCACCATGTTGGCCAGGCTGGTCTTGAACTCCTGACCTCAGGTGATCCACCTGCATTGGCCTCCCAAAGTGCTGGGATGACAGGTATGAGCCACCACACCCAGCCAGATGAAGTATTCTTTAAACGTCAATTTGATCAAGATGATTGATAGTGCTGTTGAGGGCAACTGTGTTTGTATTGACTTTTTTGCCTGCTCAATGTAGCAATTACTGGAGGAGGAATGTTGAAATCTCCAATTATAACAGTGGATTTTCCTATTTCTCCTTGTAGGTCTTTTTTTGCCTCACATATTTTGATGCTCTGTTGTTTGGTGCACATATGTTAGGGATTGTTATATTTTCAAAGAAAATTGTTCCTTTTTATCCCTGATAATTTTCCTTGCTCTGAATTCTGCTTTGTATGAAATTAATAGAGTTTCTCCAACTTTCTTTTAATTACTGTTAGCATGGTATATCTTTCTCTATCCTTTTACTTACAACTTAGCTGTGTTTTTATATTTAAAGTTGGTTTCTTGTAAACAACATATAGCTGGATCTCGTTTTTTAATCCACTCTCATAATCTTTTAATTGATACATTTAGACCGGTTACATTTAGCATGATTATTGATATAATTTGATTGATAGCTACCATGTTTTCTATTCATTTCTCTCATTCTTTATTTGCCTCCTATTTTTTTGCCTTTTTTAGTTTCTTTAAAAATATTTTTATTCTTTGCCCTAAGTTTGCAACATACATTTACAATTATTATATACAATTACATATATATATATGTGTATATATATCCATGTTCAAAAAATATTATGCCCCTTCATGTATAGGGCAGACACCTTATAATAAAATCTTCCTTCTTCTGTCTTTTCATTTCTTATACTATTGTTCTCATTTGTGTCACTTATTTGTATGCTATCATCACCCAATACATTGTTACTGTTATTACTTTGAACAAACAGGTATCTATTAGATCAATTTTAAGTAACAAAAATAAAATGTTTTATTTTATCTTTATTTATTCCTTCTCTGATGCTCTTCTTCCAAGGAACTTATTTTAATATTTCTTACAGGGCCACTCGACTGGTGATGAAGTCTGTTTTTGATTTTTTGTAGAAAATCTTTATTTCTCCTTCACATTTGAAGGATTGAAATTATGAGATATAGAAATATAGGTTGGCAGCTACTTTCTTTCAGTGCTTTAAATATTTCACTTCATTCTCTTCTTGTTAACATGGTTTCTGAAGAGAAGTCCACATAATTCTTATCCTTGTTCTTCTATAGGTAGTGTGGGATTATTTTTTTCTAGCTTCTTTTAAGAGTGTCTCTTTATGTTTGGTCTCCTTCAGTTTGAATGTAATGTGCCTAAATATAGAGGGGTTTGTTTGTTTGTTTGTAATACTGCTTGGTATTCTCTGAAGCTCCTGGATCTGTGGTTTGATGTCTCTCATTAACTTTAGACATTTTTCAGACATCATTTTAAAAAATATTTCTTCTGCTCCATTTTCTCCTTCTCCTTTTGTATTCCAATCACACAAATATTATATCTTTTGAAATTGTACTACAATTTTTGAGTGTTCTGTTCTTTTTTTTTTATTATTCTTTTTTTCTCTTTGCATTTCAGTTTGGAAAGTTTCAAATTGATATATTTTCAAGTTCACTGATACTTTCCTTGGCTGTGTTCAGCCTACTGATGAGTCTATCAAAACTTTCCTTGACTGTGTTCAGTTTACTGATGAGTCTATCAAAGGCCTTCTTCATTTCTGTCACAGTGTTTTTTAATTTGAGCATTTCTTTTTTATTCTTTCTTAAGCGTTTCCATCTCTCTGCTTTACATTATACATCTGTACTTGCATATTGTTTACATTTTCCATGAAAGTTTATAAGTTATTAATCATAATTATTTTAAACATCTGGTAGTTTCAAAATCCGTTTCACACCTGAGTCTGGTTGCAGTGCTCACTTTGTCTCTTCAAACTATGATTTTTTTCTAGCTTATTAGTATGCCATGTAATTCTTTGTTGAAATCCAGACATGATATATCAGGTAATAGGAACTGATGTAACTAGGCCTTTGGTGTGGGGTTTTATATTAATATTCCTAGGAGTTGGACTGTGTTTAATGTTTTAAATATTGTAGCTATAGCTTCCAGAGGCTATAAATTCCTTGTTTTTCTCCCCTACTATCTTTGGTTTTCCAAAGAGCTTTTTCTTTTTCTGTTCCTTTTTTTTTGAGATGGAGTCTTGCTCTGTCGCCAGGCTGAGTGCAGTGGTGCAATCTCAGCTCACTGCAACCTCCGCCTCCCAGGTTCAAGCAATTCTCCTGTCTCAGCCTCCTGAGTAGCTGGGACTGCAGGTGTGCACCACCATGGCCAGCTAATTTTTGTGTTTTTAGTGAAGATGGAGTTTCACCATATTGGCCATGGTGGTCTCAATCTTCTGACTTGGTGATCTTCCTGCCTTAGCCTCCCAAAATGCTGGGATTACAGGCAGGAGCCCTGGCTCCTGGCTCAAATAGCTTTTCCTTAAATAGTCTTAAATAGAGTATGCCTTGCATTGAGCCCTGCTGATGTGGGATGAGGAGCAGGGGGAGAGAAATTGTTCTATAATCTTATGATTAAACCTCATGGGCCTGTGTCCTGGGGCTGTGACCTTCACAAGTGTTTCTTATCTCCCCCTCACCTTAGGCCATATGGGAAGGATAGAGTTGGGCTGGAATTGAGTAAGTCCCCTTTTCTGTAGGTGACATAAGGTTCTGGTAAAGTCTTTGTTATGGAGAATGCTCGGACATATTTCAAAATGGTTACTTTGTGTCTCCCGCTACCAGAGATAGGGGGTGGGGATTTTTCTTGGTTTTTCACTGTGAGAACCTGGTGGGTTCCCGGAGGTAAAACCCATGAAAGTGTGGGGGCCAATTTGTGTACATTTTAAAACACATTAATAATACATTCATATAGTAAAGTTAAAAATATTGTTTCATTCATTCATTCAACATGTATTTGTTGACCACCTACAATGTATGTGCGAGGCATTGTTCCAGGCACTGTAGATATTGTAGTGTATGTAAATCAGTGAAAATGATCAAGGCAAGTCTCAATCATTTTCGGAGATTTATTTGCCGAAGTTGAGGAAATGTGCCTGGGAGATAGGTATATGCCTTTCTCCAAAGATGATTTTGAGGGCTTCAATATTTAAAGGGAAAAGGGTGGATCTTGGGGGAAGAGGAATAAATTTTTTAAAAGGTGCAGATAGATAAGAGAAAAACACACTTGCATCCTTTTGAGTCTTTGATCAGCCTTTCACTGAACATACAATTTATATGTGAGGGGGCGGTAAATAGTCACTTATGCCTTCATCTGGCTCAATGAATCTGCATGTTCACATAAGATAACATCAACAATAGAGCAGAGGAAGCAGTCAGATATGCATTTGTCTCAGGTGAGCAGAAGGATGTCTTTGAGCTCTGTCCTTTGTCTCACATCTGTGAAGATAAGCTATCAATTTTCATTGCCAGGGTGAAATTCACCAGGACTATTTTAGGGTAAAGATTTGGAACCTACAAGGAATTTCCTTATGGGCAAATTGTGGGGAGGTATGTAGCTTTTTTTTTTTTTGAGATGGAGTCTCACTCTCTCGCCCAGGCTGGAGTGCAGTGGTGTGATCTCTGTTCACTGCAAGCTCTACCTCCCTGGTTCATGCCATTCTTCTGCCTCAGCCTCCCGAGTAACTGGGACTACAGGCACCCGCCACCACGCCCGGCTAATTTTTTGTATTTTTTTTTCTTTTTTACTAGAGATGGGGTTTCACCGTGTTAGCCAAGATGGTCTTGACCTCCTGACCTCGTGATCTGCCTGCCTCAGCCTCCCAAAGTGGCCTCCCAAAGTGCTGGGATTCTAGGCGTGAGCCACCATGCCCGGCTTTTTTTTTTTTTTTTTTTTTAATATTTGTACCTATCTTATTTAGGAACCAAATGCGAGGCAGGTTTGCATGACCCAGTTCCCAGTTTGACTTTTCCCTTTGGATTAGTGAGTTAGGGGTCCCGAGATTTATTTTCCTTTCACATGTGCAAAATAGACACAGTTCTGTACTCTGAAGATAAAAATGGGCAATAAACAAGATGACTAATCAAATATACAGAATATTAGATAGTTCACGCTGAAGATGTAGACTCAAGAGTCATCAGTGTACACACGGTTATTAAAGTCGTAAACCTCTGTTTACCTCTGGGGAGAAAGGAAGCAGAATGGTATCAGGAAGCCCTCCAATTACACTGGATATTTTTTATTTCTCTAATATAAAGATAACATGAAGTAAATGTGGCAGAATGTTAACATGTTTTAAATCTGTATATTGAAGAAGGTAGTTAAGCAAGACGAGTAAATTACAGAGATTTGCTGTACAATATAATACCTATGGTTAACAATAAGATACTGTGCACCTAGACATTTAAGAGAGTAGATCTCATGCTGTGTTCTTACCACAAAAATAAATAAATAAATACCAACAAACGTACGAAAGGAAACTTTTGGAGGTCATGGGTATGTTTACTACCCTGATTGTGGAGATGATAACGTGAGTGTATACATATGTCCAAACGTACCAAATTGGATTTGTTAATTATGTACAGTTTTTCATATACTGATCGTATTTCTGTAAAGCTAGGGAAAAAAATCTGTGTTTGTATATATGGATGTTTGTTATATTTTCTATTTTTGCCTGTGTTTAACCCTTTTCCCATTTGCCCTGAGAATACTTGCCTATAGCGCTTGTGGCTACAGCGTTCACCCCAAGATAACCTTGCCACAAAGTATCTTGCTTTTATTATTGTCACATTGCTCTAGTATATTGGCTTTGGAAACAAAAGACATCATTCTAGTTATAGCAGTCTGTGTTTAGTAATGATATTTCCATTTACAAAATACAGTAATTCTCAATTGCTGAAAATACAAATCCTAGAAAATGTAGCATTCCTAGGCATGTTGGTAACATTGTTCTTGAACAGTTGTTGGCCGAAGATTCATTTGATGAATCTGATTTTACTGAGATAGACAATTCTGATGATTCAGATGATTCTGATGTTAATTCTTTTTAGAAATAACTCAAAGAACAGATTGTATATTTTATTTTCACATTGAAATTAGTCAGATTTTCTTCAGACTCAAACAGCATGTTTATGTAAAATTAAATGAGTGCTGGCAGCGGGTTACACTTTTTTTTTCCTAAACAGGAGAAGAGTTAAAGCATAACAAATTAAAAATCATACTATAAAAAATTGTGGTACACAAAATATCCTGGCAACAAAATCCCAACAAATTTACTGGTAAAAATGTATCAACTATGTATTTTTATAATATAAAAGCAAATACCAATAGTGTATTTCATGACTACACAAATAAATCATGATATTGAATAAATTTGCATCAATTTATAAAAGGTACATAAGGAAAAAGCAGCTATAGCAATAATTGTTATAAATCAAGCTACAAAATGTAAATATTTATTAAATTCCTATACGTGGGTCAGTGCAGTCTGTGTAAATAAATATTTTAATACACAGGAACACAAAGCATACAGCAAAATATACATTTGAAGAAATGCCAATGCCATCTTCATGCTTGGAGTAAATAAAATGTTTTATAGAATGTTGGTAATTGGCAAGCAAATGAAAAAATTATGAATTCTAAGATAAACTAGCTTAAACTTAATATGTATCATTGCCTCTTTTGGGCAATGGGTTATGTTAATAATGGATTCTAGTAGTGACAAATTGAATCTCTACTATTAGGAGAATGATCCAAGTCCTATCTCTGACCAGCTCATAGACCTGTCACATACATCCTTTGCTTCTTACCATGCTCTGTCAATAGAGAGTGAAGCCAGACAGCAAGTCTTCTAGTGGACTATACCTCTGACCTTGTATGTGAGGCCTTCCATGAACAATGTGGATGATTTGAAAACAAAATAATTTTAGATACTGTTTAAAAAGTAAAAAGAATGAATTTTCTATATTCACAAATATAGTAAGCACCTTAATGCAGTTCTTAAATGTAAATAATAATAATAATAAGTACTGAATGCTTACTATGTGTCAGATGTAATTATAAATGTTTTAGCTACATTAACTCATTTAATCATCACAACAGCTGCATGGAATGGATGCTATTATTTTTATGTGATAAACAAGCAAACTGAGGCACAGAGATATAACCTGCCTAAACTCATACAGCTAGTGCATACATAATGGACCAGAATGTGGACCCAGCTAGCTTGATTCTTAAGTTTGTGCCCTTAATCAGCGTATACATACATACGTATACATATAGAGTCACGCATCGCTTAATAATGAGAATATATCCTGAGAAACGTGTCATTAGGCAATTTAGTCATTGTGTGAACATCATAGCATGTACTTACACAGACGTAGATGGTATAGCCTACAACACACCTAGGCTATGTGGGATAGCCTATTGCTCCTAGGCTACAAATCTGTACAGCATGTTACTGTACTGAATATTTTAGCAGTTGTAACACAGTGGTGACTATTTGTGTATCTAAACATAGAAAAGGTGTAATAAAAATATGGTATTGTTGACCCAGCCATCCCATTACTGGGTATATACCCAAAGGATTATAAATCATGCTGCTATAAAGACACATGCACACGTATGTTTATTGCGGCACTATTCACAATAGCACAGACTTGGAATCAACCCAAATGTTCATCAGTGACAGACTGGATTAAGAAAATGTGGCACATATACACCATGGAATACTATGCAGCCATAAAAAACGATGAGTTTGTTTCCTTTGTAGGGACATGGATGCAGCTGGAAACCATCATTCTTAGCAAACTATCATAAGAACAGAAAAGCAAACACCGCATGTTCTCACTTATAGGTGGGAACTGAACAATGAGATCACTTGGACTTGGGAGGGGGAACATCACACACCGGGGCCTATCATGGGGAGGGGGGAGGGGGGAGGGATTGCATTGGGAGTTATACCTGATGTAAATGACGAGTTGATGGGTGCTGACGAGTTGATGGGTGCAGCACACCAACATGGCACAACTATACATATGTAACAAACCTGCACGTTATGCACATGTGCCCTAGAACTTAAAGTATAATAATAATTAAAAAAAATATATGGTATTGTAATCTTATGGGACCACTGTCATATATGCAATCTGTCGTTAACCAAAACAACTGCATGACTGCATGACTACATATACATGCACGTATATATATATATCTGTTTGACGTTTACATAGATATGTGTATATATATATACACATACATTAAAAAATTTTTTCTACTTAGACCCTAATGCACAGAAATGTCAGGATATTGTTTGCCAAAGGCCTCCAGCTGGACTCAAGGGTGGCGATCCTAAGCAGCAATACCTTCCCAGTGTTCAGAGCCTGGACCTCGGCTTTGTAGATCCAGAAAGTCTTGACAATGTTCTAGAATTTCTGAGAGCCAGGGAGTGTGAAAGAGTTTTCATAAGTGAATGTTTTAGCCAGGTGCGATTCAGTAATGTCATGGGGCTCCTTGTCCCTGGCATGGATGCTCATGTCCAATGTCTTGTGAACCCATCAGTTTTGAGTACTTGAGAAACCACATTTGTATTAGAAGTTTGTTTGCTGAGAAGAAATTAAGAGTAAAGGGATGTGGACCACTGAGAGGGAGATTTCCGAGAGTGGTCCAGTTCACTGAGCATGTGTGCTGGCCCCATGGGTGGCAGCTGTTGAGCCAGGCTCTCAGGGGTACAAATGCAGACCCATCCTTCAGGGATTGCACAGATTGGTGGGGAGATCAGTGCACGCACGGGTGACTACAGGGAGTGTGGGCAGGGCAGTCAGCCTTGCGGGGGACAGAGGAAGGGTCCCTAACTTGCCTGGGGTTAGGACAGGGTTCCTAGAGGAAGCCCATAATACTGCAGGATTGGTACTGACAAATTCTGCCCCATTCCAAGGTGACCATCTCATTCTTCCTAATGCTTTCTTCACTTGAGTTAATCATTCTAATTATACCAGGCACATTTCTCTTCCTGCTTCTAGTCTCAAAGTGATCTTCTTACCACTTTATTTGAGCTCCAGGCCCCTGATATCACATGGTAAATGCCTTGATCATGGACTCACTTTTAGTGTCCTTATGGACGCTCCTTATGGAGTGTGAGAAAGGAGGCTGAGGCCCAAGGTGCAGACAGGTGACTGCATCCAGAGAGGCTGCAAAGAGGATTCAGGATAAGCTTTTCTGAAGTTGCGTGAAGGTCTGTGACTGTGAGTGTGAGTGCACAGGGTAATAGAGCAGTGGGACTACTATGCATTAAGTCTTCAACGATGGCCCTTGAAACTTTGCTGCATGAGAAATGATGGAAGGAGCCAGGGGTGTTTATCTTGGAGAAAGTGAGACATGATTTCTGTCTTCAAGTATTTGAGGGGGTGTCATATGAAGGAGGAATTAATCTCACTTAGGATAGTTCCAGAAGGCACAATTTGGATGAAACAGGGAAAGTTACCAGAAGGCAGAGTTTAACTTAATAGAGAGAAATGAGCAAAGGCAATGAACAGCGTGCTAAAAAATGTGTACATAGAGACACTAAACATATGGAAAAAGTTAGCCTCACTATTAATCAGAACTGCAAATTAAAACAATTTGTTACCATCTCCTCTTACTTATCGAAAGGCAAAAAGTAGAAAAGACAAAATACACAATGTTGGTAAAGTTAAAAAAAATGGACACTTTTAGGTACTGCTGGTGAGAAAATAAGTTAGTACAAACCTTTTGTAGAATAACCTGGCAGTATGTATTAAATATCTTAAAATGTGCACCTCTTGAGATACAGAAATTATGCTTTTAGGAACTTATTTCAAGGAATTAATCAGAGATATGTGCATGTGTGTTCAAGCAGTAATAGTAATTGTGAAAACCTCAAATTAATTACATTTCAGTGATAAAGAATTGGTTAGAAATAGCATGGGACATCTACACGATAAAATACCGGACAATAATTAAACAGGCATCCTTTTAGAGGATATTTAAGAACAAAGTGCTGGCGGGCGCAGTGGCTGACGCCTGTAATCCTAGCACTTTGGGAGGCCGAGGCGGGCAGATCACGAGGTCAGGAGATTGAGACCATCCTGGCTAATATGGTGAAACCCTGTCTCTACTAAAAATACAAAAATTAGCCAGGTGTAACGGTGGGCACCTGTAGTCCCAGCTACTCAGGAGGCTGAGGCAGGAGAATGGCGTGAACCTGGGAGGCGGAGCTTGCAGTGAGCAGAGCAGAAATTGCGCCACTGCACTCCAGCCTGGGCGACAGAGTGAGACTCTGTCTCAAAAAAAAAAAAAAGAAGAAAAAAGTGCTAAGAAGTATTAAAAAGAGTAACAGGCTATAAAACATGCACTTCATGATCCCAATTTTATTTTTAAATTATAAATGAATCCAGTATATCTATATATAGATATAGATATAGATTGAAAAGTTATACAGAGAATATTAATCACTGTTATCTCTGTATAGTAGATTGTTGGCTACTTTTTCTTTTCTATTCATTTCTGTGTTTTCCAAATTTTTATATGACTTTAATAATCAAAGAATATGTCATTTTTGCAAAATCAATCTAAATTTTCTGAAGAGGCATTCCAAACAATTGAATTGAGTGGTCTGCACTGAATTTAGAAGTTGTGTGTTTTTGTTTGTTTTTATATTTAGTTGGTCATGTTTCTGTCAAGACAGAGATTCTGGAAAACAACACCATCTCCATACATGATGATAATAGCGTGCCTACAGGATACCTAGCTATGCCACCTTGTTCTGTGGCTGTTAATACTCTGTTTCTTGATTGTAACTACATTCTTAGCACATATAACACCATTTTGTGCTTACTGTTTAGATGCCTCAAGAGCAAGAGGCATGCTTTGTTCATCATCTCATTCTAGTGCATAGCTCAGACCTAACAGATAGTATGTATTTCATGAAGACTGGTTGGATGGATGGACAAAAGGAAGGAAAGAAGGGGAAGATGGAAGGAGGGAGGGAGGGGGTTAAAAGGGAAGTTTTTGCCTGGACAAAGAAATCATTCACTTTGAGGGATGGGTATGTGAAAGAATTTCTTACCAGGATTTCCAAACAAGTTTATAGAATCTGCTTTCCCAGAAATCTTTTAAGATGGTAGAGACAATCATCTAGCTTAAAGGAGCTAGCTGAAATGAGGTCGTGGCACTGTTACCCTATTATGAGGTCGTGGAATTACAGCATTGAAGCAGCAATTCACTCAATGACTGGATGATGCCTTGTAAGTGTTCATGGCGAGTGCTTCCCTTGCTTGCTCATGAGTTCAAGTTCCCTAATTACCAACATTAACTTGGTTAGGAAGTATGAAGATTCTTGAGCAGCAAAGCTGCTAAAAATATCTAAAGGCAACTTTGAAAAATGTGTAAAGGTGGGCAGCAGAGGTAGACTTTGTGGAGTGAACAAGGGTTATTTGACAAACCACTTGCAACATATCTGCTTACACCTAAGAGGGTTAGTTGTACACTCGTTGTTCTTTCTCCTCCCTCCCAACTCCCTGTTAAATGTAAATCCCACACTCTATTCTCATACATTCCAGAGGCCATTTCTATTACACAGTGGCCTTCTCAATTAGCCTCTCCAGGTTTTATACTGAATAGGTTTCATTTAAAATATTTGGGATACGACTAAAAGAAAAGGAAGAGTTCTAAAGACAATCAACTCCCTTGTCTAATGCTTCAATTGTTCATTCTGTCACAAATCACTCATGATGGACTGCGTTTTCCATTTTGTGGGGTGCGTTCAGAGTCCAAAGGACACTTTGAAAACCTGAAGATGTGAATTGCCTCTACCTTATTGTTATCACCCAGCACCTTGAATTTCATGGACTGACATTAAGCTTTGAGTCAAAAGTCTTCTCTATGACAAAAACTTCCTTTCTAGTAACCATCATCCGATCTGCCTGGGTCATCACCTAACAAACCATGGAAAAGGCCAGGTTAACTGGCAATGTGTCTGCACAGCAGAGCCAGGGTCTGACTCAGGAGACAGGGAGCTTAACCCAGAGCAGGTGACTTCCCACCAGGACCATCTTGGTCAGGAAGAGGTTCGGGTGTTGGCTCCTTTGTGTGCTTTCTTAGTGGTGAAATGATGCCTATCCTCACTTTGCTGCTAGACTTTCAGTAAGCCTTGGCCACAGCATGCCAGAGGCCTGAGGTTATTTTGGGGTTTTGGCTAGAATCTGCTATGGTCAGGCTGGTGCTGTCACTTCATCAGACAGCTCAGTTTTGCCATGAGCTCATCTACAAGAACCTCGCACTTCTTGCAGTTTGCTTGTTGATCATTGTGTTTGTTTTCCCTTCACTTGAAAATTTCCAAAAAGTGCTTGTCTGTATTGAGGCCACCAACTCACAAGGCAATGGCTGGACCCCTGCTTTCTGCAGCCCCCAGCCATCCCATGCTGCCCATGTGGCATGAGTACATCAGGTCTCTGCCTACTGCTCAGGACCTCACCAGGCATCAAAACCATGATGACCTTAGCTGATGAGATGGAGAATGATGATTGGCAAAGTCTTTTGGCCTCTTTGTTCTCAGGCAGGGCAAAGCCACTCTTACATTTTGTTCCATAAATACTTTCTGAGCTCTTGCCACAGACCAGGCACTTTGCTAGGTCGTGGGAATCTTAAGGTGAGTCTGACACAGTTCCTGTTCTTAAGGAGCCCACCTCCAGTGGAGGAGACAGGTAGGCCAGCAGGTCATTGCAAAGTCACAGGTCAAGGGTCAAACCGAGACACGTGTAGGGGAAACATGCATGTAGGAGAGAAATTAATTGCAAGCACCAAGAGTGGCTTCTCCTTACTACACACTGTGGCCAAGCCCTACTGAAAGCTTAGCAGGCAAAGAGAGAGTAACATTTGAACTGAAACATAAACACAAAGGAAATGTGGGAATTGGCTGGTTGAAAAAATGCATTACAGGCATGGGAAATAGTGTGGACAAGGACAACGGAGGTGTAATGATGATTCCAGTTTTAATTTGCAAATGATCACTATGTGCCTGGCTCAATGAAAAATCATTTCCTTGCATCGTACTATTTTAATTTTCACAACAACCCTAATGAGGTACAGTCACTATTATCATCTCCATTCTACAGATGAGCTACCTGAGGATTGTAATAGTGAAGCAATCAGCCCAGTTTGCACAGCAGGTAACTGGTAAGGTTGGGTTGCAAAACTAGGCTTTTTGATGCCCCTACCATAATATTCTGCTTTCCCTCTGCTTTCTCAGAGTGGGAGAGAGACACTATGTTGAGAACCACATGTAATTCACTATGGCTGCTAGGGGAGATGGTTGGACAGGGAGATAGCATCAGATCTTGGGGAGGAGGCCTTGTGTACTAAGCCTAGGGGTTTGTACTCTTCCCTACATTCCTGGGAGTTTGTACCCTTTCCTACACTGAAGGTTTTAAATGATTTTTCTGGAAGTTGGATTGAAGGGAGAGGAGGGATAGGAACAGGCCTGAAAGCAAAGGGACCACAAGGAGGAGTACTTATGCCATAACCCACGGAGAAGCTGCAAGGCCGAACTAGGGCAGCAGCCGTGCAGATGGGGAGGGGTGTGGAGAGTTTATGAGAGCTGGGAGATGTGTGATGACTGGGATGAAGTAGGCCACAGGCGGGGGTGGCAAGGACCACAGCTGGCGGGTGGGGACGCTGGGATCCAAACCCAGGGAAGCTGATTCCAGAGTCTGAATGCTTAAGCATTACCCTTGCTGCCTACTTCACTCTGCCAAGAGAGCTGAAAGTCATCTGAGGCGTTGCATCCAGAATTTACATTTTAGATATTTGATCATCTATCTATCTATCTATCTATCTATCTTTCTATCTATCTATCTATCTATCTATCTATCTATCTATCTATCTATCTATCTATCATCTATATCTATCTATCTGTCCATCCATCCATCCATCATCTATCTACCTATTTGTCATCTATTGACATCTGTCTATCCATCTATCTATCTATCTATCCATCTAACTATCTATCTACTATAGTTTGGTTTGTTTGTGTACCCCCCCACCCCACAACCTCATGCTGAAATTGGATCCTCAGTGTTGAAAGTGGTGTCTAGTGGGAGGTGTTTGGGTCATGGGAGTGGACCTCTCATGAATATATGGATACCCTCCCTGGTCGTGGGGGGATCTGTGAGTTCTCACTCTTGTTAGATCCCAGGAGAGCTGGTTGTTAAAAAGCCTGGTGTCTTCCCACTCTCTCGCTATGTGATCTCTGCACATGCTGGCTCCCCTTCACCTTCCACCAGAGTAGAAGCACCCTGAGACCTTCACCAGGAGCAGGTGCTTTTTATACATGCTGCAGAACTCTGAGCCAAATCAAACCTCTTTTCTTTATAAATTACCCAGCCTCCGTTACTCCTTTATAGCAAAACAAAACAGGCTAAGACACAAATCTCTTTCAAGGAACAAATCTCTTTCAAGAAACAGGTTTGCCATTTGCAACAAATTCCCTGGCCACGTTACCTACAGGTAGTCTGACACCAAGTTGGTTTCACTGGTTTCATTGCTTACCCCTCGTTTTATCTACACCGTGCCCCCTCCATTGTTTTATTCCATTTTATTTGTGCCAGGATGATTTTTAAAATAATTTCTTACAAGACAGGTGAGCAGGTGTTTCATTTCATGACTTCTTGCAAGGTTGAGAAGTTCTTCCTGTTGCTCTTGAATTCTTGGTCATAGGGTTTCTTCTTGGTCCCTCCACCCGTTCTTGCCATTGTTAGCCTGCCCTGGTTGCCATTGCTGATTTATATTTCTCCCTATTTCAGACTTAAGTCATTTCTCTTGTAAATTTTGGAGGGATGGGTAGTTACTCAAGTGGTATCACTTCACCCTATTGCGCTGAAAGCACCTGGTATACTTCAAAGCTTTGCATTGTATAGTGGGGGATGTGCTTCTTTAGGGTCACTAGCAGAAACCCTGAAATGCAAAGTACCTACAGATCAGCATTAGCTTTGCAGAGAAGTCTGAGACCAGCTTTTATTATTTTTTTTCTAGGTAGCCTGTTTTTCTTTTTTTTCCATTATGACATTTCTAGGTTGTTTTTTCCTTTTCCTTAGAATTCAGAATTTTCACTCAAGTAAATGTAGTATAGGTCAGTTTTCCTTCATTTTCATTGTTGCCAGATGGGCTGTTTTGGTTTGCAGATACAAGTCTTTCTTCACGATAAGAGAATTTATCTGCAGTTTTTCAGAGTTGCTGCTGCTTCTGAGTTGCTCTTTTCATTTTAGGATGTTCCGTATTGATTTCTCAAATCTGCCTTCCCTGCCACTTAGATTTTCGCTCATCGTATTAGTGTCTTTATCCTTTGCTCCAAAATCTTGGAGAATTTCTCAATCCAAATCTTCTATTCATGATTGCTGTTTAATTTTCTTAAAAATTTGACAAGTACACATTTCATCTGAATTCTGTCTTTGCTGAGTTAAAATTGTGCCTTTCTCATAAATATTATGTCCTCTTACATCACACTGAGTAGTTGAATTTAGGCTTTTTCCTCTTGTCTTAAGAAAGTCTTTTCTAGTGGAAACATTGGCTCTAATTCCTTAACTCAGCACCTTCTTTTTTATAGGCTTGTGATTTTTTTTTCCATGTGGCTCAACTTCGAGAGGTCACTATGTTGTTGTCCACTTTTGAGAGCTGAAAATGGTTCCATCAATGATCACATGGGTTCCAGAAAAATCTTTCAGGCCCTGACATGGGCAGAAGAGGAATGTTTAGCTTTGCTGCAGTTTTGCTGTCAGCTGACCAAGGTTCACTTGTCTGTACGTGATGACCAAGGCTGACGGTGGGAAGATAACAAACACCCCCAGTAGCGAGTGCAGACATTCTGCCACCATACTGCTTGCTGGGACTTACTGGGAGGGAGGGAAAGAGATCTGTTCTCCCTCACGACATGCTGTGTTCTGTGCTGATCTCAGCCATGTTGGCTGTAAGCTCGTAGGTTGGTCTTGCTGGAGTGTTTTCCTCATACTCAGGGAATTCAGGCTTTGTTGACTCTTCCCTCCACCCATTCTTGCCTGAACTGTACATTTCAAAGTTTTCTCACCATTGCCAGCCTCCCCTGGTGGCCAGTGCTGCTGTATATATTTCTCCCTATCTCAGACTTGAGTCATGTCTGTTGTATTGGGGAGGGACGGGTAGTTATTCAGGTGGTATCAGTTCAATCTGTTGAGCCGAAAGCACCCTGGTATACTTCAAAGCTTTGCTTTGCAAAGTGGGGGATCCATTTCTTTATGGTCACCAGCAGAAACCCTGAAATGCAAAGTACCTACAGATAAGTATTCCCCAAAATATCTTCCAGAATCAGTCCCCATAGATACACCATGAATATAAGAATTTCATGGTAAATCCATTTGGGAAATGGTAGTCTGTATTCTGCTCCTAGAGAATTATACTCCACAGTTGCATATTAAATTCTCTTAGACTTCTACAGTGATGAAATCTCTTTATCTTTGTTTAAACTATGTTTCCCAAATGTGTTTGGCCAAAGAAACTTTTTTTGCCTAAAGCTTACTAATATTCCTCTGAGAATCCTTTGGATGCATGCCGTGAACAAGTACCCTTAACTCTGCTCCTAGGAGAAGGTAGTTGTTTTTTCCTCCTGAGTTTTGCGGAATGCAAAAATGTGTTTCAATTCACATGTGACAATGTAAGTCCCAGGACAACCTCCACCCAGTGTTATGGAAAAACTGTCCAATGTTTCCTGAGTGTTTGCACAGGGTTAATGCAATCCTTGGGAAGAAATGAAGAAGCATTTCTGGCTATTGCTGAGTTTCACCCCAAACAGCAGTTTCCAGTTAAATTTCATTTGTGTGTTGTTTATATTACTCAGGATTTACTTAGAGCTGGCATGAGGGAAGAGTATATCCAAGGAGAAGGTAATTTAATGTGGGGCACAATAAGCTTGTGAAACCAATTAGGGATTCATTAAAATCTGTTAAAATAGCTGGAATTATCCTGTTCATATTAAAAATCACTTTGATAAATGTTGCAATTCCTGCCAGGAAGCTCTCCCTCCCGACATGGCTCCTTCTGGTCCTGGCATCCGGCCTTGGCCATGTGCCCCTCCTCAAAGCAGAGTGTTCTTCTCTCCGTCATAACACTAACCACGTGGCATCATCATTTGGTTCTCTGTTTTCCCCACTAGCTGGTGAAATCCTTGAGTAGGAGCTGGGTCTCATTCACTGCTAAACTCCTAGTCTGTAGTGGAGTGTCAGAGGCTTACCTGGAGTTTGAACTCATTGAATGTCAGAGCCAAAGAGAACCTGGGGCGTGATCAGTCCAGCCCTGCCACTCTTACAGATGGCGAACCCGAAGCTCTGTGAGGTTCTGAATCTCAGCCGACCCTAAGGTCTCTCAGCTCCCCAGCACTTCCCTGCCCTTGACCACAGCCCACACCCCACAAAGGACGCCTGCAGCAGGGCAGAGCTCAGCCACAGAAGAAGCCAGCTCGGCAGTGGGCAGCTCCACCTCTTCTGACTTGTGCTAGCATGGCCTTATCAGCTTCACAGTGAAAACAAGAACTGGATGTGTTGAGCCCCATGTGCCAGGCTAAATGCTTAATATATATTTTCTTATCTAATGCCCACACCAACACTATAGAATAGGACCATGGTTATTCCTATTTCACACATAATAACTGCCATTATTCCCATTTCCTGAAACCTTGAGAAGTCAGAGTCTTTTGCAGTCAGTACGTGGTGGAGTCGGGATGTCTGAGTCAGGACATCTCTTTGGTCACCCCAGAGCTTGAGCCTTTCATGACCCCCAAGCCGCACTGCCCCCAGTCTTCTACCATTGCTTCCATCATTGTTGGTGTCAGCCACGATGACCATTTTCCCTTTAAAGGATCCTTCCTGGAGGCAGTTTTGCTACTCAGTGTACCATTGTGAGGCCCTCACAGTAGTAGCCTATGTCCCTGACCTTCAGAGAATCTTATCACCACCATCTCAGATATAAAGATTTGTGCCTTCCTGTATCAAGAGGAGCTCAGCTGATGTGCTCTGAATAGTTCTTTCCAAAGGACAGATGCGTGCTTTGCTCCATGTGCTTGGGCCACAGGTCACTTTCTGAAAGGCCCTGTGAGTGGCCAGCATGCTGTTGGGAGAGAGAGGAAGAAGCACTCAGCCTCCCTCTGTAGCAGAAAGTTATTTTATTCTTCTATCAAAAATATTTGCCTTTCATAACTGTCCTACTGTCACTAGTCTTACTTAGATGAGGTGATCACCAAAACAGATCTTCATATGTACTTTCAAGGGAGTATTCACTAGAATCATTTTCGCAAATGGAATGAATGGCTGTGAAACTGTTAACCAGTGGGGGACCTTTGATGTTTTTTGAAAAGGGGCTCAAATATGGTCAAGTCTGTGCTTTGACAAGATGAAAGTGGAGACTGGGTAGACAGTGGTTAGGGAGAAGCAGGCAGAAGAGGAGAGAGTGGTGAGAGTGGACAGTGGAGGTGAGTTTGCAACAAGAGACTTTTGAGCACCAATAACAGAAGCATTGTGTGGAGGCAGTACCGGGGAGGAGCGACCTGGTCCAATGGCCAGGGGCTATTGGAGAAAGGAGCAGCCTCTGTTGGGGAGGGGATTGACAGCCAGGGAGGGCCGTGGGGGCAGACCAGAGCACAGAGCCCTCAAGACGTAGACAGCCAATAGAAGATGGAATACAGTTCCCAGGTGCTGAGTGGAAGGAACTCATTTGGGAACTGGTTAATTTGGGAAAGGGGAGCAGGGGCAGGTGGAGACTGATCCTTACGGGGAAGAGTGTGGAGCAGGAAGTGGAAGGACACTGATGGCAGTGAGAAGTGATAGCAGGATAAGGATGCAGGGGCTACTGGAAAGGCCACTGTGATGGATTAAGAGTTGGCAAATTTTAAAAGTCATGAAGGAACGGTCAACACAAGCCTGCCCAGGGTGCCCCAGGCAGAAATGTGGTAATGGAAAGTTGGGTAATGTTGTAGCCCCAAAACTGGTTGGGTGGCAGATGGACTGCAACACAGCCCTACCCTTCAGATGCCCATCCTGCTCTGAGGGGCATTTTCAGCTTCTAGAAGTGGGACATGGAGGAGAAGCCAGCCAATGAAGCATGTCATGGTTTCTGTGAATTTTTTACAACTGAAAGTTGAAAATAACAGTAAGTTCCACAGCTAAGGCAAGGAAAGCATTCAAGGTTCTAGGTTCCTCTGCCTCCCTTAAGAAATTACCAGCTGTGTTCCCACTGAATCCCACTGCTCCTGTGCCAGTGAAGATGAAGCTAACTCAGAAGCACACAGTGGGCAGGAGCCTGGGGGCCTCCTGACCCACTTCTGTCTTTACTAAAGAGGCCCCAAAAGGGACAGTTGTTGTGCCCCCTCATTCCATTTTCCTGATGTTCTCTTTTCACCTCACTGTGTCTTTATTTTTATGGCCCTGTAGCAAACACTGTGTTTACAGATTCTGATTTATTGGAAATGAAGCTCTGTCTTTTAAGTCCAAGTTTGTACAGAAAATACTCATTTGCAACTTCCCCTTTAGGCAAAGGAAGATGCTTGTTCATTTCCATGATTTAGTGGCAGTAAATTTGGAAAGAAATGCTACAAGTCTGCCAAATGTTTTAGAATTAAACTCCTGCCATCATCAGGCATGTTATCTCTTAATTTGATCATTGAGGGGCAGGGTTCTAGAGTCGGAATAGTACACCACACTCGTGTTTCTGGCATTGTTTGAGAATGAGGTACAACGTGAGAAAATTTCCCAACTCTGCAAAGCGTAACTTTTTAAGTACCAAAACATCATTGCTTACCTTTTTTTATTTTTTTGTCTTTTTAAGAAAATGATTACAAATATGGCTCATGTTCATTAATGAAACTTGAAAGATATAAAAAACTATGCAAAATAAAGTAAAAATTACTTGTAAACTTGCTTTTAAATTTTTAAAAGGTTATGAACAGTCCCCCTTCCTACCCTAGTCCAACCCTTAAAAACTAATTGACAATATCCCAGTGCTTCTCATTCTAGACTTTTGTATTTAAAAAATAGAGCTCATGTATATTTTATTACATGGTCTTTTAGCTTCTTGTAGATGTCATAAATACCTTTCCAAATGAATACAGATTTGTATTAATTCATTCTACCTTGTTCCATTCATTCTACCTTGTTCCTTTCTACCTTGTTCCTTTAAATGGCTTGTTCATTCTACCTTGTTCCTTTAAATGGCTGCATAATATTCTGCCAACCATTCTCCACTGGGGACATGAATGTTGTTTTCGGTCTGCAGCTCTTGCTGCAGTGGACGTCCTCACATGTGAATCTTTATCCATAAATACTGGTATTTCTGAAGATAGCTAAGAAGGGCTGTAGGAATGATACATTTAAGTTTTGGTAGTTACCCTGCCAAACAGGATAGGTATACCTTTTTTCCCACACTCCTACTGTACCTGAACCCAGGTTCAGCTGTTCTCTGCTCAAAAGCCATACAGGAGAGACAAGATTTAGTGGGAGGAAAAGCAGGTTTATTAAGAGAGCCAACAAATCAGGAAGATGGTAGATCAGCATCCTAAAGTACCATCTGAAGCCAGGACAAATTTTAGGCTCTTTCTACATTCAGGGCAGGAGGAAGAGGAGGTGGGTAGGATCAAGAGGTAAAGGACTACTGCAGACATCTGGGAGCAAGGATCCAACGAGGTTGAGAACTTCTTTGTCTTTGGTCAGGTCACAATGCTCCTACAAATCTTTAACAAAAACATAGTTGTTTGCATATTTCTCCTTTAATCCCAGAGTTAGTTTTATAAAACACTTGATTGCTGTTTTTTGCAATCATTATGTCAGTGTTCTAAAATCTTCCTAGCCTACTGGCAGGAATGGATAAACACCTCTTAAGCAAAAATGGAGTCAGTTATGTTCATTATTTTGCTGTTTCACTGTTACAATACTAACTCTAGATGTTTTTATTCTTTTGTCAGTTTTGCCAGTCTGATAGTTTGTGGGGGAGAAGAATGACATATTTTAAATTAGATTTTCTTCTTTAGTGAAATTGAGCATCTTCCCTGGATATATTTGCTGTCTGTATTTCCTAGTGAATTGCCTGTTCATACCGTGTGCCCGTTTTGCTACTGTGTGATTTGTGCTTTTCTGATTTTCTCCTCTGAGGTCTTTAAAACATTATGAAGGTTAGCTGTCTGATTACTGTATGCGCTACAAAGATTTTCGTTCAACCTGTCTTTGTCTTTTAATTTTGCTTATGTTGTCTTGCATCACACAGGATTTTTTTTGTCTGCTTAAATAAAAGACCCTGGACATGCCTTCCTCTTTCCCTGCTTACTCAGAGCGCTCATTACAAATGCAGAGCTCTCCATTCAGAGATGTCCTCAGGGTTTTTCCAAGTACATAAAGCTTTTCAGCCCATGTCCCTGTGGCATTTGTTGTTTTGTTTGTTGTTTGTTTTTCAGTTATTTTTATATCTTTTTATGTAAGGATTCGCTGTCCTACCTCCTGCTGGTAGCTGACACTTCTTGTTTCTCTCTGCATGTCTGCTTTTACACTGACCCAATCCAATCACATCCTTTTATAGTCTAGAAAACCAAACAGCACAACTTGCTGGCATTGAAGCAGCATGGTTGTCTGGGGTACATACCCGAGGTTTGTTGCCTCATGCTGAGGAAATCAATGACACAGGCCTGTGGAGTGAGGTTAAGAGCAGAGGTTTAATAGGCAAAAGAAAGAGAAAGGAGAACAGTTCTCTCTCCTGCGAGAGAGAGGGACACCCGAGTGGGACTGGCAGAGTGCACAGGCTTTTATAGACAGGCTTGAGGAGCCAGTGTCTGTTTTACACAAGGCCTAAAGATTGGTTGGATCAGGTGTGACATTTACATAGCTTGCCAGGAAAGTGACTACCCCACTCTAATCTTTTATTATGCAAATGGGATCTCTACTTGGCCGGTGCCATGTTGCCTGCCCCTTACTGTACACCTGGTTGACAAGGAAAAGGGAAGATGGAGCCACCATATTGGACATGTCTAGCCCCCAGGTACCCTTTTCCTATTGACACAGCTGCTGGCATTCACCCGTGCAAGCCTCCAGCTTCCCTGTCTATGTCTGCAGCTCAATTTTACAGGCTGTTCTTTGTTAGAAAAGAAAATGATTTGGGAGCTGCTTTTCATTAAAAGGAAACCCTTACTGAGGACTTCCTTACCCCCGCTATCTGCCTAAATAATTTCTTCTTAACTCCTATACCAGCATCATGGGTAAAAGGAAGCAAAACAGGCTGTGAGTCAGGAACCAGCAGACTTTACTGAGTGAAGCATCTAGGTTTTAGTGCTTGGCCTCTGGGGCATCTGTCACTGCTGCGCAGAGACCTTGTTCTGGTCAGCTGAGATTGGTAAAGGGGTAATTTCCAGATGAGTGAAGTGCTTTTGTGGGCATTTATCTTACATGACAGGCTATGGAGGAGCCTCTGCCCTGACCTGACTGCAGGGGTGCTCAAAGTCTCAAGCTGGTGGCCTCAGGGTGATGTTCATTGTAACTGTGCCAGAGCCATCATCACATGACACTGCCCCTCCCTCCCCCTTAAACCTAGAGCACTCTTTCATCCACAGCCCAGAGCACTCTTTCCACAGGCTCTGCTGGTCCCACCAAATGTACAAAGGCCAATTCTGATGAGTCCTGCTCCAAAGAACCTTCACCAGTTCTGCTACCAGCTTCCCAACCACTTGGTTTGTATGGACTTTCTCACTTCCTACTTTGTATTATGGCCATTTTTGCATCTATTTGTCTCCCCTGCTTATCTGGCAGTCCAAGAGAACAAGGACCATATTATTTAAACTTCTGAACACAGAGCTTAGAACACAGCAGGAATTTTGGTGAATGGCAACTAAATTCCTCTTGGCATCTTCCGGTTATACTCCCTGTAGTACCTCACCAGAAGGTACCCAGGTTTACCAATCTCACTACTTAAAATTTTAATCTAATTATTATTGAGAGAATTTATATAACTTTATATTAAAACACTAAATATTTTTAATGACAAGTAGGTTTGATTTCATGATATGTTCTGATTAACTGTTTAGGATCTGCTTCTGTAACTAGTGGGAAGATGTCCATGATCAATCCGTGATGCCTGCTATGGATACAGGAGCAGGTTCTCTCAGTTCCTGTGCTGTACGCATGCCATGCCTGACCTGGTAGACAAAAGGGCAAGAATAAACATATAAAGTATTTGTGTACCTCCAAAAATTCGTATGTTGATGTCCCAATCTCCAATATGGTTACTGGATGTATAAGGGGATGTGACCAAAACAATGTTTAGAAGAAAGCTGTGGCTTAAAATGTTTTCATTATTAAATGTGGGAAAACTAAATGTGGGAAAACTAAAAATTTTACTTATGAATTATTAACTAATGAAAATAGAAAAAGAATAATAGAATGCCATAGGCAAACTGAGAGGAAGGAATTAATGAAAGAAGTAAAAATAAGAAAAATTAAATTAGAAAACCAAAGTATTACCCAATTGATAAATAATTCTTCATCAAGACTGGTAAAAGAGAAAATCCCTGACAAGTTTAATTGTAATTTTAAAAAGAATGAAAGTAAATGAATATTAAGAATAAATAAATTTAACAAAGTTTAAAAATTTATGAACAAATAGTGTGCGTAACTTAGATTTTTATGTGTTAAAACGTTTCAAAAGAAAGTTAATTCCTGGAAGGAAGTATGTAACCAAATTTGAATTTAAAAAAATTTTTTTCTTTGTTTTTTTAAATGAGAAAAGATCAAAGCTAGGCAAAAAATTGAGAAAACTGACAAAGAACTGCACCCCAAATGGTTCCAGGCCTTGAAAGCTTTATGGGCAAATTATTTAAACACTTCCAGAGCATGAGAAAAGTTAGAAAGTAGACTGATTTGTGAAGTTAGCACAACTTTGAAACAAAAACATACAAACTATGAACCCAGTTTCATGTATTAGGATAAACATATTAAGTACAATACTAACAAATCAAATTAATAGTTATAGAAATACATACTAATGACAAAAATGCTTGGGTAGTTTATCATTAGGAAATCTGCTAATGTAAATAATTCAAGAAAAAAAACTATTGACAAAATATAAGTTTAGGTATTAATTTTTAATGGAGAAATATCTTTCTAAACTAATAATAGAAATGTATTTTCTTAACGTAGATAAAACACACAGTTGAAACCATAATTAAAATCTTATGCAGAGTGGCTAAATATTAGAAGGGTTCTCAGAAAAGTGAAGAATCTGAGAGGAATGCTCATTGTTATTCAACAGTGTTTTGGAATTTCCAAGGCAATAAGGTAAGGAAATAAAATATAATTACTTAAGAGGTGGAAAAGAAATGGAAGACAGAATTTACATTGTTGGAGATATCATGATTATCTACATGAAAAACCAAATCCAGTCACTGGAAAATATCTTCGAAGATTGAGTATGAAATGGCCAACAAATATATGAACAAAATGCTCAAATGTATGAAAAAAATTATCTTAGTGCTGCTAATCCTCAGGGAAATGCAAACCAAAATCACAATGAGGTATTATCTCACCCCTTCTAGGATTGCTATTATCAAAAAGACAAAAAATATTAATAATAAATGTTGGCAAGGATGTGGAGAAAAGGAAACTCTTATACACTGTTGTTGGGAATGTAAATTGGTACAACCACTAAGGAGAACAGTATGGAAATTCCTCAGAAAACCACAAATAGAACTACCACATGATCCAGCAATCCCACTACTGGATATTTATCTGAAGGAAAGGAAATCAGTGTATCAAAGAGACATCTATGCCCCCGTGTTTATTGCAGCACAATTCACAATAGTCAAGAGTCTAGTTTTTATGCAGACATATAGCTTTATTTCTCTGGGATGTGACCTAGGAATGGAATTGCTGGGTCATGTGGTAGCTCCACCTTTAACCTCATGAGAAACTGCTAGACTGTTTTCTGAAGTAGTCGCACCATTTTACATTTCCACCAGCAGTGTGTGGTGTTCCAGTTTCTCGTATCTTCACTAACACATTATTGCATTTTTGTAAATTATGATAGCCATACTAATGGGCGTGAAGGGATATCTCACTGTGGTTTTGATTTCTGTTTGCTTAATGATGAATGATAATGAGCATCTTTTCATGTACTTATTAGCCACCTGTATGTCTTCTTTGGAGTAATATTCAGATCCTTTGCTCATTGTATTTTTTTGTAATTTCAATTTTTATTTTAGATTCAGTAGGTACATGTGCAAGTTTATTGCCTGGGTATGTTGCTGATGCTGAGGTTTAGGGTATGGTTGATCCCATCACCCATATAGTGAATATAGTACCCAATAGTTAGTTTTGAAATCTTTGCCCTCCTCCCTCCCCCGTCTAGTAATCCCAGTGTCTATTGTTGCCATCTTTATATCCATGAGTACCCAGTGTTTAGTTCCCACTTATAAGCAAGAACATGTGGTATACGACTTTCTGTTTCTGCATTAATTCATTTACAATAATGGCCTTCGGTTGCATCCATGTTGCTGCAGAGGACATGATGTCATTCCTTTTTATGGCCGTGTAGTATTCCATGGTGTATATGTACCACATTTTCTTTATCTGGTCCACTGTAGATGGGCACCTAGATTGATTTTATGTCTTTGTTATTGTGAATAGTGCTGTGATGAGGGCACATGTCTTTTTGGTAGAACATTTACGTTTTCCTTTGGATATATACCCAGTAATGGGATTGCTGGGTCAAACGGTAGTTCTAAGTTTTTTGAGAACTCTCCAAACTGCTGCTTTCCACAGTGGCTGAACTAATTTACATTCCCACCAACAGCGTATAAGCATTCCCTTTTCTCTGCAGCTTTGCCAGGATCTGTTGTTTGTTGACTTTTTAATAATGCCCATTCTGACTGGTGTGAGATGGTATCTCTGTGGTTTTGTTTGGTATTTCTCTGATGATTAGTGATGTTGAGCGTTTTTTCATGTGCCTGTTGGCCACTTGATGTCTTCTTTTGAGAAGTGTCTGTTCATATATTTTACTCACTTTTTAATGGGGTTATTTGGTGTTTACTTGTTGAACTGTTTAAGTTCCTTATAGATTCTGGATCTTAGACCTTTGTTAGATGCATAGTTTGCAAATATTTTCTCTCATTCTGTAGGCTGTCTGCCTACTCTGTTGGTAGTTTCATTTTCTTTGCAAAAACTCTTTCTTTTAATTAGGTCCTACTTATTAACTTGTTTGTTGCAATTGCTTTTTAGAACTTAGTCATAAATTCTTTCCCAAGGCTGATGTTCAGAATGGTGTTTCCTAGGATTTTCTTCTAGGTCTTACATTTAAATCTTTAATCCATCTTGACCATTTTTAAATTGAGGATATTTGTGTTTTTATTATTGAGTAGTAAGAGTACAAACCACTTTTAAAGGTCATGTACTGTTTGAGGATATTGTGTAAGCAATGCTTGGAAGATAAAAAAACATCCAATATCCAGATGACAATATGGAGATTGCACAGTCCTGCCCTGTCATAGAGGCATTTTGACACAAGTAGAATGTGTGAACTTAATCCTAAATCTTTTCCACCTGCTAATGCCAGAGCCCTCCCCTACTGCGTCCTACAGTCATCCGTCAAGACCCTGTTCACATGAGTGGCAATGGCCACAGGTTCACTGGCAGTTGGATCTCTGTGGCTGCTGGTGAGGGTTGGTGTCAGGGCCTCCTTTACAAATGCTGGCTGTTCTGACTTAGATGACATCCCTTCCATGGGGAAGCTGAGCCCAGTGTCCTGAGAACATCACATTTAGGCATATAAAGCATTCATTCCTTTAATGAATTTGGATTTACTGAAGATATTCCGGAAATTTTACATATACACACTTGAATCTCATTCACAACTAAACAAAACTTTTTTAATAAGTTGCAGCTTTCCCACTACACTTCAGTAAAGCCAACTTGTTATTTTAACATTATTCTACTGGGTTGATTAAAATGCATTCTTACAAATGAACTCCCTTATGTGCTTAAAGGACTGGTATCTTAGGGCCCCCATCAAGTCTCTTTCTATCCACTTCTAGGCTGATGAACCTTACAATTGAGATTTTTTTTAATTGATTTGCATAAAACCACCACTATTTTATTATATTCATAGATTTTGTGTGTTAGGAATTAGACAGGGTGCAGTAGGATGGCATATTTCTGCTCCTCAATATCTGAGCTGCTAGTCTAGAAGTCACACAATGTCACTTCCACTGTATTTTTTTGGTCAAAATATTTGCAAAGGAATCTAACTTCAACCCTTCATTGAAGGAATATAAAGAAAATGTATGGGTATTTAAAAAAAGTCTGTGGAAGTTCTCCATCGATGCTCACTGAATGAGGAATAAATGAAGGAACTGGAGTTTGTTATCTCTAGGTAGATGGTCTAAAGTTTTAGCTAGTCAGACCCTAATACCGAAAGATCCCTCCAAAGGATAGGACTGAGAAAAACATCACTTTCTTTATGCCAGTTGGATTAGAGGGTTCTTTATGCTGTTTTCTCTGCTTCCTATCTGACCTGTGGCATTGATTCCTGATTCCTAAGTATGACAAAAGTGCATTTGTGCCAGCCTGGGCAACATGGTGAAACCCCATCTCTACAAATACAAAAAAATTAGCCAGTGTAGTGGCACGTGCCTGTGGTCCCAGCTACTCAGGAGGCAAACATAGGAGGATGGCTTGAGCCTGGGAGGTCAAGACTACAGTGAACCAAGATCGCGCCACTGCACTCCAGCCTGGGTAACAGAGCCAGATCCGATCAAAAAAAAAAAGAAAAGAAAAGTGCATTTGTGCCTCTTGCCTTCTTTGCCCACAAACATACATGTTTACTAGCAACTGGGGAAGCAGATCAGGTAAATGAGAAGAAAGCTGACATTCAGGGCTCAGGTGGGGTGCTCCACACACATCTTTCTAGCATCCCATAAGGTAAGCATTCTGATACCCATTTTATGTATAAGGTAACAGAGGGTCAGAGAGATTAGATCACTCTAACAGGTCCTTGGGGTGTCCACTTCCACTTTCATATCCATGTGGCCCAATTCATTTCAGCCCCTGCCACAGTGGGCAATTCTGTGTGAGCTCATTCTCATTTCAAGCTGACAGTATCCTGCCTCATGATGGGATGTCAGTCCACTTTATACTTTCTATCAAAGATTTATACTTTGTATCAAATATGGAAAATTTTCAGCCATTATTTATTCAAATGTTTTTCCATGTTCCTCCCCTCCTCCTTCACACACTTTAAGTGTATTAGGCCACTTCAAGTTTTCCAATGAGATCACTGATACTCATTTTATTGAAAAAGAACTTTTTATTACTTTCTATCATTCATTTTGGATTGTTTCCATTGCTATGTCATCTACTTTGTCTAATATGCAATTAATACCCTCTAGTACATTTTAATTTTTTATTATTTTATTTTATTTTTGAGATGGAGTCTCGCTTCGCTGCCCAGGCTGGAGTACAGTGGCCTGATCTCGGCTCACTGCAATCTCTGCCTCCCGGGTTTAAGGGATTCTCCTGCCTCAGCCTCCTGAGTAGCTGGGATTACAGGCACGTGCCACCATGCCCAGCTAATTTTTGTATTTTTAGTAGAAATGGGGTTTCACCATGTTGGCCAGGCTAGTCTTGAACTCGTGACCTCAGGTGATCTGCCCACTTCGGCCTTCCAAAGTGCTGGCATTACAGACGTAAGCCACCACACCCAGCCCCATCCAGTACATTTTTTAAATGTCAGACATTGTAGCTTTCATCTCCAGAAGTTTGCTTTGGGTCTTTTTGCTTCTTCCATAGCTCTACTTAACTGTTAGAACATATGGAATACAGTTATAATAACTGTGTTAATGTGTTGTTTGCTAGTTCTAAAATCTGTGTCAGTTCTGCGTCATGTTTTGGCAGCTTGGTCTGTTTTCCTTCATTATGGGTTGTATTTTCCAGCTTTGTTGCATGCCTGGTAATTTTTTATTTGATGCCACACATTGTGAAATTTAAGTTGCTGGCTGGAGAACTCTCTTATGGCTGTGAGCTGGGGGCAGTCACCGACTTGTCTTATTTGTTACCCATTTCTCAGGGATTGCTGTTGTTCATTGCCTGATATCTAGTGTCTTCTAAACCATCATTTCTTGTATTTGTTTTGTTTTTTTCTTTTGTTTTTGTGTGTTTGTTTCTGACGAGAAGGTAAATCTGATCTGCTATTTCATCTTGGCTAGAAGCATAACTCCATTGTGATTTAAAAAGCAACAACTAAATAAAAGTGCTCTGGTTATGGGGAACTGTCAGCATAACTCACAACTTGCTTCCTGAATGCACTTCATTTGCTATCAGTAAGCTAGGCTGACAGACCAGAGGATGTGAAAGACCTCTGTAATGATCATATCTAAAGTATTGTGGGCACCACATTTTAGGGAAATAGAGGCAATCAGAAACATATTCAGAAATGTGACAAGAATATAGAGAAGCAGACCATTTTTGTAGGAGGAACAGTTTAAATGATGAAAGGATGTTTGTCCAAGAACAGAAAAGACTCAGAAACTCAGTCATACTCTTCACTTGTCTAAAGGGCTACACAGCAGAAGAATGTATGACTCTAAGGGCAAGTCCAGGACCAGCAGGTGAAATCTTCAAGGAGACAGATAGACTGAGTTGTCTGGGGGTGTAGTGACCACCCCACCACTGGAAGAATTCAAGCAGCAATAGATGGACATGGGATTGAAGTCTCATGAGGGTGTTGGGCTCAGTGTCCTCTAAGGACACCTCCTACCCTGAAACTCCATTGCCATGTGGAATCCTATCTTCCTTCATCTCAGACCTTGGGGCAGTGACCCTTGTCCATCTACTGAGCAAGAGAACACCTTCTTCCTTATCGTTTGCTGCTGCTACTGTAAGTTAGTTCTGTGCTTTCAGAGCCAGCTCTTTAGTCAGCTGAGTGTGCTGCTGCCAAGCCCAACTCATCATTCTAGAATCAGCTGGTCCTCTTGAAAGAGGGCAGATTTCTTTAAATTCCTGAGGAGCAAGAAACTGGACATCCTTAAAGGCACATGCGTGCTGTTCCTGTAAGTCCTGACTGGTATTTGGTGTTTGGAGGAACTTTAGGTACACGGTAAGTGTCATGAAGAGCCATGTGTGCCAGAATGAAGACTTTTGATTTATGTTTATTTCCCACAGAGAAATGTTGTGGCCAACTTCTAGGAGTGATATAGACAACGGGGCAGAGAGCAGATGATTGGAGAGCTAACTGTGAAGTTGAAGCAGACAGGTTTGGTGTCCATTGATGTGTAACTGGTGAGAGGAAGGAATAGTGCAGGATGATGCTGAGATTTCTAACCTGAGATATGCAGTCACTAATACATAACAGAAGACAACTCTAGTAGTCATAAGCAAAAAGAGAATTCTTAGATAAATGTTAATGACTCCCATCAGTCAAAGGGGACTGGCTTTGGAAAATGAACAGAAACCTAGGCAGCTTCCATGGGTTAAAGAAGCATGAAGCCCAGGGAATATCTGTTAGTAGCAGCAGCCTGCTCAGGACACTGTGCTTTGTTCTGCTGATGAATTTGAACCATCCATTCACCCCAGAAGGATGCAGGGAGGTAAAATCTAGCTTCTTTGACTTCCAGAGTGGAAGCTAGTATATTGTCTTCCACCATAATCACTCGTAAAGGAGGATTTCTTTTAAGTAAGACATAGGTTTGGCTGCTGGTCAGTCTAATTAAATGACAAATGTTACTGCTGGTAGTGATGCTTCTAATAGAGATTAGGATGTATACCAGTAAGTGATTGAGTTTTGCTGCATATAACAGAAAATCCCAATTATCAGAGCCTTAAATAAATCTATTTTATATCCAAAGGTAGACAGTCTAGATTTAGTACAATGGCTCTGTGATGTAACCAAGGACTCATTCTGCCAGCTTTCACTCCACAATCCTTATTGTGTGGCCCTGGCTTTCCTGCCTTTCGAGATGGCTGCTAGTGCTCCCCGGTCATACCTGTGTTTCATATGGAAAGGAGTGTTCCCAAAAGCCATGCTCATGACTTCTGCATCCATCTAATAGGACAGAGCCATGTCAACTGAACACCTTCTAACTCTAATGGAGCAGGCACATTGCCACTCTGAATGAATCAAGGTTCCTTAGCATGGAAGGAGAGAATGTAAATGAGATGGGTCACTAGTGGTCTTTTCCATGGAGAGTAGAAAGACGAGGATGTTTTGGTAGAAAGATTTGGGCACGATTTTGAAAGATCTGTGAGACTGAGGTACACATTTTCAGTAGGTAAGTGAAGGCAAGATCTAGAGCTACAAAGGAACATCTTGACTGGAGACGTAGTCTTGGGTCTTATAAATGTATGGTTAGAAATAGAGGCAATGGCTGGGCGTGGTGGCTCATGCCTGTAATCCCAGCACTTTGGGAGGCCAAGGCAGGTGAATCACGAGGCCAGGAGTTCAAGACCAGCCTGAACAAGATGGTGAAACCCTGTCTCTACTAAAAGTACAAAAATTAGACATGTGTGGTGGCAGGTGCCTGTAATCCCAGCTACTAAGGAGGTTGAGGCAGGAGAATCGCTTGAACCCGGGAGGCGGAGGTTGCAGTGAGCAGAGATCACACCATTGCACTCCAGCCTGAGTCACAGACTGAAACTCCATCTCAGAAAAAAAAAAAAAAAAATAGAGGCGATGGAAAAACGATATAAAAAGAGACAAGATGAGATGAGGTATAAAACTCTGGAGAATGGCAGTGCATAGAGCAGCAGCAGTTCTCAAGGTGTGGTCCATGGAGCATGGGAATCTCTGAAATGTCTTCAAGGGCACACAAAGTTAAAACTATTCTCATAATAACACTGAGATGTTTTTGCCCTTTTCTGTGTGTCAACATTTGCACTGATGGCGTAAAAAGCATTGGTGGGTAAACTTGCTGGGCCTTAGCGTGAATCAAGGCAGTGATACCAAGTTGTCCTGGTGGTCGTTGTACTCTTTATCACTACACACTTGCAATTAAAAAATAATTTTAAAATGTTTAAATGCCAGCTTCACTTAAGAATGTCCCTGTTGAGACGATAAATTTATGAGTTGTATTAAACCCCAAATGGAAAACATGCATAAAGCGACTTCTCCACATACCAAAGCACGGGGATTGTGTCAGGGAAAAGCACATAGGCTTCCTTTGGGCCGTGAGCTGAACTAGGTGTTTTTTCCATGGAACATAGTTTTTGCTTGAAAGAATGACTAACAAACAAATGGTGGTTATTACAACTTATGTATTTGGCAGATATTTTCTCAAAAAAACCAAATTGAACTTGTCACTTCAAGGAAAACAGTTGACAGTATTTGTTGTCAGTGATAAAATTCAGGTTTTCTAATAAAAATTTGAGTTTTGGAAAGCTTGTGTCTGCCACCATAATTTTGACCAGTATCTAGAGATGTTTCTGATGAGATACATAGTGGTATTAATGAGTGCGATATTTTAATGTTGTGTAATGCAATGTGTCAACGTTTAGAAGGTCTGTATAAAATGGTGAACTATTATTTTCCAAATGACCAATACATAATATGTAAAATTATGTGATGGGTAAAAGATCCATCCAAAGTGTTAGACAAACTAACCTATTTTAATATTGTATTGAATGTTACAATATGACAGTATGAAAAATTCATTCATATAGTTTTGGATTTTATATTACAATTAGCCTTTAGGAAACTACCCCTTGTCAAGACTTGGAAAAATACCAAAGGAGAATATACTCAGTATTCTGAAAAAGCTTCTCCCTTTTCTCCCTTTTCCGTATCTATGTGAGGCCCTATTTTCTTCATATACCTCAACTAAAACAACATATTGTAACAGATTGAGTACAGAGCAGATACTAGAATCCAGCTGTCCATTATTAACCAAGGCATTAAAGAGATTTGCAAAAATGCTAAACAATAATTGAGGGGTGATTACTTAATGTGATAAATGTGTGTGCATGCGTGTTGTATCTTAGTCCAAAAGGTGGTATTTAATGGAGCAAGCCCTGAGACATTTCCGCTAAGATCAGAAACAAGGCAATAATGCCCACTATCTCTACTACTATTCAAAATTATAATAGACTTATTATCCCATGCAACTAAATAAGAGAAATTAGAGACAAAAGAATGCACAAAGAAAAAGGAAAACTATCTCTATTTTCAGATTATATAATAGTACACCTGGAAAAACCTAGTGAATCAGTGATAAAACTGAAACAAATAATTTAAGTTAATATATGAAAATAGCCTTCATATACATAAACAATAAGCAGAGGATATAATGGTAGAGAAAGCCACATTGACAATAGTAAAAAGAGGATTAAATAATTAGAAATAATTTTAATAAGTACACAAAGTACAGGTATATATAAGGAAAATTTGAAAACACTCCTGAAAGACACAAAAGTAGGTTTAAACAAATGAGAAAACATCCTTTGTTCTTGGGAGGATAACTCAACATTATAACTTCAGGAGATGTCAGTTCTCCTGAAGTTAATTTACAAATGTAATGTAATCCTAATAAAAATATAATCAAGCTGTTTTATGGAGTTAGATAAGTTGGTACTACCAAAGTTCCTGTGGAAAAATATACCTTCAAGAATAGCCAAGAAAAAATACAAGGAATAGTCCTTCCAGACATTAAAACATACAATAAAGCCTCTATAATTAAAATGGTATGGTACTAGTTCCTAAATAGACAATTGGCCAGTGGAATAGAAGAGACAGTCCAAAATTAGACCCAAACATGTGTGGAAATTATCTGATAAAGTTGGCATCTCAAATCACTGCAATTTAAGAAAATGTTGATGGGTCAACTGGACAGCCATTTAGAGAAAGATAAAATTAGATTGATATCCCATAACTCCCAAAAGAATAACTCCAAATGGATTAGGGATCCAAACGTGAAAAATAAAACCATAAAAGTATCAGAGGAAAGCAAGGGTGAATTTTTCCTTAAGCTTTGTGTAAGAAATAGCTTTCTAACTGTGACTCAGACTCCAGAAGTAATAAAAGGTTGATAAATCTTACCACATAAAATTTTTGAAATTTTTAAATCACCACAAAGTCAAAAGACAGGAGACCATCTGGAATAACATATTCATAACATATGCCACAAAGATTTAATATCCCAAATACAGGAAACTCTTAAAAATGGACAGGCAAAAGATCTAAATAGAAAAATGGGAAAGAGACAGTAGCAGACAATTCACTAAAAAACAAGATATAAAAAATGGTCCTCAAACATACGAAGTAATGTTCAAACTCACTCATAATTAGAGAAATGCAAATTAGGACAACACTAAGAAATAATTTATCACCTGTCATACTGACAAACATTAAGTAACGTGACAGCACGTTATGTTGGCCAAGACTTTGGGGAAGCAGACTTCCTATGCATTCCTGGTGGGAATGCAAATTGGTGCAATCCTTCTGGAAGAAAGTTTGTCAAAACAAAACTACATATGCGCTTACCTTTTGACCCAGCAATCCCACTTCAAGGGATCCATTCCAAAGATACACTTCTGATGATAATAAAACACATATGCACAAGGTTATTCATTGCAGCATTGTTTCTCACTGCAAAATATTGGAATCACCTAAATGTCCAGTATTTAGTGGTTGAATAAACCATGGCACTTCAATATGATGAAGCACTGTGCAGTTATAAGAAAGAATTAAGGAAGAGCTGTATGAATGCATATGGTGTGAATTCCAGGACATACTATTCAGTGAAGTAAGCAAAGTCCAAGAGTATTTACAGTACACAGCTCTTCATAGAAGAAGGAAGAGGACATGAGAAAATGTACTTGTATCTGCACATTTGTGCAAAAGAAATGCAGTAAGGATAAACCAGAAATGAAAGAGACTGGTCACCTACAGAGGGTGGATGGAACAAGGATGGAAAGAAGACAGGAATGTAGTGTAGTGGGAGTGACATTTCTCTGGCTCACAAAACCATGGTAATGTTTAACATGCCTTTATCAATGTCTGGAGTGAGGGGCTGTCACTGTACTTGTGTGACTCTATCACTGTGAACCCTTGGTCCAACCCAGTGTGGAAATATTTGCGTTAAGTGTCATGCAGTGTAAAAGGAAATTTTCTACTTAACAGCATTTGCCTATGAGTTATCAAAAAGGAATGCTTGTTTTCACTACAACAGTTCTAACCAGCTACAGATGTTCAAGAACCTTGCACTGTGAGGGACCCCAGATACCAGACCCACACTGGACGAAACAGACAACTGTTTTTTAACCCCAGTGAACAATGAGGATTGTTTTAACCAGTTCCTTTCTATCTGGAGCACTAGCTTTCAGTGCTTAGCATAACCATCACCAATGTCTCCTTTCTAGCCCTTAAACAACCCTGACTTTCCCCCACAAGGAGAAACACTGGTTGTGCTCCCTTGCCTGAAAGTTAGTAACCAGCTTCAGTGGTTTTTACTTGTGTTTCTTTTGCCTGTGATGGTCTTTGTTTCATTCTTTGTCAGCAGATAACAGAGATATTTACATAAGCTGAAAGACCCATATTGGCTTCTTACTGAAATATCCTAAATAAACGTTTTGTCCAAGTTGTACAAATGTACAGAAGAATTATTTCTATTTCATCTTCCTTAATTTCCTCTGCATCATCCACAGAGGGAGATGATAATGTACCGTAAAATTGTCAAAAGACATCAGGCAGAGAGAGAAGCAGGAACTGAGTGAGGAACTGGTTAATTCATTGGCTGGCTTCCCAGTCCTGCATGGGCAACACTCACTGTATTTTCGATTGCTTAAATAAAATTGTGGACACTTTTCTTCTTTCCCATTCACCTTGGGCATATTGTTGATGACACTGGTATTTCCCATTTCAGGAATGACCATACCTGAAGAAGATGCTGATGTGGGACAAGGCAGTAAATATTGCCTCGTGGCAATTGGGAGACTCCAGGTAAGAAAAAATTCATAGCCTTTTTAATCTTAAATGAAGGCTTATTGCCACAAAGTGCAGAAGACAGTTGGTTTGGATGCCTATTCTGATCACCTGTGTTCTTGGTATTTGTTGGGTTTCGTGTCTCACTCTGTGGGACAAGGCTGAGGCCAAATCTAGAAGAGAAGGGGACTGTGAGCTGCAAGCAGAGTTCTTGCTGAGTTGAGGGGTTGCATCAGTTCATCCCCCATGCTTGTGCCAGTTGCCATGAACTTGCATTCTACTCACATCACATCCCTGCTTAACCCCCTTGACTGTTTCCCCAGGGTCTATGGGATAAAGTCCAAGCTCATCATCACAACCCCATCTCCTTCCTTTCTTCCTCTCTCATATCTTGTTCCCACACAGCACCATTCCCCTTTCCATAAACCCCCACCTCTGGGGGTGTCACAGGCTGTTTCTTCTGCGTGGTATTTCCTTGTTCCCCTTCTTCTCCTTTCAATATTCCTTACCCTCCTTATCTGCTCATCTTTCAAGACCCAACTAAAATGTCTCCCTGATCTTAGTCTAAATCAATCCTTCTCTCCTCCCTGCTCTCATAGCACTGAGCTCTACCCTCAGTTACTCTTCTTTCACTGTCTGTTGCAGGTAGTAAGTTGAGTGCATGCTCATCCCCGCAAGCTCCTCAAGGCCAGGGAATGTGTCTTTTATTGTGTGAAAGTTAAATTTGCTCAATGTCTGGCACACACAGTAACTACTCATTCAACTGGACTGTTCATTTTCCCTAGGACATTGAGGGTCTTCCCCATCCCGAAGAGGAGAGACATACTAGACCTGGTTCAGATACACTAATCTCTCATGTCCCTGGTTTCCTAGTTCTGACCATTTTCAGACAAATGAATAGGCAATTTCATCCATGTATGACCTACGCTGGGTATTGCTTGCACATGGGTGAAGAAAGAATATTTGGGTAAATTCAATTCACAAATATATATGCTCCAAGTATTTTAACTAGTTCCTTAGGCTCATTTGTCATCCTTAGTAAAGGGAAGGTAGGGGAAGAGAAAGGGATTAACATTTATTGAGCACCAACTTGAGCAATTGCCAAGGTTTAACATGCAATATCCCTTTTAAGGCTCACAAACATCCTATGAGATTATAGGTTTTACTATTCCCATTGGTTGATGAGGCAACTGAAGTTCAGAAATGTAAAGAAAGTGGCCAACTGTTACAGTTAAAGATGTGATCAGGGATAGATATTTGAACAGTTTAGGGTCATTGTACTGACTGACATGGAAAGATCTTTGAAGTGAAATGCACGTGGATTACTCTTCTCATCTCTGTCACCATCTCCAACTCATCTCTGTCAACACCACCTCAACTGTGGATTTTCCCCGTCCCAGGTGACCAGCTCTCCTGTATGCATGGACATGAATGGGATGTCAGTGCCCACAGAGTTCTTATCCCGGCATAACTCTGATGGAATCATCACATTTGTGGATCCAAGATGTATCAGTGTGATTGGCTACCAACCCCAGGTCAGTAGATAGTTTTGAGCTCATGGCAATTGACTAGAGATTTAATTGTTTTAAAAACATTCTTACCTCATTTGAGATACAACACAATGGCCATGTGGAGAAACATCATAAAGACCAATATACCCTGCCTGCATAGAATGATAGATATCCTTCCAAGGCAAGAAAGGACGTTGTAAACACCTGTGCCACTTAACATGGACTCTTTCTTCTTTGCCCTCGCTGTTATGTTTCTCTAGTTGATTTTTCACAAACTGGAGTTAAGATGTTCTATTAAAAGGGACTCTCTTATTAATTAATATTCATTACAAAGCTCATTAATGTGGAAGACTCTGCAAAGCCTGGTAAAGATGCCTGCCTAATTTTGCCTAACCTCTTGTTTCTCAAGTGCATTTGGAAACCTTTTTTTATATAGGTGGCACGTCTTTAGGTCTGTGTTCTAGATTCTTTTAAAAAGTCAATGTCATGAGAAACAAAAAGGCAGGAGCAATTGTCCCAGATTAAAATAGACCAAAGAGATAAAATAATGATATGCCACAAAAGGGCCTTAATTGTGTCCTGGGCCTGAAGACAGATTGATAGAAAATTCATTTGGGAGACAATTGAAATGTTAATATGTACAGAATATTGGGTGATGTCATTGAATAATTATTGATTTTCTTAGGTTTAGTATAGCAAATGATAGCACATTGTCGTTTTGTAAGATAATCTCATTTTTATGAGATGCATGCTAAAATACTTTGAGGAGAAGTGCCATGATGTCTACAATTTAATTTCAAATGGTTCAGTAAGAAATTAAGTATATACATGCCTGTGTATGAACATATACATATATATGAAGACGGAAAAATGCAAATGTGATAATATATTGATAATTATTGAATATACATAAAGGATATATAGCAGTGTATTGTAGTATCAGCTTTTTTGTAGATTTAAATTTATTTAAAAAATAAAAAGCTTTTTTATAAAGAAAAAAAGATGTTTATTCTGAGGAACAAAGTTTTGAGATATGTATATATGAGTATTTTAATGGCATGTATATTTTAGGACTAGAAGCAGTTCAAACTAGAACTATTAGGACCCTGCATATGATTCTGCATGTCTAGATTTATGTAAACCTTGGGATTCTTGGATGGAATAAAGGGAGAAATGGATTTGTTTCCAAGTTCACCCCAACCTCTGATGGCAGCCAGACCCATTTATCCAGTGGCACTTCCCATGGGCATCCAGTTGCTTCTTGGCACGCAGATAGGACTTCCCCTCCACTGCCAGTGTCAGCATTCACTTAGGCCATTTGCCGATTTGGATTGCGATCAATGAGTTAGTTTAAATCTTTTGCTGTTTAAAACACTTCCTGATCAGGCATGGTGGCTCATGCCTGTAATCCCAGCACTTTGGGAGGCTGAGGCGGGTGGATCACTTGAGGTCAGGAGTTAGAGACCAGCCTGACCAACAGGTGAAACCCTGTCTCTACTAAAAATACGAAAATTAGCTGTGCATGGTGGCAGGTGCCTGTAATCCCAGCTACAGGAGGCTGAGGCAGGAGAATTGCTTGAACCCGGGAGGCAGAGGTTGCAGTGAGCCAAGATCGCGCCATTGCACTCCAGCCTGGGGCACAAGAGTGAAACTCCATCTCGAAAAATAAAAAACATAAAATAAATTTAAAAAATACACTTTTAATTGGACCACTTTACTACAACACTTTTGAAGTTGCCTGTAAACAGTTTATCTTATTCTGATCAGTTTCATTGTGAAACACATTTTTTTTGGACTAATGCTATGTCCTTTGAATGTAGCATAGACTAATGATGGTAGATAGTAAACAGGCTTTTAACAAGTACAGTTATTTTATGATAACCTCATTTCTTCAGCCACAGGAGAGCTACAATTTCCACATTTAAATAATTCCAGTTTTCATAAGCAACACATCTGTCCTCAGGCTATTATTTTGCTTTCTTTTTATGTTATTAAAATATGTTTATTGCAGTTTGCCTCTCCAAGACAAATAAAAATAAAATTGCATTCTGAAGCTACTGATGTAGTGCCTTAGCAAATTAGAAATTGATATTGAGCATGCCAAAGGAACTTAGAATGAATACCAAGAAGCCAGTTCCCTGATGGCTCCCAGGAAAATTTTTCATTCACTTTTTTTTCAAATCTGGGGTGGGACAGGCTAAAGAAGATGAGTTAAAGGAGATGTTAAAGGAGATGGAAATGAACAGTTGTCTCACGGTGAGTATGTAAATAATTACAAATGGATCTGGGATTACTAAAGCTTGTCTCTTTTATTTAGGATCTTCTGGGAAAGGACATTTTGGAATTCTGCCACCCTGAGGATCAGAGCCATCTGCGTGAGGGCTTCCAGCAGGTACATACTGCCAGTGCCCACTTAAAGCTGATGCATAGTCTGGGCACCTGTGGATGTGGCTGGCAGGACATTAGTCCTACTATATGCCAGGCAGGCTGCAAGGTCCTACCTGTGGCCTCACTCAGGGCCCCTGCTAGGAAGTCGCTCACAGTCTAGTAGGGAAGACAGACATGCATCAGTAAATAAGTACTATGTAATAGGAGAAGAACTCTAAAGGGTCATGAAGAAAAAGACTGCAGAGCACAGAGGCTGGAGAGGATAACTGCATGGGGAAGAGGGAGGAATTGTTCCAGGGGAGAGAACAACTGGGATGGGTCTTAAAGGACGAGCATAGAATAAATAAGTGAATATTCTAGACTGAAGGGGCAGCCCTAGAGTTACAAAAGGGAGAATCCTAAGCAGTTCCTAGTGGCTGGAGTGGCACTGGCTGACTTGGAGGAGGTGGGCAGTGGTGATAAATGAGCCTGGTACAGCCAAGTTGTGAAAGGCCTCTTAATCCATGCTAAAGAACGTAGATTCTCTCCTCAGTCATTTAAAGGTAAGTGAAGACCAGGTGCAGTGGCTCATTCCTATAATCCCAGCACTTTGGGAGGCCAAGGTGGGCAGATCAATTGAGGCTAGGAATTCAAGACCAGCCTGGCCAATGTGGCAAAACCTCACCTCTACTAAAAATACAAAAATTAGCCAGGCATGGTGACACGCACCTGTAGTCCCAGCTACTTGGGAGGCAGGCAAATAGCTTGAACCTGGGAGGTAGAGGTTGCAGTGCACGAAGATTGCACCACTGCACTTCGGTCTGGGTAACAGAGTGAGACTCTGTCTCAATCAATCAATCAATCAGCCAATAAAAAGGTAAGCGACCGGGCGGGGTGGCTCACACCCATAATCCCAGCACTTTGGGAGGCCAAGGTGGGCCGATCATGAGGTCAGGAGTTCGAGACCAGCCTGGCCAACATGGCAAAACTCCGTCTCTACTAAAAATACAAAAATTAGCCAGGTGTGGGGGCAGGTGCCTGTAATCCCAGCTACTCTGGAGACTGAGGCAAGAGAATCACTTGAACCCGGGAGGCAGAGGTTGCAGTGAGCCAAGATTGTGCCATTGTACTCCAGCCTGGGCAACAAGAGCAAGACTCTGTCTCAAATAAATACATACATGCATGCATACATACATACATACATACATACATACATAAAGTAAAAAGAAAGGTAAGCGAGGATGACTTTGAGGATTTTATGCAGAGCAGTGTTTCAAAAAACCACTTTAGTAGCCCGGGTATGCAGAAGACACAGATGGGGAAATAACTGGAAACAAAGACAAGAGGCTTTTAAAATTGTCCAAGTAAGAGGTGATGTGGCCAGAATGTGGGCAGGGGCAGTGGGAATTTAAAATAGGGGGCAACTTGAGGAGACAGTTGTTTGACGAGTGCCGATGCTTTGGATAGACGTAGTGAGGAGAGAGGGATTTAGGGTGACCTGGGAGCCCGAGAGGGTGGTCACCCTAGTAACAGTGTCATGCACATCGTGGCTGTTAGCTGCTGTGTATTGAGCACCTACTGTGTGCCAAACATATGGGAAACCTTGTCCCATGCACTATTGAATCTGCACAGTAGTCGGAGGAGGTAGGCATCATCATCTTCATGTTACAGGTGAGTGTAGTGAGGCTTGGTGACCTAAAAGCACCTCCCTGCCACACAGGCGATGAATGAGAGAACCAGGATTCACATGGAGGAGTTGCGGCTTCCTGAGCCCAGGTTCAGCTGAGGTGAGAGAGAGAACACACCTCCTCTCTCCACAGGGCTCTCATGTCTTGCTTCAGCCCTAGGAAAGAATAGAGCAGGCAGTGTTCTATTCAAGGAAAGAGGTCCTTGAGTTACTTTTCAAGAGGGAATAATAGTTTGTCACGCCTCTGAGAAAACATGTGCCTGACATTCTGCCTTTCAAGTATCTAAGAGTGGGTCCTCTCTGACCGCCGAACCTTCCTATTGAAGGCATTGCTATGTTTGCACAAATAGACATAGGACTCCAAATTTATGCCACATATGTGGATAGAACTCTTAACCCCCGCTCCTTCCTGCACACTCTGCTCGTTCCTTTCAGAACATCACCCACTCCTGGCTTTCTTCCCATTTCTGGCCTCCTCTGCTGGTTTCTCCTCTTCTGCCTTCTTCTACAAGCCATGATGGATGATGCCCCAGGGCTCACCCCTTGGCTGCCTTCTCTCCTCCCTGTGATGTCTCCCTGGATAATCCTACCCATGGGACGACTCCAGCCCAGACTGTCCATCCTGCTCCACACTTGCTTTTACCCCACTGGGGTAGTAGCCCACTGGGGTCTACTTGAGGGTAGACAGTGGGAGGAGGGAAATATAACTATTGGGTACTGGGCTAAACACCTATGTAACAACCAGCTGCTATGCCACACTGCCACATCAGTGCCCCACAGCCCTGAAATGCAGAATGCCTGATTCTCCTTTCCCAGCCCTCAGTTCTCCTCACGTCACCATCCACCTGTTTGCCCAGGCCAGAAACCAAGAAACATCCTCAGCTCTTCCCTCAGTCCCACTCCATACACTCAGCCCCTCGTTTCTGTCTTCTTTCCTACCCCCCTGAACCAGGTCACCCCATCTCCCATTCTGACCATTGCAGTCATTTTCTTGCTGGTCTCTCTGCTTTTACTCTTACTTTACTCCAAGCCATTCTGAAGACATAAATTAGGTTTTGCCACATCTTTATTTAAAAGCTGCCAACAGGGCATTTAGAATCAAATCCAAGCTCCTTTTCATAGCTTCATGCTATCTATATACCTGGCCCCATCTCATCCTCATGTGGACACTACTCCTGAGTTACGCTGGCCACCTTCTGGTTCATTGAACATGCTTTTCCCCACCTCAGGGCCTTTGCACGTGCTGTTCCCCTGAGGGAATGCCTTTCCTTCACTCTTCACGTGACTGACATCTTATCCTTCAGCTTTCCACTCATGTTGTCTCAGGGATGCCCTCAGTGGTCACCCTACCTAGGAAAGTCACCCCAGCCTCCTTCTAAGTCCCTTGTTTTCCTTCACAGCAACTATTTCAGTTTTATTTATTTGTCCATTGGCTTGTTTTGGGGATTATTTTTTTGTCTTCCTTACCAGAACCTGACCTCCCTATGGGCAGACTTCATTACGTCTGTGCTTTTTTATTATTATTATTATTATTTTTGGTTTTTTTTGAGATAGGGTCTTACTCTGTCGCCCAGGCTGGAGTGCAGTGGCACAATCTCAGCTCACTGCAACCTCCACCTTCTGGGTTCAAGTGATACACGTGCCCCTCAGCCTCCCGAGTAGCCGAGATTATAGGCATGTGCCATCATGCCTGGCTAGGTTTTGTATTTTTAGTGGAGGTTGGGTTTCACCATGTTGGCCAGGCTGGTCTCAAACTCCTGACCCCAAGTGATCCGCCTGCCTTGGCCTCCCAAAGGGCTAGGATTACAGGCATGAGCCACTGTGCCCAGCCTTCATCTGTGCATTTGATCCTCATCTTCACCACTGAGTGTAGAGCCCTGTACAAGGGTGGCTCTTAACAAAGCAATCTAAATGGATCAAAACCCATAGCAGTTGGTTTTCATTTTGGAAAAATGTGGAATTGGAATGGTTAAACATTGTAAGAGGATGCCTTTTTGTGCCATATGTTTGCTAACTATGTGGAAATTATGATAAACTTTGCATCATTTAGCATAGTCAGGTTTGGGTTGGGTGTGCTTCATTTTTCTGGGTTAATGGAAATGGAGCTTTAACAGTGATGGGGGCCTCCATTCTGTGCCCAGTAACTGGCCAGACCCGTTTCATTATCTTATGTAATCCTCAAACCTACACAGTAAGTGTTGTCTTCCTCATTTTTTTCACAGTAGACACTGGGAGGTGCAGTTGCCTGCCCCAGGTCGCAGAACCCAGGCCTGCCTGCCTCCAATGCATCCAATCACGACACCCCACCCCACACACAGGCCTCTCCATCCAACAGCACACCCAAGGCTTCAGACTGCTGACACTGTCAGAACCCGGGGGGTTTTGAAAAGACGAAGAAGGAATTTAACATCTGATCCCACCCTGATACCCAGCTTAAGTAATTCTCACTCAGAGAGCAGCCACCACATTCCTCCAGCAGGAGGGGAGGCCGAGACAGCAATGCCGGCAGCCCCAGCCCCAGCCCCAGCCCCAGCCCCCGCCACAGGGCACAGTGGGCAGCGGCCAAGCAGCTGCAGGGACATGCTGGAGCACACCGTGCCTTGGCCCCGTGCTTGTGTTCTTTGGTCTCCCCACTGATAGCTGAGGTGGGGGTCAAATGTTGATAAAGGGAAGTGGCTTCTTCTCGCAGAAGCAGGGAGGTGGCTAAGTCAGCTAAGAGCCAGCTCTTGAACTCTGGATTTAAACAAAAGTACTTGAATAGTCTGGACAGGAGGCCCTTAGAACATGATTGTTTGTGAGGAATTTGAGTTTGAGGGGGTGACAGGGAGCCAGCCGGGGGACCAGGAAACTTGCGTCTGCTCTTGGTTTCCCTCTCCGAGCACAGTTTACCTATAAGTCAAAAAGAGCTGAACTCCGTGAAAGTGAAAGCAGGCTGCCATCTCGCCTGCCTCCTTTCCGCTCAGGCACCTTCCATGATGAGGAAGATGATGAAGGGGGCTGTTTCCATGAAGAGCCAGGCTAAGCCAGGTTTTATGCTTGGCCTTGGCCATCTCCTGCATTGCACCTGGGTTAAGCACAGCCACGTGCATCGCCCTGGTCTGAGGGCCTGGGCCATGTCACCTGTACCATGCATAGCCAATCCCCCATCACATGTCAGATTTCCCAGCCTCCCAACATTTACCCATGCTGTACCTTCTGCCAGGAGAGCCCTCCCCACACATCTTCACTTGCCAACACTTTACCCTCTTCCAACTGGAGAGAAACCCCATTTCTCTCCAGGAGCCGTCTTCAGATCCTGACCGCAGGCCATCTCTCCTCACCCTCCTGGTAACCCCATGGCATTTCATCTGTGTTTCTGTAGTGGCATCAAGCATACTCTCTCTGGGTTACAGTTATCTACACACTGATCCTTCACCTGCTGGCTGAGAGGCTCTTTGGGGACAGAGAATGTGTATTGGCAATAGGAATTTATGTAAAGGGCTTTGGAGACAGGTAGATCTAGGCTTAAGGTCATAAGGCTTTAGGCAAGGTATTCAACTCCTTTGAGGCTCAGTTTCCAGGTTCACAAAATGCTGTTGTGAGGACTGCTTGAGACAACATGTGTAAGGTGCTTAGCCTATAACTTGGAGCCAGGAGGGTGCAGAGCTGCCGGCTCCCTTCTTCTGTTCTCTTTCCACAGCTCCTAAGGCTGAGCTTCCCTTTACACAGCTCCTAAGGTGGTGCCTTCTGTGTGCTAGTTGCGTGGAGCTAACAAATTTCACACTATCTCAGGCATTCTAGTTAGAAGAAACAAACAAACAAAAAGGGACCACCCTTCCTGTGCTTCCTCAGACTGCAGAAGATGTGGGTTTCAAAATGTGGACAGTGACTCCCTATGTCCCCTGTTTTTGGAGCAGACACAGAGAAGTCCCCCTTGGATGCTGACCTGAGAGGCACATGGCCTTGACCTCCAGCCCCACGAGGAAAGAGCCAGGTTGCTGTTGGAGCCGCAGACATGCCCGGCCTTACCTACTGCACAGCTCAGCCTCCTCCCCTGTGGTGTCTGGGACAGCTGCCCACCCTCCCAGAGCTCTTGGTTTCGTTTATTTATCACTCAGGGATTTCCCACCAGGGAGCTTTACCTGACATCCGCAGGCCCAGATCTTGTCTGGCTTCCCCCGGGGACAGTGTGGAAGAGGGATGGCTATCCCCAGCTGTGGGGCCAGCACACCATTGAGTCCCTGTGGGAAGTGTGCTCTGAGAGCCTGCTCCTTGTAGGGCTTGAGGATAGACTTGGAGTAGACACAGGTGACCAAGATGTCCCTGTCCCCATGCTGAGTGCAGTCTGGCCAAGACGACAGACACCACCGAAGAATAGACCACAAGTGTGGTGGGTGTGAGGAATGGGTGAATCAGGCCTTCCCTGATCGCAGGGACCAAGTCCCCATTCTAATCTGCGGTCACATTGTGATCTCTCAGTCAGCAAGCCCGACTGCCATGGCCCAGAGATTTGCCAGCCCTGATCTGGGGTCTGCACATGCCTGTGGAGGGGAGAACTCCTGCTCGCCATATTTTGTCCTAGGGGGTGTAATCACACCCAGGCCTAGTCCCACCAGTCATTTATATCCCTTCTTCCATTTGTGCTTCAACCATGAGAAGCGCACCCGAATGCTACCTTCTGCACGTATGCATGTGTATTCCGGTGTCTGGTTTGCTGCATGTGCCTGTGATGTGCACAGCAGCCCCCCCTTACCTGCTGTGATGCTTTCAACAATTTCAGTTACCAGCAGTCAACCACAGTCCAAAAATATTAAATGGAAAATTCCAGAAATAACTCATCAGTTTTTACATTGTGTGCTGTTCTGAGTAGCATGATGAAATGTTGTGCCTTCCCACTCTGTCCAGCTTGGGACGTGATTCCTCCCTTTGGCCAGTGTTTCCACACTGCGTTTGCTACCCAACAAGTGCAAGAATAGTGATGCTGGCATATTGGTATAATTGTTCTATTTTATTATGAGTTGTTGTTAATCTCTTACTGTTTCTAATTTGTAAACTTTATCATAGGTATGTATATGTAGGAAACAGCATAGCATCTATAGGGTTTGGTACTATTCACAATTCCAGGCATCCACTGGAGGTTTTGGATTGTAGCCCCCTTGGATAAGGAGAGTGCAGGCAGTGGGGTTGTGGCGGGGGCCAGCAGTGGCATGATGTCTGCTCACTGTAACTTCTGCCTCCTGGGTTCAAGCGATTCTCATGCCTCAGCCTCCCAGGTAGCTGGAATTACAGGCATGGGGCATGGCTAGTTTTCGTATTTTTAGTAGAGACGGGGTTTCGCCATGATGGCCAGGCTGGAGCATATTTTCAATAGAACAAAGGGGAGATCTGTGTAGCCAGAGGGACAATATTGTGATTTGGAAGTAAGATCTTGCTTCCTGTCCCAGCTTTTCTACCAAAGTTATCTGATCTTGGATGACTTATTTAATTTCCCTGAGTCTCAGTATTATCAGCTGTAAATAAGAAAACTCATCTTACCAAACTCGTGAGGCTATTTCTGAAGCAATACATTTGAGATCATATTACAACATCAAAGTGTAATACATAGAAACTTATAAATAAATAAATAATCCATAGAAAGTGATCATTTCATTATGTCTCCTATCAGAGAGTCTATTGATTCCATTTTACAATGTTAAGCAGAGGTTAAGCATCTTGTATGTTGTGGTAGCAAGAAATAAATCTGTGAATACAATGTAGCTACATACCTGAGTGAGATAACTTGAGGGTGAGTGGAGAGCACCAAACCCAGAGTATCCTAGCAACCAAGGCAAAAAGAAAAACGCTCTGGCTTGCAGAGTTTTCATGATCTGATTTGTAAAAGCTAAATTAAAAGTCCTACTATAAAGCAGGCATTGAATGGTTGCTTTCTCATACCGTGGTTACAGAATGACCCAAATGCAGCACCCCGTTTCACCAGGAGGTAGGCGGAGGAGTTCCCATTGCAAAACTGCTCTCCCTCTCTTACTGTCTTTTAGCCACAATGCCCCTATTCTGAGATCCTGCTGTCCCCCGCCACAACCCCACTGCCTGCAGCCTCTCCCTCCTCCCGTTTGGCACCATCCTTCCTCCTGCTGACTTCCTTCTCCAAATGTTTTCTCAGGTGGTTAAGCTGAAAGGCCAAGTACTGTCGGTCATGTATCGATTTCGCACCAAGAACCGGGAGTGGATGTTGATCCGCACCAGCAGCTTCACATTCCAGAATCCCTATTCTGATGAGATTGAGTACATCATCTGCACCAACACCAACGTCAAGTATGTACTCCACTGTTTCCCTCTCCTGGAATCCACATGCGCTTGCTTGGGTCCAGAGCTGGCAATTTTATTTGGAGCTCTTTTCTCCCTGCCGGCTCTCCCTGCAGCTGGAAATCCCTGCAGGATTAAGAACAGAGGAGACTGTAGGTCCCCATCACTGTCTCTCTCCCATGTTCCTCCTTCTCATTTCCCTCCTGATTTGTGAGAAACAAAAGAATGAGTGATGATCATGATACTCCCTTCCCTTCAGTGCAAGGTGCTCCAGTTTCTGTTCCTCTTTTCTTCCCCCTGAGCATGGAACCCAGCCAAATGGAGCTCTGCTGGGCCGTCCCGTGTTGCTCCCTGTTGCAGCAGCTGCTTGTGCCTGGTTTCTTGGTCCTGCTGCAGCCGGGGGTGGACGAAGTGAGGCTGAGCCTCTTGACAGCTCTAGAGAATGGGACAGGTGGCCTGGGTGTAGGCACCTCAAGGACACATGACTTCCCTGCTGCCCAGCCATGGAAGCATTCCTCCCTGCCCAGGGCCCGAGGATCCCAAGATCTCTGCTGGAGTCACCACTCCTATGTCCCATGCATGTTAGTAGACCTTGACCCCACCACTTCCTGGCTGTGCAACCTTGAACAAGTCACTTCCTCTCTTCACCTCCCTCATAAGGTTGCTGTAAAGATTAAAGGAGGTCAAGCTACAGGCCAGACACTGGGTTCAACTTCCAGCACAGTGAGCATGACCTTGAACAGGTCATACCTCCTCTGCATTTAATCTCAAGGATATACAAGGCCAAGGAACCAACACAAAGACATTTGGACAAAAGGATGTCCAAGCAAATGCAAGCATGTGGAAGCCATGGCCAGTGTGTCAGGAGGACTGTAGCATGCAAGGGTGTGAGATGAGGTTGGCATCTGGAAAACTGTCCCCATGTCTCGCCATCATAGTCAGTGGCACCAGCATCCACCATTTTCCCTGGTTCAGCACTCGGTTGGGGGACCTGTTTCCAACCCTACCACGTCCTCTTCCTCATCTGCTGACATCCCTTCTCGGTGGCCTCCCCGGAATTCTGAAGCCTCCAGGTGGTCACCACCGCCTACTGGCACTCTCAGAACTTGCCTGGCTCTGCCCTCTGTTGCCGTCCCTGAGCCCCTCGGATTTGGGAGTTCCCATCTGGGCCCCACAAAGTAACCTTCTTTCTAGGCAACACCACCCTCTGAGTCCTCAGCCTCTACCCTGCTCCTGGGCCAGAAGTCACAGAGCTGGACAGATGAGTCCATGCAAGACCTCTCAGGGGGCCAATGACCTGGAATTTGTTTTTAATTTTAGATTCAGGGGGTACATATGCAGGTTTGTTACGTGGATATATTGCATGATGCTGAGGCTTGGACTTCAGTTGAATCCATCACCCAAGGAGTGAACATCGTTCCCAATAGGTGGTTTTTCAACCCTTGCCTCCCTCTCACCCTCCCTCTCTAGTAGTCCCCCCAGTGTGTATCATTCCCATCTTTATGTCTGTGAGGACCCAATGTTTAGTTCCCTCTTACAGGTGAGAACACGTGGTATTTGGTTTTTTGATTCAGCATTAATTTACTCAGGATAATGGATTCCAGCTGCATCCATGTTGCTGCAAAGGACATGGTTTTGTTCTTTTTAATGGCTACATATTTTGTGGCATTTATATACCACATTTTCTTCTTCTTCTTCTTTTTTTTTTTTTGAAACAGAATCTCACTCCATCACCTAGGCTGGAGTGCAGTGGCACTATCTGGGCTCATTGCAGCCTTAACTTCCTGAGCTCAGGTGATTCTCCCACATCAGCCTCCCGAGTAGCTGGGACTACAGGCATGCACCACCATGCCCAGCTGATTTCTTGTATTTTTAGCAGAGATGGGGTTTTGCCACGTTGCCCAGGCTGGTCTCAAACTCCTGGAATCAGGCAATCTGCCTGCCTTGGCCTCCCAAAGTGCTGGGATTACAGGTGTGAGCCACCGTGCCCAGCCCACGTTTTCTTTATTCAGCCCACCATTGATGGGCACCTGGGTTTATTCCTTTGTCTTTGCTATTATGAATAGTGTTGCAGTGAACCTGCAAGTCCAAGCGTCTTTTTGGTAGAACAATTTATTTTCCTTTGAGTATGTACCCAGTAATGCAGTAATGGGATTGCTGGATTGACTGGTAATTCTGTTTTTAGTTCCTTGAGAAATCTCCAGACTGCTTTCCACATGGCTGAACTAATTTACATTCCCATCATCAGTGTGTAAGCATTCTCTTTTCTCTGCAACCTCGCCAACATCTGTTATTTTTTGACTTTTTAATAATAGCCATTGTAACTGGTGTGAGATGGTATCTCATTGTGGTTTTGATTTGCATTTCTCTGGTGATTAGCAATGAGTATTTTTTTCGTCTGTTTGTTGGCTGCTTCTATGTCTTCTTTTGAGAAGTATCTTGTTCATGCCCTTTGCCCACTTTTTAATGGGGTTTGTTTATTTTCTAGTGATTAGTTTAAATTCCTTGTGGATTCTGGATATTATTTCTTTGTCAAATGCATAGTTGGCAAATATTTTCTCCCATTCTGTAGGTTGTCTGTTTACTCTAGTGATAGTTTTGTTGTTGTTGTGTTTGTTTGTTTTTCTGTGCAGAAGCTCTTTAGTTTAATTAGATGATGACTTGGATTCCAACCCCAGCTCCCAACTGGGCAAGTCACCTACTCTTTCTAAGCCTCAGTTGCTTCATCTGTAAAATGGGGAGAATGACAGAACTACTGGCCCAGAATCGTAGAATTATTCTGCAGATTCTGCATGGAGCTACTGCATATGAAGCACTCTACTATGATAGCAGGCTGAGTCGGCCCCGGTAAATGTGGTCTGCAGTAGCTATCACTGTGATTGTCAGCAGCAGCAGCAGCAACGCAACCCTGCCACCCTTTGCAGCGACTTGGCAGTTTCTTGGGCCAGTTCTTGCCTGCAGCCCTAGATTATGTTTGCTCTCCTAAATGCATTCTTCCTCTAACTCCGAGCAGATCACCTTGCCTTCCAACAACCAGAGACACCAGGACCCTCCTGGTGATTCTCTTCCTGTTCATGAGTGTATCTATCTCAATGCCCTCCTCCTCCATTTCCGACTCCTAGCAGGGGCAAAGACTCCTCCTTCCAGGGCCAAACCCTGCACCTTCTTCATCTCCCTGCACGCCCCTGGACTCCCATGACCCTCCCTTCTTGTCTCATCCTCCTTGTTGGCTCCTTCTCGGGCCTTCACATAGACACCTGACTTCCTGATCTTGGAGAATCCCTGTCAGGCCAACCCACCAAAGCTCCCCTCCCACCTGGCCCTGCCAGACGTGTCTGTGGGCACCTCCTTCTTCACCATTCATCTGTTCTTAGCCCCTTACAGCCTTGCTTTAGCCCTGAAGGTGTTGAAATTGTTTTCGCAGAAGCCTCTGATAACCCACATGAAATAACCTATTCTCACTGGTCATTCTCCCCAGACTTTGTCCGACCAGCTCCTCTTTCTTAATGTCACCCTTGGCTGACTTGATGCTCTGATTCTTTTTTTACCTTTACCTTCTAGTCAAGACTTTCTTGGTTGTAAGTAGAGCAGGAACAAATGTACTAAATCACAGTTCCAGGTATGCAAAAAGATAATACTATTTTACTATTTTCCATTCTGATTTTATCTGGTGAAACTCAGTTAGCTTGGCCAAATTAAGGATGTTTTATTGTCTCACTTCTCCCAACATGGGAAAAGGGTGGTTCTTCTTTACTCAGGAAGCAGAGAGGTACCACCAGTGCCAGGCTCATATGTGGCCCAGCCTTGAAGAAAATAGGGACGCTTGAGAAACAGGAGTAAAAGTAAGCAGGGCTCAGGATTCCATGGTGCTTTCTTTGTTCAACAGGTGTATTATGGAGGGTGCTGAGCACGGGCCTTTCAGGAGCTCTTGAGACAGGGTAACAGCGTGTGCCCACTGACCTGAAGGAGCCAGGTGCAGGGCGGTGGGAGCCCCAAAGGGAGAGGAGGAGGAAAATGCTAGCCTGGATCTGCTTAGCATCTGTTCAAGCCATAGCTTTAAATGCCAGCCTGGATCTGCTTAGCATCTGTTCAAGCCACAGCTTTATCCCAGGCTCACACCTCCTGTCATGGCCCCTTGTTCCAGCCACTCCAAGCTAAGACTTGAGCTCCAGTAACATGGAGAACGTAAGAAGGGGCAGACGGGAGGGACAGGTAAAATGCAGTGGGGGCAGAGAATAAATACTTCCTCTCGGGGCCTCGGAGAAAGCATCCCCAGGAGGTAGCACTGCAGTGGGGCTTGCAAGAAAAGTAAATATCCCCCTGTGAAAACCACCCTTGGGGCTGAGGTTTTGCTTTCTTTTCCTGAAAGTCAGGCAGCACTGAGAAAACAGAAAAGCCATCTTGTATAGGGTTTGGCCTACGTAGTTCCTCTGGAAAGTCGCTGTTGCAGTTTGTGAGGTTACATGGATCAGGATGCCCCCTCAGGACATAGTTACACCGGAATCCTCAGTCTGTGTCTCTGAACTGAAAGGTCCTGCATTGGTGAAGTTGGTTGAAAAAGTTTACTGTGGACGGTAGAGGGCAGTGACAACCATGAATGTGAACTGGCTAGCTCTTTTTTGAATTTGGGAGGCGAGACTTTGCCAGCAGTAGGCAGACTTGTTATGAAAAGATCCTTAAATGCTCTGTGCTGATGGAAGGGGATGGCGAGGGTGAAGTGTGGGCAATTTGCAAGCTTGGTTGCTTTCAGTCAAAAGCATCCAAAAGAAACTTCCTGGAGAAATTGAGTGTTTAATGTCAAACATTTGTGTAAAGTTACTACAAAGAAGACTTCTTCAACACCCTTGCATTTTCTCCTGTTCCATCAAATATGGAATGAAGTCCAGAAAAACCCAGACTGATTTAACATACTGGTCACACACCACAGCTTTGAAACGTGCCTTGGCATTGGGGGCCAACACTCTTTTGGGGCTGTTTCTTAGCTTGAGTCATTTCAGTGTTTTTACTTGGGCACAACCTAGCTGCTGTGCTTTCTTCATTTCTGACATCTTTTTAGGGAAGTGATCTGAAGTTATCTCTTTGCGTCTGTTCAGGCCGAGTCCTCTTTCCTGTCACAGCATTGTTCCAATGTTGTCATAACCACACCTGTTGGCTCGTGTGTGTGTGTGTGTGTGTGTGTGCATGTGTTTTTAAAACCCCACCATGCCCAGAATCATGATTGAGTCTCTCTTGAGCCGACCGACCATCATGTCTCCTTTGTCATGCTTAGCAGTGGCCACCTGGTTGGTCCTAGGCAGGTGGTGGAGCATAGGGGTGGGTACAAAAGAAGTCAAAGGAAAGGCTGCATTCCTGTTCTCTGCAGAGCATAGAGGCAGTAAGGGCCTGAAACACCCAGTCACCAAACCCTAGATCTGGGAGCTATCCTGGATCCCTCCCTCTCATTCACCTCAACAGGCAACCTGGCACAGAACCAGAGTCCCTGGTTCCAACTGGGATTCTCTCTAGCGCATCTCCTTCTCTACCTCTTTGGCACTGCCTTGGTTGAGGCCTTTGCCCCATCACAATCATCGGTCTTACTGACCACCTCCCCTGCCTTCCATCAGGCCCCTGCTGAGCCAATCCACATGGCCAGGAAGCGAGCTCTAACACACACACGTGTGCACACACACACATATGCACACACATGCATGACTGGACCATGCTGCTCTCTGGCCCTGATCAAATCAATTCCAAACCCTGTAACAAGCATTTCGAGTGCTTCACAATAGACATGCAGATGGTGCTCAACCAGGATGGATATTATTAGCCTCCATCCCCAGACTCCTCCCAGCGTGCTTCCAGTTACTCCCAGGGACATGATTCCAGTGACCTCGGAATGCCCACTTCATGCCTTCTTACTCACTTAGGCTGAGTAAAAACCCCTGTCCAGGGAGCATGAGGGAAAATTGACAGCATCTGCCCAGCCTCCTGCACCTCGCCGACAGGAGGCCGGGCTTGAAGCATTCACTTTCTACTCCTCAGCCATTGTAGCCCAGCTAATGGAGGGCAGCACTGGCTGTGGTAGGAACCCACTTCCCTCGCATGTGCTGTCAGTCAGTTTTCTCCTGAGCAGCCCTGCTTTCTCCTTCTCTGGAATTTGCAAGCACACCAAGGTTTATTTTTATACCATTGCTGTGAAATGTCTGAGAAAACTCCCCAGGGCTCTTCTCAGGATGGGGCAGCCTGCAGGTCAGCACTTTGTCTTCCACACATGCTCAGCTATGGAAGCAGAAACCCAAAGGTTGTGGGATGGAGATGCTGATGTTCCGACCACAGAGCCAGAGTGGTTAGGGTCCTGGGGATTTGCCAGCCATACCTGTGACCTGATTTTCTGCTTCCCAGTGAAAGGACCTTTTTCTGGTCTAGGAGCCCAAAGAGGAACAGAACTGAAAGCAACCCCCCAGCCTAATACCAAGACCCCTTATCATGGCCTTTATGCACATTAGAAACATGGGCCCTCCCCAAACACAGACCTGCACCAAGGTGTGTGAATGGAGAGGGCTGGGTTTGTGCCCCACTTTGCCCCTTGGCCAGGCACCTGCGGCACAGCTACACAACTCCACACAGTGATCCTATCCTGTCTCCGAGATTCTGGGCCTGGGCTGGGCACAGCCTGAGTTGCAGGTAGGAGTGGTTGTCATTTCCTGGAAAATGTTTGTGGGTTGAAGGTAGGGCTCTGGGAAAGGGGTAGAAAATGGTTCATGGATTGCTGCCATCATGGGGAGTTTACTGCTTCAACCCCACCAAAGTCCCAAGGAACAGATTTTTCTCTTTCCTATGGCTCAAGATGCCCAAAGTACTGGAATGGGAGACGTGGAATAACTGTCCATGTTATAGCCATGGGTATGTCTCTTGGGCTAGGGCAGCAGCTTAGGACAGAGGAAAAACTGTGCAAGGTCTCCAGCCAGACAGACTTGGGTTTGAGTCCTATGTGTTCCATATTCTTGCCATGTCACCCGGATGCATCCTTTACACATCAATTACATTCTAGCCATGTCACCCTGGATGCATCATTTACATTCTAACCGTGTTACTCTGGACACTTAGTTCACACCCTGGACACTTACATCTACACTTTCATCGTTACATCTCAGTTGCTTTATCTCTGAAATGGGAAGATACTGAAGAGATGTGAAAATGTTGACAAAATACTGGCCATCAGCCCTACATTCAGTGGAAGGTGGTGGTGCCCCCAAGATGTGAATCAAAGCAAAACAAAACAAAAGTCATAAAGTAAGAATAAGGAGGTATAGAAAGGAATGCTTTTTTTTCTATTGAATATTGATTCCTTTTTCAATTTCTGGAATACCAATTTGTTTGGAAAATTATTTCTGGTGCTCCCACTTTGCTAGTCTAACAAGCATGGGCTGAGACTGCCTGGTGGGAGATCACGTGCTTCTGCTTTTATCCTTTTCCTTTTATCTGGGTTCCCACACTGACATTAGGAGGCAGACTGTACCCTTGGATAGAATCTTGTTCATCCTGAGGCATCATCTTAACTCACCACACTGTAATTGCTTGCCCACGTGTGTCTTTCCCTGGAGACTGTCAGTTCCATGAGGGCAGGGATCTTGTGGGTTCTGAGTCATCGGTCTGCCCCAGTGCCTGGCAATAGAGTTCCGTACGGTTCACTGAATGAATGACTCCTCTGGGCTGGACTCGAAACAGAATGTTCACCAGGTCCTCCAGCTGGGGTTCCCATCGAGGAGACCTTCCTTTATGGTGGGGACACACACACACCAGGGCCATCAGCACAGAAGGCATGGCCAGAGGAGGAAGTGGTGTTGAGATCATACATCTTTTGTAATGCTGAGAAAAAGAGTTTAGAAACAGAACCCAACTTATTTTATGTTTCTCCAGGGGCAGAAGTTGTTCCCCAGATGAAAGTTATAGGGAGGTGCATTTGGGCTCTTTAGGGGTCATGCTTTTTATAAGTATTTCTGTCTGCAAATGGAGCAAGCTGCCCCAAAACGTAGTGAGCTCTCTAGCAGAGAAAGTCAAACAGAGACTGACCAGTTGCCTGTCAAAAGAAATGATGTACCGGGCGTTGCTGTTATCAGAGGAGCTGTGGACCAGATCACTTGTGTGCATTTGCTTCTTAGGAGCTGAGAGGAGTCAGCAAATAGCAATGCATCTTTTATGTAATCCAAACAGCCTACACTTGGAATGAGAAAATCTAGTCTTGCTCAGTCTTCACCACTTACCAGCCTGGTGGTTGTGTTTCTACCACACACAATTGGGGCACCCTCTGCCTTGCCTGTTTGCCTGGGAGGAAGATTGAAGTTAACCATTGTGGAAAGGGCCAAATGGGATCCCTTGATGTCTGTCCTGGTTAAGTTTGGCCAGTGGAGGGACTGACTGGAGACAAAGGAACAAGAGTGGAAGAGGAAAAGGTATTAGGCAGCCTTGCTCACCACAGCTCTCACAGGTCTGATAGCTGCTCACTCCTTCTGTCCCTTTGGCCTTAGGGATGATGATGGCTTCCTGTTGTTGCTAGCCTAGGGGCTCTTCACCATCCTAGTATAACATCTGTGAAAGCTTTTTCTTTCCCAAATGGGGCAGACAGCAAAGCACCTTGAAATCAGAAGTATCAGATCAGTCCTTGGCTCTATTCTGTGATAGCCACTTACCAATTGGCCAACCTTGACAACCACTTAACCTCTTTAAACTTCAGTTTCTTAACTTTAACTTGAGGGTAAAGTAACCACTCTGAAAGCTTAGTGTGGGTGTTGGATGAGATAATGTAAACACCTGTACGTTTATGGCCATACCTGTTAAGTAGCCCCTTCCCTAAACCTTCTTTAATCATCCCTTTTGAGGGTGCCATCTATTTTCTGCAAACCTCTAGCATCTCTGGGCCTCAGTTTCCACATGCGGAAAGGGAATTAGAAAAACAGAAAATCCACTTCCAAGGTGACTGTGAGCCTAAGGTGAGTTGGGATGAATGCAGGCATCTAGCAGGGGGCCGGGGCAAATGCACAGGGGTGGGTGCAGGTATTACCCCTGCCTTCCTTCCACAGTCGCCAAACACACCACCTCTTCCTGGGCGGGGGCCTCCACATTCTCACCAAGCCTGTGCTTTTGCTGACAGTTACAATTTTGTTAGAGCTTTTGTTACAGTTTGTTTACAGTTTTGTTACAGCGTTCTAGCCATGCATTCCTGGTGGTTCCTCCCCAGGAAGCTGGAGCACCTTCCACACCTGCCCCTCCCCACCAGCCACTTCCTCATCCTAGATAACAAAGGCTTCCTCTCCCACCCTCCCCTCGCTTCCTATCCACAGAATATCTAGCCAGCCCTCCCTGCATCCCAGACCCAGATGAAGGGAGGTGGCCTGTCTGCAGTTCCTCCAGGGGGTTCCCCACCACCCGGTCCAGGACACAGCCATGGGTGATAAAAGTGGGACCATGAACATGTCAGAGGAGACCCACTGTGATCCTTCTTGTTTCAAAATAGACAGTGGAAGTAAACAATGGAAATCCATACATAACCTTCCTAATTAATGCAGACACTTGAGAGATTGTTTTTCTTGGTGTTAAATTTTGCTCACCCACATAATGTTTGTGGCCATATTTGCAGCGTGCATAATATATTGTGCTGCACTTGAACTTTTCCACACCTTTCATCATACCTTCCTGTGTTTCCAGACGGTCTTCACAGTGGTTGCTGTCAGTGCTATGGAATAGTCACTCAGGAAATTAATATGCAGGATTCACAAAGTCATTCCTGATTACAGCCAACTTTGCATGGGTAGCTCTTACTTCCTTCCACTGAATAATTTCCTTACTACAGACCAGCAGCAGGATGACCACCTGGGAGAGTGTGAAAGTGTGAGCAAGTCCACAGTCCCTCATCCGTGTCACCATAGTTTTCCGAAAAGGTCATGCCATGCACACTTCCCCAACACCGTGTGACCGTGGTAGTTTCAATGCAAAGCCACCATGTGAAACATATTTTTATTGACTTAGCAGTTGAAAAATTATACTTCAAAGGTGTTTTAATTTACATTTATTTTGATTATTTTAATGGCAAAATGTTTCCCTAGCTTGCTTATTATATCTATTATATATATGTTATTATATGTATATACAGTACATGTATATTTGTCCTTTTATTTATTTATTTATTTATTTTGCTTGAATTGTCTGTTCATATGCTTTAAATTGATTGCTGGGCTGGGAGTAATGTCTGTTAGTAATTTGAATTGCATAGTACCACTAATAATTTTTTGCCTGTCCTCCTTAATGATATTTACAATTGAAGAGGATCCGGTCATTTGCCCCATTTTTAGGCTCTGAGCTATAGAGTTCACTTTCTCTTGAAGACAACCCAGTTTTTAAACTTAAAGCCGCCATTTCCTCCAGCAAGTCTTTTTCTTCCCCAAATGGAGCAGGCAGCAAAGTCCCTTGGAGTCAGAAGTGTCAGGTCAGACCCTGGCTCTGTTCTGTCATAGCCACTTGCCAGTTGGCTGACCTTGACAACCACTTAACCTCTTTGAACTTCAGTTTCTTAATTTTAACATGAGGGTAGAATAACCACTGTGAAAGCATAGTGTGAGGATTGGATGAGATAATGTAAACACCCGCCCATTTATGGCTAAGTGTTAGCTGAAGCCAACTGCTTCATTCGGCATTAAACCCAACTGCTTTTCTGAATTTGCCTTAAAATATTTGTTCTGTTGTATCTTTTGACCCTGCATAAAATGAAGTCACACATCAAAATTGATTTCTTAAATAGTTGAGTGTGGTAGCCTAAACATGAAGTGCAATGTCTGGAGTCTTGATTTAGTGCATTAAAAATAAAATAAAATAATTAGAAATGGAAAACAATGTAGAGATCCATTGGGTATCACCCACCCTGCCTCTGAGGTATGGGAAAAGTCCTGGCTTAGCCCTATTGTCATCCCTTCTGTTCTTCATGACCCTCTTTGTTGTCTTCTTGTTTCACAGGCAACTTCAGCAACAGCAGGCGGAATTAGAAGTGCACCAGAGAGATGGATTGTCGTCATACGACTTATCCCAGGTGAGTTTCTGGAAAACCCTTTCCCTGTTGGAATTGTCTCCAGCCCAATGGACTGGGGACTCAATTCAGCCCTGAGCTTGAGCCCCTCAGCCCAAAGGATTGCCCCATCCACACACTACAATGGAAAGAGCAGACCTACAGGTCCCCTGGGGATCTGCTGCTGTCACTCCTCCCTACAGAACTCAGCCATGAAGAATGTGTGAGTACCAGGTGAAGAACCAGGGGCCATAGTCAACCCAAGGGCTGAAGGACATTTCTGAGGACCATGCGTGAACTCTAGTATGAGTATACTCAGAGACCAACAAGAGCAGCTTCTGATCCCCTTGGGCCCCCTGGCTTCTTGGCCATTTCCCTGCCACCGCCTGTGTCCCATTCTTCCTCAATGTGCCTCTTCCTGTCATGCTCTGAGCCTCCCTCTTCACTGGCTCTGTCTCCTTTCCTTCTCCTATCTCCACATGATGTCCACTTTTCCTGATATTTAGAGTAAGTTGATTGTTGTTCATTTCTCGCTCTAAGAAAGTAATCAGTGTGACTCTGTTATCCTTCCTGTGACCTTCAGTTCACTGCCCCCAACCCCCTCACCGGCTGTTCTTGGCTTTCACATATAGAAAAGCTTCCCACCTGATAAAATGTTCCAGCCCCAAATGCCAGTGATTCCAGAGGGAGGGGGCTCTGATGAAGGAGAGCTGGTGGTTCCTGGGGACACACACTCTGTGCCTTACGCATGAGTTGCCCTTGTGTTTTATTTAATGTGCAAACAGGTCCCCGTCCCCAACCTACCAGCCGGTGTTCATGAGGCTGGGAAGTCCGTGGAAAAGGCGGATGCAATCTTCTCCCAGGAAAGAGATCCTCGGTTTGCTGAAATGTTTGCAGGAATCAGTGCATGTAAGTTTCCAAATGGCACTGAGGTTTTGAGAGTGTGGGGTTTACAGTTGCTTTCAGGCCATCTACCGACAGCTACTGTTAGTAAGAGGGGGCCACGGAAGGTGAGTTTAGAGTAACCATTGCAGGGTATAAAAATACACGAGTTGGAATGGATTCTCTCTACTCCTGGCCTTGCCTGTTATATACCAGTTATCCAGGGTAACCAACCTGGGACCTGGCATCCCATCATTAAAATTTGAGGAGTTGGAACAAATGAGCTCTATTGTTCCATTGTGCTGTTTAGTTTTATTAAGCCAAAGACATGTCTCTGTAAAAAGTTGAAATTCAATTCCTAACACACAGAGGACCACATTTTAACATCAAAATACGCAGTAAAAAAGAAAAACAAAAATGATCCTCTATCCTACCACCTGGATGTAACCATGTTTAACTTTTTAAAGTATGTTTTTTCTCTTTTTCTACACACATATATTCTTTTTTTGCATGAAATTGAGCTCACAGTAGCTTAGTTTTTTTCACATGACAGTTTATTATGAACGTATTTCCAGATTATTAGACAATCTTTTTTTGTCAGTTGCGTAGAGTTCATGTGATTAATCCTCTGTGGTGGCCATTAGGCTGTCTACCTATGTCAGCACTGCCGTTAGAGGAGGTGGTGCGGTTATAACTTAAGGCATCGCATGGGGCCAGCAAGTCCAGCTGCCTTGCCCTCCCACTCAGATTATCACTGAGACTAACCAAATACAAAATTTGGAAAGATCTTTGTTGGTTCCAAAATCAGAAAAAGGATTCTATTTTCATGTGGTCAAGGAATTTTCACAAGATACAACGGAGTCAGGATGAGTTGAAGGGAGAAACCAGTTGGCTTGTGAAGAGGAAACATGGGGAACTCCGTCACTGGACGAGAAGCCCAATCCTGTCCCCTTGGGGCTAACAAGCTGAAGACAGTGAGGCCCGAGGCGAGGACAGACAGGCCCATGGAAGGTGGTGAGGGAGCACACCTCAGCCCTCCTGATGCCAGCATGTTGGTGGAAAGTCAGAGCCTCCGGGTGCTGGAGCTGCCTCCCATTAGGGCAGCAGATGCCAGTGCAGCACCAAGACCCATTGTCAACACACAACAAAAACCAGACCCCTCAGCACAACAGGGGAGCTCCCGGCTCTTGGTTCCCATGGCCACCCACCCACATCAGTATTTCCTCGACTTTTCTAGAGAAATATAATTTCATCCAGTAAGAAGAGACAACAGCACATCTAAAAGGTTTTTTTCTCTCCAGATAAGCCTGAAATATTTGACCAGAGACCCACAGCGTCCCAGAGATATCCAAACATAGACACTTTTCCATAAAGTTAACAAAACAGAAAAAAAAAAAAGACAGACAAGAAAAAAGAAGAGGGGGGAAGGGTCCAAGGGAAGGAATGAGAACAAATGTCCTCCTTTGGAAATGAATTTTTCTGATAAAGAGGAGAAGGTTCAGAGAATCTTCAGTATCTCTTCTCTAGGTGATTCCAGGCCATCCTGCATGTCTGAAAATGAGTTATTGAGGTGGGGAGAGTGATGTTTAATAAAATGGATCAGTACAAAACAGGCTAATATTGCAGAAATCCAAGTCAGTGAATTAGAAAGAAACATGAATTTTCCCAAAATACAAAAACTTAGGTTTTCCAAGTGAAAGAGCTCAATGAATACTAAACAAAAATTTCAAAGAAACTCACACCTACACATGATCTGTTGTATTTACTTTTTTAAATTTGAAGAAAGGAAGAAAAAATCCTGCAAATGTTGAGATTAAAAAAATTACCTTACCTACAAAGAGAAATCTTTTGTTAGCCTTCCCCAAGATATTAAATACCAGAAGACTTAGGAAGGTGGCGGTGGCGGCG